>NC_050577.1:95491737-95855904 GCF_011100635.1 Trichosurus vulpecula | reverse complement strand
GAGAGAGAGAGAGAGATGGTGGGGTTGGAAAGACAAAGAAGGTGGGAGAGACACAGAGACAGAGAGAGGGACAGAAAAAGAGAGACATGGGGAGAGAAAGACAGAGAAGGGGAGAGAAAGATGGGAGGGAGGGAGAGAGAGAGACAGAGAGAGAGACACACACAGAGACAGAGAGACAGAGAGAGACAGAGAAAGACTGAGATAGAGACAGAGAGACAGAGAGAGACAGGGTGGTGGTGGAGAGAGAGAGACAAAGAGAGAGACGGGGGTGGAGAGAAAGAGGAGGGAGAGAAAGAGAAGGAGGGAGAGAAACAGAGAGACAGAGATAGAGACAGAGACGAGGAGGGTGGCAGAGAGACAGACAAAGAGAGAGAGATGGGAGGGAAAGAAAGAAGGAGGGAGAGAGGCAGAGACAGAGATGGGGGAGAGAAAGATGGGGGGGAGAGAGAGAGATAGAGAGAGACAGAAAGACAGAGACAGAGACAGAGACAGACAGAGACAGCAACAAAGAGACAGAGAGAGTATCTATCTTCAGTACCATCGTTCATCAACCTCAAACTGTCCTTCTTTCCAGGTATGTACAATTAGGTGGTAGAAGGTATCTGAAGTTGAGAGATATGGGCATAGAATGGGTATGACTAGGGAATTGTGTGTGAGAAAGATTGAAAGGAGAGGAAAGTTCTGGATATATTGAGGGGGCCCACTCCCAAGAAGCACTTCAATTTCTAGTCCCATTTCTATGACATTATGGGCCCTCATTCCCTATGGGCCTGAGGAAAATGAAATGCTGCATTAACCCTCCTGACCCTGTCAATTCCAGGCCACCTGATATTCGACCAGTGAGCTGGAACCGGACTGTGAGGGCCTGTTGCCCAGGCTGGAGAGGGCCTCATTGCACTCTAGGTAAGGCTGCTCTGCATCTGCTAGAAGATACAGAGAGTACAAGGGAGCCCACATCAGAAAGATGAACCTGGAGAGATGGGGTCAAGACTAGAAGTGGAGTGTTAGGCTGTGTCAGAGTGGTTGTAGGGAGAGTAGGTGGGTGGAGATACACATTCCCCAAAGTTGGCTGGCCAGGTCCAAGCCAAACGCTACCTCCCAAGCCCCACCCCTGCCCAGCTGTTGCTTCTCCAAATACTCTCCCTTTTGGCCACAATTTCCTTTGCAGGTACTGGCACCAAGGATCACTGTTTTGCCACATGGCAGTGCCAAGTAGGGCCAGATTTATTGAATGCCTCAGCAGGCAGCTTGGAGGAATGTTGTGCCCAGCCCTGGGGGCGCAGCTGGTGGAATGACAGTTCGGAACTTTGCTTTAGTTGTTCTTCCTGGCCTCTGACAGGTGAATATGCTCCCAACACATATACTCTGGTATGGGCAAGCTTATGAACCTTCAAGTTTTCCCCAGAACAAATGTCCAGTCCTTGTCTGCCAACCCTACTACTGTCTCTCCACCTCTGCTCTCTTACATATAGAATGCACACACATTTTCTACCCTCCTAGGTTTAAGCACTCTACTCTCCTTCCCTGTGCCCTTTCTCCCTGCCCTCTTACCCCTTTGCTCAAGGTGGATGATCTTCTCTAGGCAATCGTCTGTCCCCAGCCCTCTTACAGCCCTTGCCTGGGGCAGTGGGCCATCTGCGGAGCCAGCGTCAGGGCCTCTCAGCTACCTGTATGACTTGGTCAGGCTTCCACTACCGGACCTTTGACGGGCGTCACTACCATTTCCTGGGCCAATGCACCTACCTACTTGCGGGTGATGCTGATGCCACTTGGGCTGTTTACCTCGTCCCTGGCAGGCACTGCCCTCGGCCTGATAACTGCCAACCGGTGAGGGGCCGGGAGTGGGATCAAGGCTAAAGAGAGGCAAAATGAAGGATGGGACAGGACAAGGTTGGAAGAGATGCCTGTTAACCGCCAATATCACTCTACTGAGAATGCTCCCTCACCTCTTAATTATTAAAGAAAATGACTTTTTTTTCCTGGTTTCATCTTCCTTGGGGGCAGCTAGGTGGTACAGTGTATAGAATGCCAGACCTGGAGTCAGGAAGACCTGTGTTCAAACCCAGCCTCAGACTCATATTGTTTGTGTGATCTTGGGCAAGTCACTTAACCTCTGCCTCAGTTTTCTTATCTGTAAAATGGGGATAATACTAGCACCTACCTCCCAGGGTTACTGGGGAACAAATGAAATAAAATTTGTAAAGTTCTTAACACAGTGCCTGGTACTTAGTAAGCCTTCTATAAATGCTGTTATTATTATCACTACTAAATATTGAATGAATGATTTCCTGCTCCCTCTCTCCTCTTGCTTCAAGACGGTTCAGGTTCTGATGGGACAGGATGAGGCGCTGATCAGGGGCTCTGATGTTTCAGTGAATGGAGCACCGGTGCTGGAGGGGCGGCCCCTACTGCAGCGTGGTGAGTTCCGTCCCTGGGGGAAGAATCTGACGTGACTCTCTAGTGAAGAGCCCTCATCTGTCCAGCTAAGGGATGGGCATGGCCTGGGGATCTGAGGGGCCCCAAAGACTGAAAGATGGGGAAGCCAGGGCCAAAGGTGCTCCCTCTCACCCTTTCCCTGACCACGGTTCAAAGACCACTGTGCTGGGAGTGAGGGGACTTGGCTTTTGCCACTGCCTCACTGTGTGACCTTGAATGAGATAGCACACTCTCTGGACCTTGGGTCCCTCTGCTCTGAAGTGGAGAGAGTAAAGCCTATCCTGCCTATGTCAGAAGGATGTTGTGAAGAGGTAATGGGACAGCAGACGGGGAAGTATTGTGAAGAGTCACAGAGCATTAGACATGGAGAGGACCTCAAAATCTAATCTCCCCATTTACCAGATGAGGCAACGGAGTCTGCGGAGTTTAAATGACTCAAGCACTATCTCCTAGTTAGTGCAATACTCTTTTTACCATACAAGGCTACCGATGAAAGTATCAGGTATTAGAGACATGTTCTCTGTTATCTAGAGATACAAGAGAAAGAAATACTTTCTCTCCCGTCACTCCTTCCTCCTAAATCTGTCCTTGCGAAGCTAGGAATGGAGACAAGGAGGGAGATAGAACTAACCACCCCCTCTCTCTTTATCTCCCCTTGTCCAGGGCTGAGCCTGCAGTGGCCAGGGGACTGGCTGGTGCTGTCTGGTGGTTTGGGTGTGGTGGTCAGGATGGACAGGGTTGGTTCTGTCTCACTCACTGTTGATCAAGAACTCCAGGGGCAGACTAGGGGCCTCTGTGGGCTCTATAATGGCCGACCTGAGGGTAAGGGGTTCAGGGATAGAATTAGTGTGTGTGTATGTGTGGGGGAGGCAGGTGAGGAGAAGGGGTTGGATTGGAAAGAGAACTTGGAGGGGAAAGATGTAGAGAAAGTGGAGGCTGAGAGCTCCCTCCTCAAACTCCCACAGATGATTTTCTGGAGCCTGATGAGGGGCAGCCTGTATTAGCTGCCACTTTTGGCAATTCCTGGAAGTCCCCTGACTCAGAGGTGAGAGTTCTGATCCTTGATCCCAGACCCTCTCCCCTCCACCAACTCCCTTCACACCCCTGGGCCTAGCTCTCGGGACACCATCAGCCCTGTTTTCTCCAGAACCCTCTTCCCCCTTTTCTTATTCTCTAGAACCGATACAGTCTTCTATCCCGCAATCCTACTGTGGCACTAGTAGCAGGTGTGGGTTCCGGGCATTGTATCTAACAGGGTGCTCCAGGAATGAGCTCTGCACCAGTCGGGCCTACACTACATGGAGCTGACTAACAAAGGGTGGCTGGCTATTGGAACAGTCAGTCAGCTAGCTGACTGCAAAACCAGATGCTGGGCCCATTTGCTGCTAGACTTTCTGCTCCTGGCTCCTTTGCCATCTCTTGAAGTTTCTCCTTCTCTAGTTATGTCCTCTCTATTTTGTCTTCTCCTCATATTTAGAGAAGTTCTGGGTTGGTGGGGTGGGATGCTCGGGAGAGAGATTGGCATTCCTAGGCTTCATTCAGAGGTGGCCACCCTCCCCCTACCTTGCTCTACCAGCCTCACTTTCTTTCCCAGCCTGGGTGCCTGGATGCAACGGAAGCAGCTCAAGGCTGCATGGGCTCCACAGAAAACACGGAGGCACGTGTGGGTGCAGGGGAGCTGCAGGGTGAAGCTCAAGACATCTGTCACCAGCTGCTGGACAGTGTCTTCAGAGAGTGTCACGTCCAGGTGCCGGGGCTTGGGGCCAGAGTGGCAGGGAGGCTTTGGAGGCTAATAGGAGAACCATCATGACCATTATTATAATGATCACGATCCTCCTCCTGCCCCTTTTACCGATGAGGAAGTGGACGGTCAGAGAGCTTAAGATTGCCCAGGGTCACAGAGCCAGTAAGGGTATTGAACCAAGACTTCCTGACTCCAGCACACTACCCCCTACCCTCTACTACCTCCCTTCCCTGGGAGCTATGCTAGCTGCCCCCAGACTCAGCTTGTTGGCCAGGATCCTTAAACCTCTCTTTTTCTACCCAAGAACCAATCTCTCCCTTGGTGGATGGGGGGAGGTTCCCCTAATTGTGAGGCAAAGTTTCCCCTTAATTTGAAGCAATCGGTGGAATGAGCAAGCACTGCTCATTTCTGCATGGTGTGCGGCACTTAATAAATGTTTGTGTCATTCAATTGAAAACAATCAAACCAAAACCAGGAGAGTGACCCTGGGCTAGAAGGAATAGCATTGACTTCTTAGTTCTCCTTCTGTGACCTTGGAAAGATTGTCCTACCTCTAGGCTGGAGGTTTGGACTGGACATTTTTTTCAGGGCCCTTCCAGCTCTGATAACACACAATTGTCTGAGTCAGGGACTGGGGCCAGAGCAGTAGAGGACAGAGAGCCAGAAAGGGCATAGCTGAGGGCCTGGAGAGGGCAAGGGACAGCATCACGGGCTGCTGGCTTATTGCTCCGCCTCTTGCAGGTTCCCCCCAGCGGGTTCCATGAAGCTTGCCTCTTTGCCTACTGCACGGCAGGCGGTGGGCAGGCAGGGAGGCAGGAGGCAGTGTGTGCTACATTTGCCAGCTATGCCCGTGACTGTGCCCAGCATGATGTCTTCATCCCCTGGCGGAAGCCTGGCTTCTGTGGTATAGTTTCTACTCTTTTCCTTCACCAGAATCCCCTCCTCCCACTTCCTCATCCCCTACAGTACTGGGCCATACACACGGGCATTGGACTATACCTGGGAGCTTTGGGAGGCTTGCTCTGGGCCTTGTCCCACATGGGCACTGTCACTACTAGACCACAGAGGACCTTTTGCCCACTTGGACCCCTGTATGCCATGAATATCTTTCTGGTGGTCATCAGTTCAGAAGGCAGACCCAGCTGGGACATTGCTACTGTTCCCATCTGGGCATCAGCACGCCCATTCTAGGCATGTTTCAGTTTCCATGCTTCCCACTGTTTTCTCTGACCCTGAGATTGTACCTTGTGTGGGGAGGGAGAGGGTGCCATCTCTCGTGCTACCTTCTATCACATCTTAAATGGCTTCTCCAGAGCGCCTTTGCCCAGGAGGACAGCTATACTCAGATTGCCTGTCATCCTGCCCACCCAGCTGTGGGGCAGTGGGAGAGCTTGAGGAGGGGCAGTGTCGAGAGGGCTGCGTGAGTGGCTGTGAATGCCCACCAGGACTTTACAGGGACAACGACCTCTGTGTTCCTGCCACTCACTGCCCCTGCTACTACCACCGTCAGCGCTATTCCCCGGGCAGCACAGTGTACCAGCTATGTAATCCATGGTGAGGCCCTGGGCACTCTTTCCTCCCTGCCCAGCGTACAGGCGAGAGGCACTGACCAATCCCTTGATCTCTTTCTACGGACCTCTGGCTTCTTATGGTTCCACCCAAATTGACTTTTCCAAACTTGGACACTTCCATCTATGCCAATCCCCTTGTTCTCTGGATTGCCCCCCTCCCTCGCATTCCTGCTTTGGGGTGCCTTCAGCGTGACCTCTGATCTCCCCATGGAGACCCTTAGTTTGCCCAGAGTGACTTACAACAACAAGGACTTTAATGGGGTAGCCATAATAACAGTTGAATTTGGATGACGCTTTAAGGTTTGCAAAGCACATTATATAGACAATATCATTTGAGCCTTACAACAACCCTCTGACGTAGCATTATTATCCCCATTTTACAGATGATAAAGCTGAGGATGAGAGAGATTAAGGGATTTGTCCAAGGTCAGACAGCTAGGAAATATCTGAGACAGGTTTTGAACCCAGGTCTTTCTGACTCTAGGTCCAGTGCTCCATCTGCCAAGGTGAAGGAAGGGAGGGATGGAAAGGGGCTCACCCCAGCTCCGCTCCTACCTCCTCCTGGGATATGGTTGTTGATCTAACCTTCTCCTTCCCCACTCAGCGTGTGCCTGGAAGGCCGCTGGCATTGTTCCCAGAAACCATGCCCAGCTGAATGTGCAGTGGGTGGGGATGGGCACTACGTCACCTTCGATGGGCGAAGTTTCTTCTTCCAGGGCATTGGGGGCTGCCAGTACAGTCTGGTACAGGTGGGCATCAGAGGGGAAGAAGTTCCTGGGAGAGGGTGGTGGTTTGATAAATATTGCCTAGAAGTGATCCTTGCCCACCCAACTATGGTGAAGTGTTCATCATGAGAGCCAGGCTGCAAGTCTGGCTTTGGAGGGTGGGCACAGACTCTGACCTGAGAAGGAAGCAGAGAGACCTGTGGATCTACTCTTCACTCTTTTTCCTATCCTAGGATTATTTGAAGGGGCAGCTGCTGATGGTATTGGAGCACGGGATCTGTGAGACTGGGAGCTGTCTCCGTGCCATCTCTGTCACCCTGGGTGAAGTCTATGTCCAGCTCCGAGACTCAGGTGCCTCTGGCTCTGACATCCTCTCGTCATATCTCCAGACTACTTCCTTTACCTCCTGCCTCACCTATTCTCAGAACTCCTTTTCTCCCAGTCCCCAGGTCACCTAAACACACAGGGTGCTCTCTTCTTTACTCCCCTTTCCCCCAGCATGTCATACACACACTTCTCTGTGTCACAGGGAGCCTCTTCCCCCCACCAATACTTTCTTTGTCCACAGGGGCAGTGCTGGTAGGCAGGCAAGAGGTGGCATTGCCTTGGGCTGGGCCAGGGGGTCTCAGCGTCCATCATGCCTCCTCTACCTTCCTACTGCTTCATGGGCCTGGTGTCTGGCTCCTCTGGGGTGTGCATGAACCTGCTGCATATATTACCTTGGAACCCTTCTATGCCCATCGGGTATGTCTGGGTGAGGATCCCAAGGCCCTGGGGAGACGCTAGGCTTCCATGGGGGAGACACCACACTTTAGGAGGGGCTTTGACAAATAGGAATGGGTATGGAGGTGGGTAACCAGGATAATGAGATCCTGGAAACTGACACATGAAGAGAGAACTGGGGGTATTTAGGGTGGATAAGATAGGACTTAGGGATGAGAACTTAGAGATGGAAGAGACATTTACGGTATCTCCCCCAGCTTCCTGATTTTGTAAATGAGGAAGACACTGAGAGATGAGATGACTTGTCCAACGTGGCACAGTATTAAGTGGCAGAGTCAGGATTTGAATCCAGATCCTTCAATTTCCAATCCATCTAGCACTTCTTCCAAAGGACTCTCATGTTGAAGAGAGTCTAACCTATTCTGATTGGCCCAATGGGGGAGAACTAGGAATAATGGGGGGTGGTGAGAAGAAGCAGATTTCGGCTTGTTGTAAGGAAAACCTCCCTAATGATCAGAACTGATCTGAGGTACCATGGGTTGCTTCAGGAGGTTACCCATTGAGGAAGGCATTCAAGTGGAAGTGGTCACTTTTGAGATGGGTTGTAGAGGGGTTTTTGGTTCAGTTATGTTAGATGGGATGGCTCCTGATCTCTCTCCCAACTCTGAAATGCCATGTTCTGAGTGTGAGGGATTCTGGGGAGGGGGACGAGGGATGGAAGGGTTCACGCTGACTCGCTTCTTCCTACTGGTGGTCCTAGGTGAGGGGTATGTGTGGAACCTTCACTTGGAACCAGCAGGATGACTTCCTGACTCCCGCTGGAGACGTGGAGTCCAGCGTAGCTGCCTTTGCCAGCAAGTTCCAGCTGAGTGGGGAGGGTGCCTGCCGTTTGGGGGACACCGTTATCCCACTTAACCCCTGCAGCACCCATGCTCAGCGCCGGCCCTATGCAGAAGCCACCTGTGCCATTCTCCAAGGCCCAGCTTTCCAGGTACCCCAAGCACCAAGGCACTAGAATGTGGAGATGGTCATCAGCATCAGGGCATGTGCCAGCTGGGATGGTGGGAAGGAGTCTTGGCAGGAGCTGACTCAGCCCCTCACACCTTTCCCCCTCATTCCCCTAGCAATGCCATAGGCTAGTGGAACAAGAGCTTTACCAGTTACGGTGCCTGTCAGCAGTGTGTGGCTGTGCTCTGGGTCACGATTGTCTGTGTCCTGTGCTATCTGCCTATGCCCGCCGCTGTGCCCGGGAGGGTGTGCTCAGCCCCTGGAGGAACCAGACTCTGTGTCGTGAGTTCTGTTTCTACCTACCTACCTATTTCCTTGCCTTTCTCTCATCTCTTTTCTCCCCAATGGAGAGCTGATCCTACTCATTAGTCTGCACCAGGGCAGCCATTCTTTCCCAGAGTGATTTCTGTCCTTTGCCAGAGTGACCTTTGTTCTTCATCTCCCTAGAGATTCCCCATATGGAGAACAGGGCAATTGGTGGTGTTTGAAGGCTGCCAAGGAGGCCTAGTTCTTTTACGATGCTACTTCTGACTTGTGTCCATATCCATCCTCAGCTGTCATGTGTCCAGCTGGCCAAGAGTACCAGGAATGTGCCCCAGTGTGTGGCCAGAGATGTGGAGAACCGGAGACCTGTGGGGAATTGGTGGGCTGTGTGGCTGGTTGCAACTGTCCCTCTGGCCTGCTGTGGGATCATGAGAGCCAGTGTGTGCCCCCCAGCCTGTGTCCCTGCCAGCTGGGAGGCCACCCTCACCCTCCAGGCAGCATTACTTTGCAGGGATGCAATCGATGGTGAGGACTGGATGCTGAGGACCAAGGGAAAGGCTGGGGATGAAGGGAGGCTTGGTGTCAGAGGGGTCAGAGTAAGAGAGAGACCTTCAGGGTGGGCTGCAGGGGACAAGGGGGCCAGGATAGGCACAGAACAATTTGCCAACGGTGCCAGATTTGTGGCATCGAAGTTTAAGGCCACTGGGGGACCTGGGTGAGAGATCCAGACACCTAGATCACTATGGGGAAGACCCCAAAGGTGTGGCTTCATGGGTTCCTTAGTTTAGATTGTGGTAGCCAGAGAATGTCCAGGGATCGGGATTATTTGGGGGACGGCATGGTCCAAGCAGCGACAGACTCAGAGCCAGCGGCTTGGCCACTTAATGCACCTTGGGCAGATGACTCATCCTCACCCAGTCTCGGGTTTGGCTTTGGTTAAAGAGGGGTCATTATAATTACTCTTTTCCTACATACAAGACTGTTATCAGGATCAGATAGGAAAGCGTACGTACTTTGTTAACCTTAATGTGTATACGTGTGTGTGTGTAGACACGCATCAAGCTAGGTGGAATGTGGATAGAACTAGACTGAGTGTGACTCCGGCCTCAGGCACATCCTAGCTGCGTGACCCAGGCTGAGTCACTTAACAGCTTTCTGCCTCAGTTTCCTTATCTCTGACCTGAGGATAATGATCACACTTACTTGTTGTGAGGACCTGACGAGATAATATTTGTGAAGCTCTTTGCGAGCTTTAAAGCGCCGTATAAACGCAGTCATTATTGTTGTCGGGGCAGAGAGGCTTTGATGAAACTCGTCCTCTGGGTTGACCTAGCCTAGCCCAAGTCCAGAGCTTTGAGGATTCTTAATCCCTATTCAAACCAACATCCTCTCTCAGGTCTGCGGCTCAGTTATCCTTGGTCCTGGGAAGGGTGAGGGCCATTTATTGTCCTATGGTTAACGAACTCTTTTCTCCTCATCAAAATGTGGAGCCCAACCCTTCCTAAGGCAAAAACTCCCTCCCCCTGCAACCATCTCCTGCTCCCTTCTCTCCATCCACTTCAACCAGCCCCAGCATGTTCCTATCCCCCTCTGCCTTTTCCTTCCATTTGGCCTCTGGAAACTCTGTTCTATTGCTAACAAGTTGTCCGTAGTATTACATCTCTTCTTTTCTTTTTTTGGAGAGGGGAAGGCAGGGCCATTGGGGTTAAGTGACTTGCCCAAGGTCACACAGCTAGTGCATGTGTCAAGTGTCTGAGGCCGGATTTGAACTCGGGTCCTCCTGACTCCAGGGCTGGTGTTCTACTCACTGTGCCACCTACCTGCCCCTATTACATCTCTTCTGGCACTGCATCCATCTTCCATACGCACACACGCACACACGCACACACACGCATATATATAATCCATTCATTTATCAATCTATCCATCCATTTATTTATTTGTTTGTTTGTCTTGCCAACCAAACAAACTAGGTAGCACAGTGGATAGTGCGCTAGGCCTGAAGTCCGGAAGAGCTGGGTTCAAATCCCGCCTTAGATCCTCGCTGTATGACTCTGGGCAAATCACTTAAACTGTCTCAGTTTCCTTATTTGTAAAGTGGGATAATAATAGCGCCCGCCCGGGGTTGTCGAATGAAATAACGATCGTAAAATCCTCAGCACGGCACCCGGCGCATAGTAGGTACTCTATAAATGTTAACCATTATTACTATTATCATCATTATTTGGTTAACAAGCATTTATTTTCTTTCCTTCTCGCCTACCTTCCATTTAAAAGAGAAGGAAAAGAAAAGCCCAATCTTTGCAAGGAACAGACTCCCACATGGACCACACCCCCAGAGATGTCCCATTCTGCACCCTGGGTCCGCCACCTCCCTGTCACAAGGGAGCTTCAGCGCCAGGCCCCGGGAGCTGTAGCGGCGCAGCTCTGTGCTCACGGTTCTCAAGCTGTTTGTCTTTACACTATTGTATCGCTCGTTCTGGTTCCGCTCACTTCACTCCTCGTTCTTTCACACAAGCGTTCCCAGGTTTCACTGAAAACCCTCCCTTTCATCGTTTCTTACCACACGTTTATTACATCCATATACTGTAAATGGTTCAGCCGTTCCCCGATTGATGGACACCCCCTTGGTTTCTGGTTCTATTCCATCACAACAAGAGCTGCTATAAATATCTTTATGTATGGGGGTCCTTTTCCTCTTCCTTCGATCTCTTTGGGGTATCATCTTTCTATCATGGAAACCTGACTCATGTCAGAAGATACCAGAACCCAGAACCTTGGCTATCCATTGTCTCGGTACTGGATGCATCTTCTTTCAGGTTCCCCTCCTGATACTTCTCTCTCTCTCTCTCTCTCTCTCTCTCTCTCTCTCTCACACACACACACACACACACACACACACACACACACTCTCTTCCTCACACACACACAGACATAGACACATACACTCACACACACACTCACTGTCACACACTCACACACATTCACACTCTCTCTTTTCCTCACACACACACAGACACACACAGACACTCACACACTCTCTCTCTGTCATACACACACACTCACACTCTCTCTTTCTCGCACACACACACAGACACATACACACATACACTGTCACACACACACTCACACTCTGTCACACACATACTCTCTCACACACTCACACTCTCTCATTCTCTCTTACACACACACCGACATACACACACTCACACTCACACTCTCTCTCACACACACACCCTTCAGTCAGAAGGAAGGAGAGGCATTCTTCTTGCTCCTCACTGGCCCTTTCAGACCCTCCCTCTCCTGCCATCATAACCCCTCCTCCTCTGAGGTTCATTCCATCCAGATAGAACATGCCACCTGGATCCTAGTGACAACTTCTAGGTAATTTTCTCTCCTTTTTTTGAGGTGCCCAGCACTTGGCTCCTAGTCCTGCTCTAAATTCCAACCCCTGCCCTTGTACACTTAGGGGCTTCATTCTTCATGTGAGCGTCCTCTCAAAAGCCCCGACTTCCACTTCATGAGCCTCCTCAGCTCCCACGTACTTCATCTCCAGCTCAGCCATGTACAGGACTGGTCACACCTTTGATCTCCTCATCACCCACAGGCATTCTCAACTGAAGTTCAGGGAAGAGACAGATGGGCTGGATATATTGATCTGGGAGTCATTTGCATGGAGATGATAATTAGACCCTTGGGAGCCGATGGGATCACCGAGACAGTAGAAACATCAGCTATCGTGGGAGAGAGGGGGACGAGGGAACAAGTATTTATTAAGTTTATATTCTGCGTCAGACACTATGCTAAGCCCTTTACAAATATAATTTCATTTGGTCCTCACAACAACCCTGGGAGGTCAGTGATGTTATTATTCCTGTTTTTCAGTTGAGGAAACTGAGGAATATGGAGGTTAAGTGACTCGCCTGGAGTCATAAAGCTAGGAAGCCTCCGAGGTTGGATTTGAACTCAGGTCTTCCTGATTCTAAGCCTAGCACTCTATCCATAGCACCACCTTGCTAGGGGTTAGGGCTCTCTCTAATAAATGAATGAATGAATGGTACCTCCTAATATTAGATTGAGATGTGGGGTATCCTGTGTCCTTTCAGTCATGTCTGAGGAGGGGCTGAGTACTGGGTTCTGGATTCCTGGGTCTCCTTTATCAGTGTCGGAGATTTGGATTCCGGTGTGACTAGGATTGGGAGATGCTTGGATTTTCTGACCCGGGGGCAGGGAGTGGGAGTTGGCATGGAATAGACTTAGTGGATTTGACTCTCATTCCTTGCTGGCAGTGTGTGCCAGGACAGAGGCATCTGGAACTGCACAGCTCACCATTGTGCCCCAGGAGTGGCATTCTGCCCTGGAGGGCGTATATATTCCCCAGGCTCTTGCCTCCTCACCTGTGACAATCTCGGTGCCAATGTCTCCTGTCCCACAGACACTTCTGATGGCTGTATTTGCCCTCTGGGCACTGTGCTGCTGGTGAGTAGGGGAGAGTCCAGACAGAGGAAAGCTACCTTGGGGGTTGGCTCTGGTCTACGTCCGGGACATCATCTATGATGTTTGTGCTGTGGCTCCCAGGGCCAATAAGCAGGGTTGATTGCTAGGTGCTCTTTGATCCTCCTCTTTTCCTGCCTAGGATGAACATTGTGTGCCCCCTGAACTGTGCCCCTGCAGACACAGTGGGCAGCTGTACCCACCCAACTCTACTATCCAGGAGGACTGCAACACTTGGTAAGGCCTGGCCTCTGCCCCTCCATGATCTAGTGACCTCAGCCCCATCACCTGAGTGGGTGCAAGGCAGTCACAAGGACTACATAAAGTAGTCCTAAGGTAATGCCAAGGACACGCTGGGGACTCTCTGAATCTCAGTCAGGTTGGGGAGGATTTGGACTAGCTTTCTTGTCTCTGGCCTGTTTCTGACCTGACCAAGCTGACTTAGCGCTAGTGGTCCTAAACCAGTATCATAATTGCCTGTGACTTTGATCCCATGCCTGTAAGGCTAGTGACCCTTGACCCTCTGACCCCCCCCCCCCCCTGATCCCTTCTGCCTTTCCCCAATTCAGTGTGTGCCAGGGCCAACAGTGGCAGTGCACAGGTTACCAATGCAGTGGACGGTGCCAGGCTTCTGGTGCCCCTCACTATGTGACATTCGATGGCCTGGTATTCACCTTCCCTGGGACGTGCGAGTATCTGTTGGTACGAGAGGTGGATGGGAGCTTTGCCATCTCTGCCCAGAACCTGCCCTGTGGGACCAGTGGCCTTACCTGCACCAAGGCCCTGACCATTCGTCTGGGGAACACCATTGTGCATATGCTCAGAGGTGCTTGGGGTCAGGGAATGGGGGGAGCTACTGGAAGGGCAAGCACTTCCTGAGGAGAGGGGAATGGGAGCAGAGGGTAGACGGTATCAGGGAGCGGAGAGGTCTGCGCCAGATGGGGAGCTTACAATTTAGACTACTCTAACCTGGTCTGTGTTTGGGCCTCAGTTGTCCCATCCATACCATAAGTAACAATACACCTCCTGTTTGGGAAGTGGGGGGAGGCCAGAAGCCCTAAAGATGATCTAGGACAGCCCCTACAATATTTTCCCGATGTCCCTAACCCTACAGGTCGAGCAGTGACAGTCAACGGAGTGAGTGTGCGCCCTCCCAAGATCTACACGGGGCTTGGGCTGAGCCTGAGACAAGCTGGTCTCTCCTTGCTGCTCACGGCTCGCCTTGGCCTTTCCTTGCTCTGGGATGGAGGTCAGGCCCCAACTCTTGACCCCTGACTATAACCTTCACTTGACCCTTAATTCTCAGTCTCTGAGTTCCCATCCTCATTTCGGTCAGCCTCACCTCACTCTGGAATATAACAAATGCTCGAGCCTTGTATCACCTTCCCAGTTCAGGCTGACGTTGAGACTAAGGCTAGGCCCCGAGCTCTGGCTCCTACCCTTATCCATCTTTCTCCATACTTTTCTAGCCAGCGTGGCTTCTGGGTGTCAGCTAGAACCCTAAGCCTGGTTTTTCCCCCCTCAGATCAATCTTGAGGAACCTCTGTTCCTATCCTCCCTTTACAAAAGTCCTGTTTTTTAGTCCTAAAGGCAATGCCTTGCCTCTGGACCTCCTTTCCAAGGGGAAATCCAGAACTTTCTGTGGTCAAGTATCTCAACCCACCTCCATTAAAAGCCCCAACAATAACCTGGACCTCTAGGTTTTACTGATGCCGTATCTTAGTAGATATTTTACCAATTTGCTTAAGGCTTGCTTATAGTCAGAGGTGAGACTTGAACCCACTTCTTGACTTCAGGTTCTATACTGACAAACCTTACAAGTGTCCACCTCACCATTTCTCCACTGCCCCTGGTAAAGACTAGGCTGCTCATTTCTAACGAGTCTCCTTGCTTGGCCTCTCCCCCTGCCAGGCACACGGGTTATGGTACAGTTGGTGCCCCAGTTCCGGGGCCGTGTGGCAGGGCTCTGTGGGGACTTTGATGGTGATGCTGCCAATGATCTTCGGAGTCGTCAAGGTGTCCTGGAACCTACAGCTGAACTGGCTGCCCACTCCTGGCGTCTCAGCCCCCTCTGTCCTGAGCCAAGTCTTGGAGACATGCCCCATCCTTGCACTGTAATGGGGAAATGGATATAATCTTATACTATCTATAGGATGGGAGGTGGGGTGGGAATTGAGACAGGAAAAGGAGAACATCAGGAAGGCCTGAGACTTTGGGAGGGGGGAAATCTAGGCATCATAGAAGGGGAAGTGTGTATGAGGGGACACAGCTACATCCTCACTCTCCTTCCTTACAGGTGAATGCCCATAGGGTGGGCTGGGCCCGGGCCCAGTGTGGGGTGCTGCTTCAGCCACTATTTGCCCCCTGCCATATGGAGGTTCCCCCCCAGCAGCACTATGAGTGGTGTGTGTATGATGCCTGTGGGTAAGGAAGGGCTGAAATCTGGGGTGGGAAGGTCAGGAGAGGGTTGTCTATGTATTTGGTGGGCCGGGGATCAGGTGCTGAGACCATCTTTCTGGCAGCTGTGACTCAGGAGGTGACTGTGAGTGTCTCTGTTCAGCTATTGCTACCTATGCAGAGGAATGTGCCCGTCATGGGCACCACATGCATTGGCGCAGCCAGGACCTCTGCCGTGAGTGCCTTTTCCTCTTTGCTGCCTGTCATCTCTTACTCCCCTACTCTTCTGGGACTGCTTCTTTCACCCAGGGCAGCTAGAACCACTCAGAATGACACTAGCATTGCTTAAGAATCCCTACTACTTACTCCTGGCATTCCCAAGTGTCAATGCCTGTTGTGCCAAGATTACCTAGTGCCTACATTTCTCAAGGCTCATTATTTCTATTTTATCTAGAGCTCGTAGGTTCTCATGACTCTGGGCTTACTCTTACTCTGGGTTACTCTTTCTCTGATCTATGTAGCTATACAGTGTGAGGGGGGTCAGATCTATGAAGCCTGTGGTCCCGTCTGCCCTGCCACCTGCCAGAACCCTGGTCCTGAGCCTGCATGGCATTGCCAAGCTGTGCCCTGTGTGGAGGGATGCTTCTGTCCTGAGGGCACTCTGCTTCATGGTGTGTAGGACATGGGGGATAGGGCAGAAGAGATGGGCCCCTCTGGTGGGAAGGGGGGAAGATAATCAGAGCATGGGGTGGGGGGCAGCTCTGAGCATGGATAGCCTTAGTCTAAGGAGTGGGAGCAGGCAGTAATGACTCTGGGCTGTTTACTAGATACTTGAGCTGGGGGTGTGCTTGTGTGTGATACTCTGCTCCTCGAACCAGGCTAGCTAGGGGAGATCTGGAACCTTGAGGGGGTTCCTTCCCTATCCCATTTCTACATACTGGTCCTCCCTCAGGTGGGGTCTGTTTGGAGTCAGCTGCCTGTCCCTGTGAGTGGAGAGGCAGCTTCTTTCCACTGGGAACCATGCTGCAGAGGGAGTGTGGGAACTGGTGAGTGTATGGGGGAAGCAGGAGGAGTTGGGGCAAATGGAGGCAGGGCAGAAATGGAGTCTTCATGCCCACCACTGACCTCACTTACTTCCTTAGCACATGCCAAGCAGGAGAGTGGAACTGCGGGGAAGCAGGTTCCCAGTGTGGGGAGGTGGTGCTGGAGTGTGCAGAGGGTGAAGTCCCATGCCAAGAGAGTGGGTACTGTGTGCCCTGGGAGTGGCTCTGTGATAACCAGGATGACTGTGGGGATGGCTCTGATGAGGAGGGTAATTCTGGGTCTGTGTCTACATGCATGCATGTCCTCGTGAATATCTCTGCGCATGTATGCGTAGTCTTAGATACTTGTAGAGTATAGATCTGTCTCACCCCCATGCTCCCACTCCCCAGGCCTGTGAGTTTTGGCGAGTTAGCCCTAAGGTTTGTGTATGTGTGTGCACTTGGGGAGGGGGGAAGTGTTGTTCCATTCGGAGTAGAAAGGGCTAAGGTCTTTCTTAGATGAGGGCGGGGGAACCCCTGTCTTAGGAGCAGGGGCCTGGCATTGAGATCACAGTGGCCCTCTGTGTTCAGGCTGTGCCCCTCTGGGCTGCGGAGAGGGGCAGTTCTCCTGTGGTGAAGGCCGTTGTCTGCCCTTGTCACTGCGCTGCGATGGACAAGATGACTGTGGAGATGGGGCAGATGAGCATGGATGCCCATGCCCCGTGGGGTTCCTGCCCTGTGCTGATGGGCAATGTCTGCCCCTGGCCCAACTTTGTGATGGGCATCCTGACTGCCCAGATGGTGCCGATGAGGAGTCCTGCCTGGGTAAGTTCTGTTTTTCCAGCCCTTGGGTTCCATTCCACTGGATACCCCCTACTTGCTACCCTGGGTACCGATCCATTTCTTAGGTCCTCTCTTTTTCCTACGGGCACCATCTGTTCCAATGTTCCAAATCAGCAAAAGATCCCACCTGTCTTAGTTTTCCCATGATGCCCACCCAAAAGTTGGTACCCATTATGTAAATATGTGATGTTCTTTGGCAGGGGCTCCCCATAGGTCATTCTTGGCCCAGAGTTCACATATTTAGAGGAGTATGCATAGTATGAACTGAATGGGCAGAAAGGCCCTAGTTCCCTCCTTCTTTGGCCACAGGATGGATGAACTGTGGCCCTGGAGAGGTGCCCTGCTTGGATGGAACCTGTGTTGGCACTTCTCAGCTGTGTGATGGGGCCTGGGACTGTGTAGATGGGGCAGATGAGGGACCCAGGCACTGCCCCTCTCCTCTTCTACCTACTCCCCCTGCTGACACTCCAACTGGACCCTCCATGAGCAACCTGGAGACTGGACCAACTTCTCTGATCAGTGGCAGCAGTCCTGGTGAGGGGGTCTGGGGCAGGAGGGGGCTATGAGGGGGCATGGCTCTGGCCACATTGGGGAGGAGAAAGGGGTAATAGGAGTGCCATGATGATAATATTACCTTAAGATACATGATACATGTTAATATAATCAAAGTTGCATTTATGTCATACGCGCAACTTTTCCAGGGCATTATCCATTCACAATCTCCCTTGATTCTCCTGCTTCTCCTATAAGATAGGCAGGGGAGGTGGCAATATTCCTACTGGATAGAAGAGGAAATGAAATTGCGCAAGACTGTTGGAGTGGAAATTAGAAGAAATAGATTAGAGCCTGTTACTGATCAGCCGCATAACTTTGGGCAAGTCACTTCCCACCTCTGGGCCTCAGTTTCCTTTTTTCATCTGCTAAATGAGAGGGGTGAATTAGAGTAGAAGTTCTTGACTTTTTTGTGTCATGGACCCCTTTGGCAAACTAGTGAAGCCTCTGGCCCCCTATCAGATCAAGAAATGCATAAATTGTATCAAATATACATAAATGCATAAAATGAAATATATGGGATTACAAAGCAAAGCAATGATATTGAAAGAGTTTATCAATATATAATATATGAATATATCTACACAATACATATATATATATATATAAAATGTGTGTATATATGTATATATAGATGTGTATGTTAATGAATTCTAGGTTTAGAACCCTTAGATCAAATCACCTCTAAGCCCCTTTCAGCTCTGTTACTCTGTGATTCTATTAATTGGTGGAAGATATAGGACTAGAACCACATCTCCAGGCTCTCAAATTGAGTTCTCTTTCCACGATACTTTGCTGCCTCTGAAGTGAGAGCCTGTGCCCCAAGGAGATGGCAGTTCTATGATCCTCTGTTACTGGGGCCCCATAGGCCTCCCAAGCCGACTCAGTCAATCAAATCAGTACCTTCACTGAGGGCTCATGGTATAGCTAGCCCTATGCTAGACATGCTAGAGGGTTTTAAGAAAATCTAAGGGACACAGAGCCTCCCCACCTTGGGTTCTAAGCCACAGCTGTGCATAGGAATTAAAAATGGACGGTACAGCAAGCAAGGACCATAGGGGTTTCATCCCTTTGGGCTGGAGTGATGAGGGAAGGCTTCAGGAAGGTGAGGTTTGAAACAAACTTTGAAAATTGTGCAGGAGTGGGGTGGGAGTGGTGTGTCAGTGATGCTGGGGCACAACGAGACTGCTCTGGCAGGAGAGGAAGGGGTCTAAAGGGACATGGTGGGAGGCAGTGTTGGAGAGTTCTCAGTCTGACTGTGGACCTTGGAGTTTGGCCACAGTGAGCAAGCCTGTGAGGGTTGTTCAGCATCAGAGTGCCATGATCAGTGTTTTAGGGACATTCATATCTTCGTAGGACCGTAGGCCTAGAGCTGGAAAGGAGCTTAGAGGTCATCTAGTTAAACCCCATCATTTTACAGGTGAAGAAACAGAGGCCAAGACAAATTAAGTGATTTGCCCAAGGTCACAAAGTTATGCTTCAAAACCAGCATCTCAGGCTCTAAATCCAGCATTCTGTTTGCTGCTCCATGCTGATTCATCTGGCTGTGGGGAGCTGAAGGGACTGGAGGAGAAAACAGAAGCCGTGAGATCTGTTAGGAGACCATTTCAATGGTCCTGGTGTGAGGGAATGAGACAATGGAATGGGAAGAAGGGAAAACACGGAAGTAAAACCACAGAATGTCAGAGCTGGAAGCGACTTTAATAGGCTGTCAGTCCAATAGTCTTAATTTTTTTTTTCTATATGAAGTAACTGAAGCCCTCAGAGGGGATGTGAGTTGCCCAAGGCCACATAGCAAGTGTCAGAGCCAGAAATGGAACATAGGCACACTGGCTCAAAGTCCAGTCGTCTTCCTACCACAAAGTATGAAGACATGGTTCTTAACCTCGAGGAGCTTATAGTCTAGTTAGATGGGGATAAAACTCATGCAAATGAATGAGGGGAAATTATGTGTTGTTTTCTGCCCATAGAACTGCCCTGTGGTCACTATGAGTTCAGCTGTGGCAGTGGTGAGTGTGTACCTCGGGGTTGGCGCTGTGACCATGAAGAGGATTGTAAGGATGGCACTGATGAGTTGGACTGTGGGCAGCCCTGCCCCCCACATCACATGCCCTGCACCCTCAGCCTCCACTGTATACCTTACCTGCAGCTTTGCGATGGGACTGCCCAGTGCCCAGATGGCTCTGATGAAAGCTTGGATGCTTGTGGTGAGGAGCCTGCCCTTCCAACCCTCACAGAGTTGTAACCATGTGATAGGAGCTCCCCAAAGGCTTGCCAGCATTTGCTCTCCCAGTTCTCCCAGAAATTAAGATACCTCATCACCTACTGTCTTCCTCAGGGGGCACCTTCTGTCCTGGCACCATCCAACCTCCTTACCTCAGGTCTCCTCAGCTTTCCTGTCATTGAAAGATGGGGTACAGAGAGGGGTCTTCTGGATCTCAATCTTAGATCTACCCCTTGAGTCCAGTGCTTCAGCCTGCTCTGTTCCTTAGGCATGGTTCTCTTCTAGTGTGGTTGAACAACATGGAAACTGGCTCTGTGTCCATAGGCTCCACCCAGCTGCCCCCGTGTCCTGGGCTTTTCCCCTGTGGTTCAGCTCCCCGGCTTTGCTTGAGACTGACTCGACTCTGTGATGGAATCCCTGACTGCCCAGAGGGTGAAGATGAACTGAACTGTGGTATGGATTCCTCCAGCCCTGACCAGAGTTTATGGGCAGGGGGCTCCAGTGCTCGTGGACAGGGGGATGGCTTCTGTGGCCATCACTGACATTATCACTGACAAGAGGGATACCTCCCTGATGCTTCATTCTATCTTCCTTCCCTTCCCAGAGAGGCTGCCATTCCCCACAACTCCTAACAAGACTGGGATTCCTTGCCCTGAATATTCCTGCCCAGACGGCCGCTGTATCAGCTTTCAACAGGTGAGAGTCAGGGGTATAGGAGGCCACTCCTGTCATTCCTGCCCAATCTCTGACCTGCACATTGACCTTTTACCTTCTGCCCATCTTGTCCCCATCCTCAGGTGTGTGACGGACAGCCTGATTGTGAGGTGAGGGATGGGCTGAGGTCATCCTCTGAGGAGCGGGGCTGTGCCACGTGGGGACCCTGGGCCACATGGGGGCTGTGCAGCCAGACTTGTGGGGCTGGGGTGCAGGCTCGGAGTCGTCAGTGCTTTCCCTCTAGTGTCCCTGTGCTTCAGCGCTGTCTAGGCCTGGAGCACCAAGCCCGTGCTTGCTTCACTGTTGCCTGCCCTGGTGAGTGTGGGCTCTGGGAATGAGGAGGGAGGCTGGGAATGCACATCTGATGGAAGCCTCCAGGAGTGTGAGGGAGAGGGGCTCAGCAGAACCCAAGGGATGGGGGAAATCTGGTGAAGGGAGAAAAGGGAAGAGGTAGAGGGAAAGTTTCTGATTGGAGCTCCCTCTCCTTTCTCTGTTTGCTGTGTCCTCCCTTCCTACACCCTCTCCTTCCTGCTCATTCTTCTTTTCTCCCTGGTCCCAATATCTTTACATCTCTTTTTGCTATCACTCCTGCTCTTCCCTTGACTCTCTCCCTTCCCACAGAGGATGGCGTGTGGGGTGACTGGTCCCCCTGGTCTGAATGCTTGGAGCCATGTAGGGGGGTTGTGACTAGACATCGGGTCTGCCACCCACCCCAAAATGGTGGCCGGACCTGTGCCACATTGCCTGGAGGCCCCCACAGCACCCTCCAAACCCGTGAGTGCCCACTTAAGGGGTAGGGACATCCCAGTGGGATAATGGGTAGAATCAGGGCAGTGGGCTGCACTAGTAAGTGTACTGAGCTTTGAATTAGGAGACCTGCCTCTGATACTGATTAGTGCTAGGATCAAAGGCATATCACTTAGCTATTTTAGCCTCAGTTTCTTTAATTGAAAAAGGAGATAATAATACTTGTACAAGCTACCCTACAGATTCCGTATCATTATTATTATTAATATCAAATTTTATGGGACAATTGGTTGGGGGAAAGGGAGTGTGTTTTTTGGACTTTTTCTGTCCTCAACATATCTTGTTTCTGCTTCTGATCAGAGGCATGCCCACAGGATGGCTGTGCCAATGTCACCTCATGTCCAGGAGAGCTGGTACCCAAGCCCTGTGCCCCTTGCCCTCTGACCTGTGCTGACATCTCCAATCAGGTGAAATGCCTACCTGACCGGCCCTGTAGTCCAGGTAATGTGCTCATGGGCAGGGGACTTGGGGAATGGCATTCAGCACCGGCTCAGCCTACTCTCTAGCCCTTAGTGGCTGCTTACTGGTACTTGTCTTCAGCATCCTTCTGTGCCTACCCACCCCTCAGGCTGTTGGTGCCCTGAAGGTCAGGTTCTGGGCCTTGATGGAGAGTGTGTGCGACCCCGGCACTGCCCTTGCCTGGTGGAAGGCACCCGCTATTGGCCAGGGCAGCGAGTGAAGATCAATTGCCGTCTCTGCACATGTCAGGATGGCCGACTACGTCGATGCCAGCCTAACCCTGATTGTGCTGGTGAGATATGCCCAGAATTATTCCCCCTATATGTCACTCTTGACCCCTCACTTCGTGGCCCCTGACATCTTGGGAACCTGGTATCTCTTCCTCAAGGTATCCTCTATTACACTGGATTCTTTGCCTGGGATTTCCTCCTAGGACCCTCTATCCTAGGACGTAGGCCATTCTCTCTGACCTGACCCCTTCCTCCTAACTGCTGGAGCTTCACTCTCCTGACTCAACCTTTTTCAAACTGATTTTGGGTCATCCATCCCCACCCCTTGTGAACCAATCTTTAGTGAACTGTGGCTGGTCATCTTGGTCACCATGGGCTGAGTGTTTGGGCCCCTGTGGGAGCCAGAGCATCCAGTGGTCCTTCCGAAGTCCAAGCAACCCTACCCATGTGGGTCGTGGTCACCAGTGCCGAGGCATCTACCGAAAGGCCCGAAGGTAACTCCTCCCTGTCGAGGGAGATCATCATCCTGAAAAACAGTATACCTCAGCTACCCACACATTTTTAAGCCCCCAAATACCTGAACCCCCCAAATGTGAGGGAGCCCCACATAAAAAACATTGGAACTTATTTAGAGACAATTCCTGGACTTGAAAACACAGGGACATCAAGGCACAGGTTTCATAGTATCCACAATTAGGGCAACTGCCAAATGCCAGGACCCTAAAATCTACTTAGGGTCCCATTTTCCTGTCCTCTCCCCCAAAAGGATTATTGGTCTACTGAGATTTCAGCCATTTGTTAGCCATGGACAAATCTCAATAAAGCTAGAGTCAAAGGCCATTCCATTCACCTAAGGCCTCTTCCATGTCTAAGTCTATGCTTCTATGATCAGGGTGTATATCTTTCTGTCTGCCTTGATTCTGTCTTATGATCCATTAGGAGAAAACCAGGAAGATAAAGAGAGGATTTTCTAGGCAGAATGGGGTAAGGGTGGGATGGACTGAAAGATGGTGAAGGGAAAGACATGGAAGATCTTGAGTTATACAACTCATGGACACCACATTCATTTGCATGTTTTATATTTGTTTATATTTGCATATTCTTTCGGGGTGTGTGGCTGAGGCACCTGGGAACTTGGATCTAGAGTGATTTGTTCCTTGTTTCTTGAAATTGGCCTGGAGTCTGTAGGGTAGGAAGCCCACTTGGCTATGTGGACCCTAATGAATGCCACAGCTTTTCCTTTCCTTCCCCCACCAGGTGTCAAACAGAGCCCTGTGAGGAATGTGAGCACCAGGGGAGCACACACAGAGTTGGGGAGCGCTGGCGTTGGGGCAAATGCCAGGTGTGCCAATGTCTGCTCAACCACACAGTTCAGTGTTCTCCCTTCTGCTCTCTGGGAGCCTGCCCACAGGTGAGGGCAGGGAGGGGCTGGCATTACCTGGGAAGAAGGAGGGAACAGATGCTTGGGTGGAGTATAGAAGCCAGGATGGCTAAAATATAGGCTGGCAGTAGGGGGAAAGAAGGATGGAGGCAGGGGGTATTTGTGATGGATGGAGTGTAGTGGGAGAAGGAAGGGATGGAGAAGGAGAAGAAGGGAGATTCTTCATCTATTGAGGAGATTAGAATAGATGCCCTCTGAGGTACCTTCCAACTCAACATCTATGATCCTATGAGCCTGATGGGTTTTTGAAGGTTTCCCCATTTTATATCTCACTCTCATCTCTCCACAGGGTTGGATACTGGTAGAGGGAAAGGCAGAATCATGTTGCCACTGTATTCCTATTGGTGAGTTGGACTCGGGGTACAGGGTTACAGAGGAGAATTTGAGAATGGGGACAATGTGAGGGGGGAAAGGTCTTTGGGTGAAGAGACCCCTCATCCCTACTCAGTCCCCAGAGAAGCATTATGGTGTAGAGGAAGAAGACTGACTTGGGATTCCAGAGACCTGAGTTCTATGGAAGAATCCTGGGCAAGGAAAGAAATACCAATGTGTAGGAACTTCTCCCAGACCTAGAACCACCCCCAGACTTCCCTGGCTTCCTAGTTCCCATCATCACCACTCTCATCTTGATTAGAAGAGCACCAAGATCAGAGAATGCCACTCTCTTTCTGCCATGCCTTTCTTCTTTTGCTGAAGGAACACCACCAGAACCTCCTTTCCATCTTTGCTGGGGACTTCACACACACACACACACACACACACACACACACACACACACACACACAACTGAGGGTTTATTTTGAAAAATAATTGCTATTTCAAACTAAAGAGGAAAGATATATGAGAGAGACCCTGCTGTGGCATGTACAAACTGAGCTTTCCACCCTCCCCTCCATCTCTCATTCATTCATTCCTTCATTCATTCATTTGGGTCAGTCTTAGCCTGCCTTGCTGGACAAGGCAAGTGTGCAAATCCACAGAATGTTAGTGGTTTGGGGCTTGTCTCTGCTTTAATACAAAATATTCTTATTTTGGTCATAGCTTTATAGATCAAAACTTTTTCTTCTTAGAGCAAATTTATTAATTAATGAGACATTTAGTATTTCCATTAATTTATGAGGAAATGTCAGATACACTCTTTTGACTGACTTAGAGCCCAGACAAAAAATTAATAATAAGATGAACCAATAGCAGGTAGACAGGGGTGAAGTTTTGGTGCAGTTGTTAGCTGATGCACACACAGTTCCAGGAAGAACCCATAGCTACATGAGTGGGATTTTGTGGACAAGTCACTCACCTTCTTTCAACCTCAGTTTCCTCTGGAAAACAGGGGTAGTGACTTCTCAGGGTTTGTTATAAGAATCTAGCAGTGGAAATGACAATGCTTTGAGAAATAGAAATCATATCCAGGGGCAAAGTTTCCTGAGTATTGATTGGATAGGGCATAGCATAAAAGAAAGACTAGGTTTTACTAGAAGAAAGACCTGTCTTAGAATATGAAATACCTGGGTGATCTTGAGTAAGTTTCTTCATCTCATTTTTTTCACCTGTAAAATAAGGGGGCTGGATTAGATGATCTATACCGTCTTGTCCAGCTCTAGATGTCTCTGTGTGGCCTAAGGGCCTGGGGGGGCTGAGAGGCCTTGAGATGTCCCCATCTTAACTTTCAGGTTTGTCTTTCTCTGCTAGGAGAGAACAGGACAGCTGCCCCTATGACCACTCTGTCGCTTCCTCCCAGTCTCCAACCAGAACCTGGTCTTCCTACCTACCCACTGCCTGTACCTGGAGGTGAAGACCAGATGCTTTTGTGGGAGAGGCAGGTGGGGTCTGCAAAAGTATAGGGCTAGCCTGGGATGGGGGCTAGGGTCAGGCTGCCTGGGATTGGTGTCTAGTTTTTCCTGGCTTTGTTGGTTACTGAGGAGCCTGGAGTGAGCCAGCTGTGCTGATTGGGATATTCATGATGGGACCACTCCCGGGGGCCTTCTCTGGGTTCTCCTGGATTATCATTGGGCCTCAGACTAGTATCTTAGGTCCCTTACGGCTGTATGGACCAGCATCCATCATGTCTTCCCAACTGTCCCTCCTGCTCCTTTTCTCTATCCTGACCCATGTCTTCCTCATCCTTTCAATGTTTCTGCCAGATATCCTTAGGCTGTTTACCTTCATACCAGCAATGTCTCTTCAGCCCCCTGGACTTTCCCCATCCAATATCTCTCCCTTCCTCCAGACCCTTGCTACTCCCCTATGGGATTGTCAAGGCTCCCTTCTAGCAGTCTAAGGGCATCATCTGAACATCCTGAACATCCTGCCTGGGCTGGTCGTCTGGGGTCCTTGGTGTTGGGGCTGGAACCCCAAGGCTGGAGTCCCAGGGAAGATGCCTATGCTGAGCTACACATCCAGCCTCCTTTCCTTCAGATGGACTTGCTAAGACCGCGAAACCTCACTGGTCAGTAGGTAGAGGGTTGGAGGGTTGGAGACTTGGGGAAGGGGCAGAACTTAGGGGAAGGATAGACACTGAGAGGGCAAAAGAGTAGGGGTGGGGGAGTCAGAAGTCCAGAAGGAAGGTCACAGTATTTGGGGGGAATGGAGGAGGGGCAGGGGAATAGGCAGATGTGGGGAAGAGGGAGTGAGGAGAGTGTGCTGGGAGAGCACTGGGGAATGGCTTGGATCTCTTGACAGCTCTGATTTCTCCCTGGCCTCTCTACAGGCATCGTGGTCCAGGGTGCTGGCTCATCTGATGCCTACGTCACCAGCTTTTCACTCCAGTTTAGCATTGATGGGCATCACTGGCATGACTACCATGAGGTTCTGCCAGGCATTCTGCCTATGCCCAAGGTACCCCTGCTTCAGTCCCCTCATTCCTCACCTACCTGGGGCTTGCTTAACTAGCTAGTTTTCTTGCCACCATTCAATTCATCAAGGTCACCGATGAGATGCAGCCTGGGGCTAAGCACTGTGGGGAATGATTCCGGTGCTAGAGAAGCTTACAATTTATTTGGGGGCAGCAAGGGAAAGGCTAGGAATTCTAAACAACAAAAGAGTGGCATAGACAGAAGGCTTCGGAAGAGAGACTGATTACTGAGCACTGGGAGGAGCACTGGTCACGGAGGAATAGCATTTGAGCCAGTCTTTGAAGGATGACTAGGAGCTAGGTTAACATTTATTAAGGGTTGCCGAGTTGTTTTTCAGCCGTGTCTGATTCTTTGCGACCCCATTTGGGATTTTCTTGGCAAAGATACTGGAGTGGTTTGCCATTTCCTTCTCCAGCTCATTTGGCAGATGAGGAAACTGAGGCAAATAGGACCTTGTCCAGGGTCACACAGCTAGTAAGTGTCTGAGGCCACATTTGAACTCAGAAAGATGAATCTTCCTGACCTTAGGCTGAGGTCTATGTCCATTTCACCTAGAATCTACAAAGACAAAAATATAACAGTCAATGTCCTCAAGTAACTTAATTCTTCTGTACCTGGTTTGGTGAAAACAATGTAACTTGAGGAGTGAGAACATTAACAGTGGGGGAGGAGATCAGGGAAGGTTTCCTATAGGATGTCACAGTTGAGCTGTGCCTTGAAGGAAGTTAAGGGGAGGAGGTGAGGAAAGAGTTTATTACAAGAAATTGGGCATGGTTTGTGGAAATGTATGGTGATGGGAAATGGAATGGGGAATTTGCGGAACAGCTAGTAGTCCAGTTTGGTTGGAACATGGAGCATATGAAGGGTAGTAATAGGAAAAAAGAGTAGAAAGGTAGCTTGGATCAAGATTGTTGAGAGAATCATGTGTTAGCCAAAGAGTCTGTATTTGATTTTAGAGGTGATGGGGAGCCATTGAAAGTTTTCAGGGAGGAGTAACGTAGTCACCCCAGTGCCTTAGGAATATTATTTGGAGAGCTGCCTGGAGAATGAAGAGTAGAGAGACTGGAAACAGGGAGACTATTACAGGAAACTATTATGATAATATAAAATAAACTAATACAATAAAATAAAATAAAACTAAACAGGAAACTGTTAAAATAGTCCAGAGAGAACCAATGAGGGACTGAATGAGGGTGGTGACTATGTGGATAAAGAGGAGATAGATTCAAGAAAGAAGGTGGAGATGGAATTGACCACATTTGGCAACCCATTGAATGGCTAGATAGAGTGAAGGAGGGGCAGGCTTTATTGTTGGACTTGGTCACCGGGGATGATGATGGTGACCCTCAAAAGATACAAGGAAATTTGAAACGGTTTTAGGTAGAAAGATGATTAACATTTTGGATGTGTTAGTTTGAGACTCCAGTACACATGCAGGTAGAGACATCCAGAAGGCTGTTGGTGATGGGGGTTCACGATATAAACCAGATGTGTGTGTGTGTGTGTGTGTGTGTGTGTGTGTGTGTGTGTGTGTGTGTGTGAGAGAGAGAGAGAGAGAGAGAGAGAGAGAGAGACACTCTGACCCTGTTTACCTCAGTTTCTTCATATGTAAAAATGAGCTGGAGAGGGAAATGGCAAACCACTTCAGTATCTTTGCCAAGAAAACCCCAAATGGGGTCATGAAGAGTTAGACAGACTGAAGTACTAAACAATATTATGTATATGTGTATATATAAATATACGTATGTGTGTATAGAATAAGCACTTGTTTTGGCATGATAGATGGAGAGCCAGCTTTTGAGTCAGGAAGACAAAGGTTCAAGTCCTGCCTATAACACCTAGTAATTAGGTGACCCTTAACCTCTCAGTGCCCCAGGCAACTTTTTAAGACAGTAGGTTGCAGAACAGGTGGTGACTTGCAATGGTAGAGAGAGTTTCCTCACCTTATGCCAAAGAAGTGTGCATGCATGCATGTGTGTGTGTATAAATTTTTCAGTCTTATTTCATGTATTTATATTCTAACCATAATCTCTTTTCTGAACTTCAGTCTCCTACTATCAATTGCATGCTAGACATCTCCATCTGGATTTATATTTACATAGAGAATATGTGTGTATGTATAGTTATCGTCTCTGGCATATCTGTCTGGAGATAATAACTGAACCCACAGGAGAAGATCAATAAGGGAGAGAAGAGAGAAGGTCCAGGATGAGGCCGTAGGGGACACCCATGGGTAGGGGTTGGGAGATGCATGATGAATGAGGAAAGGAGACTAAGAAGAAACTCTCGAGAATGTAGGAAGAGATCAAAGAAGGAGAAGTGTCCCAGAAACCAAGGGAGGGGACAACTAGGTGGCACAGTGGATAAAGGATCAGCCCTGGCATCAGGAGGACCTGAGTTCAAAGTCAATCTTCAGATACTACCTGTATGACCTTGTGCAAGTCACTTAATCCCAATCCTCCCCCCCCCCCCCAAAAAAAAACCCCAAAGAAACCAAGTGAATATAGAGGGTCCAGGAAGAGATGCTGATCAGCGGAGTGAAAAGTTGTAGATAAGTCAAGGAGGATGAGGACTGGGAAAAGGTCATTGGGTTTAGCAGCTGATGGTTGATACAGAGAGGAAAGATGGAATGTCACGTAGGAGGAGAAGCAAGTGAGCCAGCCCAGCTGCACTGCAGAGAGTGGAAAGGGGAATGATGGGTAATAAGTCTGTCAGAGCAGGCTGGGGCCCTTGTGTGAAGGGTTTTAATGCCAGACAAAGGAGGTGGAATTTTATAGCAAAGGCAATAGGGGGCTAGTGGAGCTTTTCTAAATCAAGGAGTGACCTGGTCAGACCTGTGTCTTAGTTAGGAATAGCACTTTGGCAGCTGTGTGCAGGATCAGTTGAGAGAGAGAGAGAGAGAGAGAGAGAGAGAGAGAGAGAGAGAGGAAAGAGAGAGAGAGAAAGAGAGAGAGAAATGGAGACAGAGAGAGAGAGAGAGAGATAGAGATAGAGAGAGATAGAGAGAGAGAGAGAGAGAGGAGATCAATTAGGAGTCTGTTACAATAGTTCAAGTGGCAACTAATTGCATGGGGCAGGGGCTAACTCTGGTTGAGAAGGTTGGTAACTAGAAGGATGGTGGTACCCTCAGCAGAAGTAGGGAAGTTGGGAAGAAAGGTGGTTTTTTTTGGGGAAAAGATAGTGAAATTTGTTTTGGACATGTTGAGTTTGAAATGTCTATGGGACATCCAGTTGGAAATGACTAGTAGACAGTTGGTGATGATCTCAGGTCAGAGACTAGGCCTAGATATATAGATCTGGATGTCATTTACATAGAGATGGTAATTAAACCTATGGGAGTTGCTGAGATCACCAATGAGAGTGAGAAGATGGTCTAGCACAGAACTTTGGGGAATATCTATAGTTAGGAGTTAGGACATAGATAATGACCTATCAAGGGACTATGTGAAGGAGCAAATAGACAGAGGAAAGAGTGTCCAGGAAATGTTGCAGAAAGGTCAGGAAGTACGAGGACAGAGGACAAGCATGGGAGAGCAACTTGAGGAGATCATAGGATCATGAGAGAGTTTTTTTTAAAGCTAGGGGGGGCACCGAGGCACATCTGTTGGTAGAAGGGAAGGGAATGGAGAGACTGAAGATCAGAAGAGAGAGGACGACTGTAAGGACAATGTCAGAAGAGACACAGAGGGCTAGGATTAAGGATAGAAGATTGGAAGGATTATCAGTAGGGGATAAAGTGTTCATGACCATGGAGGTGGAAAAGTAATGGGTGATGTCATGATCTAAAAACTATGATCATCCCAGTGGGTGGCTGAGCTTGAGTGAACACCTGATATGAGTTAGCTTAAGCTTAGCATAGTACCTGGTGTGAAGTAATTGCTTAATAAATGTTTATTGATTGATTGATTTATGGGTGCTGAGGAAGTTGATGACTCAGGGGGCCAGGGTGTTTATTAAAGTCTCCAGACATGAGGACAGGATTTGGGGTGATGTGGCAGAATGTGAGGCACGTACTGAGCTCCTTGAGAAAGAGAGGAAGAGTGTCCAGTATATTATGGTATCGAGGATCTGGGTGAAAGGACACAGAGAGATGGGTGGAATCTCAAGGGAGGAGAGGTTATAGAGTGATGGTGTTAGAGAAAGGGCCTGGAAGTGGCAGGGGAACAAGGAGCAGGCCGCCTTTTCCTCCTGGCCCACTTTATCAAGGCAGCGGGGCATGAGACGAGGAGCAATCCAGGCTGGTGACCTGGGGATGAAGTAGTTTCTAGAGAGCTGGGTTTCTGCGAATGCCAGAAGCTAGAGTGTTCATGAAGAGGGCTAGGGAGAAAGGGAATTTGTTATTATTAGAGTGTGTATGGGGGGTCTATATTATCTGTGCTGGGTCTGAGTGTCCACTCCCCCTATCCTCACTCTAACAGCTGTTCCCAGGGAATTGGGATGACTCCACACCTGCAGTGAGGACATTTGGCCGGGTGGTGCAAGCTCGGCATGTCCGAGTACTACCCCATGACTTTCACCGCAGCATCTTCCTGAGGGTGGAGCTACTGGGCTGCGATCCAGGTATGATGTGCATGTGAGTGTGGATGTGGAGAGAATCTAGGAGCTATCATTGAATAGAACCCTAGCAAGGCTCCCCTCCTTATATCTGCCCTGCAGTGTCCACCCCAATGGTGCCACCATGTCTAGGAAATGAATTCCTTTGTGCCAATGGTATGTGTGTCCCACCGGAGGCCATGTGCAATGGTGTAGAAGACTGTGGAGATAGCTCTGATGAAGAGGACTGTGCTACCCTTCTTTCAAGTACTTCCAGGTAATCTGGGCACTGCGATCCCCCAACCACAGGAACTTCCAGGGGTGGAGTAGGTGCTGCCATTCTGCTCATGGGCGTTGTCAGGTTTTGCCTAGGAGCAAGGGCCCTGCTTTTCTCTGCCCTCTGAGTTATAGGGTCATAGATTTAGAGCTAGAGTGATCTTTAGAAATCATCTGGGCCAACCCTTCTTGTTCTAGATGAGGACCCTACCAAAACCCCCAGTGCTTCTGCTTGGCTCTGCTCAGCTCTTGGGAACAGCGGCCTCTCTGTTTGTAGCATGGTCCTTCTCTCTCCTCATCTCCCATGCATGGGGTCCTGCCATATTACCTGGGGCCCAATTCATAGGAAAAAGAGCCAAGGGCTCGGGGATGGAGTCTGAGGCTTGGAGGGGCTGACGAGGTTCCTGGATTCCTTTCAGGCCTAGAGACCATACCACATCAGCCTTTCCTGCCCACCTTATGCAGCCAACTCCCTGGACCAAGGAGGTGAGAAGCCGAAAGCCTAGAGGCATAATGATGGAGGCATTGAGAGGGAGAGAGGTGGCTTCCCAAGGCCACACTCCTCTCCTCCAGGAAGCCTTCTCTGACTAGCCTTTCCTGATTGCCTCTTTACTCTGTCTCTGCTCTACACTCCCTGGTAGCTGAGGCAACTGGTGGTGTGGTGGACAGAGCACCAGGCCTGGAGTCAGGAAGATCCAAGTTAAGATCTAGCCTCGGATACTCACTAGCTGTGTGACCTTGGGCAAGTCACTTCACCCTTGTCTTTCTCAGCTTCTTCAACTGTCAAATGGTGATGATAATAGCAGCACATTCCTCCCAGAGTTGTTGTGAGGATAGAATGAGATGATATTTGTAAAGCATGGTATGGTGCCTGGAATGCTGCAGGTGCCGTGTAAATGTGTATCTCTGTCTTCCAGTCTTGTGCTGAGATCTTAGAATCCTAGGTTTAGAGCTGGAAAGCAAGAGGCAATCTAGCCCATCGCCCTCATTTGACAAGTGAAGAAATTGGGGCTCAGAGAGGCTGCCTTCCTCCAAGGTTGCACAGAAGTCACCAGGCAGCTGAGCCTGTATCCTCCCCTAGGATGCCGTCTCTGTCCTGATGTCCTTACTTCCCTGCCTGCATTCCCGCTCCCTCAGCTCCGTTTGGCTTCCTCCGGCTTCCCTGCTTCTGGCTGTGTCCCTCTTCTCTACATCCTTTCAGGAGCTGGGCTCCTCTTCTAGTCTCTCTCCTGGACTCACAGAAGTGGACTTTTCAAGGTCACCCAGAGGCGCCTCCCATCAGCCTTCATCCTGTCTACATTGTTTTCTTTCTGCTTCATCCCAGGGACTAAGACGAGCTTTCTGAAGAGATCATCTAGCATGACTGCATCTTTTACAGTTAATGTACCCCGCGGGTGTGCTGGTAAATGTTTAACAACCAGCTTCCTGAAAACGAAAAACACATTTCAAATAGTTTTAATCTGTATCGTTGACATCATCTCCATCACTTTCTTTAGTATGGACAAAACAATAAGCCAAGCTCTGATTTGTGGTGTTTTGCTGAATTCGGCGGAGTAAATGTTCATACTGAAGATTTAACAATCACTTCTCAGGGGAACTGGTTGGAACTGGCTCCAGCATAGCCCGGTGCCTCCTTGTGCATGCTTTTCTGTTCTTGGGTCCTGGATTTTTAGGAGTCACTTCCTTATACTAGGAGATAGTTCCTGTTCTTAGGGAGCTGATGGTCTGGTTGAGGAGACAAGATCATAGATTGATCATAGAGCTGGGAGAGACCTTAGAGATCACTTAAGTCAGCCTCCTCATTTTACAAATAAGGAAGTGACTTGTCTGAAGTCATATAGGTAATAAGCAGTAGATCTGGGTCTCAAACCAGGTGCTCTGATTGCAGATGCAGTGTTTTCTTCTGCATCTTTATGCATGTAAACACACATACTTTAGGTGTATATAGATGTGATATATAGAGCTATATACACAAATACACAATTATATACACACGTCTCTATGTATACATATTATATAGATATAAAACCTATGCAGGTGCAATATGTATATATGTGGGTATATATATATACATATATGAAACACGTTATCTACATATAAAAAACACTAAGGTGGCACAGTGGATAGAGTGCTGGGCCTGGAGTCAGGAAGACCTGAGTTCAAATCCAGCCTCAGACACTTACTAGCTGAGTGACCCTTAGTCCTGTTTCCTTAGTTTCCTCCTCTGTAAAGTGAGCCGTAGAAGGAAATGGCAAACTCTTCAGTATCTTTGCCAAGAAAACCCCAAGTGGTGTCCCTAAGAGTTGGACATGACTGAAATGACTGAACAACAACAGCAGCATATCTATATATGTGTATATATGTGTGTATATATGTGTGTGTATATATATATATATATATATGAATGTATGTGTCTGTATGTATGTGTATGCCTCCCCCCCACATTTTAGTGTTGAAAAGGTAGCTGAGAAGTATTGTTCCAGTTTAGAGGAGAAAGTAAATATACCCTGGAGAACAGTGGAAATTGGTCTTCCCAACTTTCCTGCGAGTTCCCTGAGGGCAGGGTACCCTTCCTAGTCAGAGATGGGCTAGCCAATGGTCTTGACTGACTGAGGTTAGGCTAGTTTTCATGTGTCTTCCTGGTCTGGGGCAGAAGCAGTGATATGTAAGAGGCATAAATGACTGGGGAGATTACAGAGATGGGGAGATTATGCCTTAGAGCTTCTTCTGATCAGAATGGGAGTGGGAGAGACACACCAGCCCATGGACACATAGACAGCAGGAGAACTGGAATCAGGGCCAGGATTTGGGGGGCTGAACTCTTTTTCTTCCTAGGTTCCACTGGATACCGAAGCCTGGAATCGTGGACAGGAGTCACCTATCCCTACCATAGGTAATGATAACTAACTTTTATTATAGTGGTTTCTAAAAAATAAATTAATTGATTTCTTTTGTTTATGACATTACCTTCATTTCCAACTCTGTTTCCCCACCTTCCCTCATCTAGGAAATTATCCTTTACAACAAAAAGTAGATAAGAAAGAGGAGCAGGGAAAAGCAGTTCTACTGCTTTGCTGTGCCAAGTGCAGGATTTCACTTGGCTCTCACCATAATCCTGTAAGACAGGTGGTATTGTTCTCCTTATTTTTACAGAGGAGGAAAATGAGAGAAGTTAAGTGAGTTGCCCAGGGTCACACCACTAAGTATTTTAGGTCAGATTTAAACTCAGGTCCTCCTGACTCCAGGCCACTGCTCTGTCCACTGAATCACCTAGTTGCCCCAGACCCATTGTCCCTCAGTTCCTTTCTTTCTGGTGTTCAAGCGTTCCCTTGCAGGGGTCCCAGCCCAGCTAAACTCTTATCTTTGCTTATCATAGGGACAGAACCGGGGCTCGGCCCCCTCCCAGGAGGCACGCTTCCAGCTTCTGAGTCTCCCTACCCGAGTACAAAGGAGCCGATGCTTGAGTCCCTCACCTCCTCATCAGCCCGGGCACAGAGTCTTCAGCCTCAAATTGCTGCGGTGACGGTGCTCACCCCGCATACTCTGCCCACCATGGGTAATAATAATCCCTTATGCTGGTATAGACATCATGGCCACAGCAGCTCAAGTTTGTATGATGTTTTCATGTTTAGATATGATCTCATTTGTTCCTCGCGATAAGTAGGTATGTAGACATGATTCCCGCTTTATAGATGAGGAAACCGAGTCTCTGAGAGAGTTAGCTGACTTGCCCAAAGTCTCACAGTTAGTAAATGGCAGAACCAAGACTGTAACTGGGATTTCCTGCCTCCTGATGCCAGGACCCCGTGCACTCCAACGTGATGAGGAGTGAGGGAGGTTGAGGATAGGGAGAGGCTGGGCACCTGACCCCACTGAGACCTGGGGCCCAGAGTGGTTGAAGGGAAGTGGTGATTAAAGGAGGGTGGGGCAAGTGGCCCCTGTTTCCAGAGTGAATGGGATCGACATGATGTCCACAGGTTCCAGCACTCCCCAGTGGTCACCCTTCCCCCGAGTGCTGTGCAGCCCAGACCAGGTTCCCTGTGAGTTCCTAGGTTGTGTGGACCCCACACAGGTGTGTGACGGGCAAGAGGACTGTCTTGATGGCTCTGATGAATTGCACTGTGGTAAGCATGGGGGACTGGGGTAAGGGGGTAAGGACTGGGGGTTAGGGACACGCAGAACATTTTTTTTTCCAAAACCTGGGTAGAAAATAATTTTTTTTCTCAAAACATGGGACCACATATCTGGTACTCAACTGTAAATTCCATGAAGGCAGGTACTGGGGCTTATCGGCACATAGTAGGCACTTGATAAATAATTATCGAGTGAATAAATACATTTGTAGGCTGGAGCAGATGTGAGAAAGAAGGTCAATTTTCATCTTTCAGAGAAAGGGAATGGTGAGTGATCCAGACTGGGTTGAGCTAGTTAGAGAAAAAGAAACTGAAGTGAAAGGGAGTTGGCCCACTGCAGCCCGGCGACGCTCATGATAATAATAATGACGATGATTACTAACATTTGCACAGTGCCTACTGTGTGCCAGGCACGTTATCATCATTATCTCCTTTGATCTTCACAACAACCCTGGCACCTAGGTGCTATTACTTTCCCCATTGTACAGGTGAGGAAACTGAGGCAAACTGAGGGTAAGTGACTTACCCAGGGTCACATAGCTAGTAAATGTTTAAGGCTGGATTTGAATTCTTCCTGACTGGCCCAGAACTCTACTCACTATTCATTCATTCAGCTATTTACTGAGCACCTGCTACTTGTAAGGTGTGCTATGCCATAGTAGATCCTGAGAGAGCCTGGAAAGTAAAAGGTATTGTTGGGGAAGCTGTCATAGAATAATAGACTCACAGGATGTTAGTTCTGGAAGGAACCAGAGACGTATGGTGAAAACAGCTCAGGATCTGAAATCAGAAGTCCAGTGACTGAATTCCTGGCTGTGTGACCTTGGTTAAGTCACTTTGACCCAACTCAGTTCCACATTTCCAAAGTGCTTCCTATGTGGTAGGCATTGGGTTAGCTTCTGGGGAGAAAAAGACAAAGTTGAAACAGTTCCTGCCCTCAAGGAGCTTCCGTTCTATTGAAGGGAACATAAAATGTAAATAGGGGCAGCTGGGTGGCATGGTGGATAGAGTACCAGCCCTGAAGTCAGGAGGACCTGAGTTCAAATAAGGCCTCCGACCCTTGACACTTACTAGCTGTGTGACCTTGGGCAAGTCACTTAACCCCAATTGCCTGCCCTCCTCCCCAAACAAATAAAAATGTAAATAGATGAACCACTAAATAGGATAGACAAAGACAGATGAGACATTTCAGCCTGAGCTTTAAAGGAAGTTAGGAACCCTCAGAGGCCAAGGGGAGAAAGGAGTCCAGTCCAGGTATAAAGAACAGATGGCTTGTGCAAAGACAGAAAGGAGGGAGAGAGACTGTCCTGTACAGGGAATAAACAGCCAGCTAGCAGGCCACAATGGAGAGTATGGGAAAGGGGCCTAAAATGAAATAGGACTAGAAAGGTAGGTGGAGAGCCTTCAGGTCTAGGCTAAGGATTTTGTATGTGATACTAGATGCTATTAAAGATTAAAGCTACTTTAATGGCTATTAAAGCATCGAAGAATTTCAAGTAAGGGAGTGACACGGACAGAGAATATCGACTTGGCAGTTATGTGGAAGATAGATTGGAAAAGGGAGAGCCTGGAAGCAGCAAGACTAATTAGGAGGCCATTGCAGTAGTCTAGTCCAGTGATAAGGGTCTAAACTCTGACACTCACTAGCTGTGTGACCTTGGGGAAGTCACTCAACCCTGACTGCCTCAGTTTCCTCATCTGTAAAATGAGCTGGAGAAGGAAATGACAAACCACTCCAGTGTCTTTGCCAAGAAAATCCCAAATGAGGTCACGGAGAGTTAGACACGACTGAAGAATGACTGAACAAATGTTTGTGAGTAGAGAGAGAGAAGGAGATGGATAGAAGCCAGAATCAACAATACTTGGCAACATTGCTTGGTAACTGATAGGCTCTGGGAAAGGGGGTCACAAAAAGTTGTGAATGACTCTAAGGTGTTAAATGGGTGAGCAGAAGAATGCTGGTGACCTCAAGAGAAATAGGAAAGTTTGGAGGAGGGACAAGTTTTGGGGAAAATAAAATAAATTTCATTTTGCAGATGTTGAGTTTGAGATGTCTAAGATCTGAGTGGAGATATCTAGTAAGCAACTGATGTGGGATTAAAATTCAGGAGAGAGATTCAGGTTAGTATATAGACCTGGGAGTCATCTACATAAGGATGATAATAGAGGTCACTAAAGGAGAGAGCGCCGGGCCTGGAGTCGGGAAGACCCGAGTTCAAAAGCAGCCTCAGACACTTACTAGCTGTGTGACCCTGGGCAAGTCACTCAACCCTGGCTGCCTCAGTTTCCTCATCTGTATAATGAGCTGGAGAAGGAAATGATAAACTATTCTGGTAACGCTGTCAAGAAAACCCCAAATGGGGTCACAAAGAGTCGGACACAACTGAACAACAAAAGGGTGTAGGGAGAATAGGAGAGGGTCCAGGACGAGCCTTGGTGGGGAGTAGGGGGGGCCACACTTGCAAGATGGGATCAGGATGTTGCTCCAGCAAAGAAGATGGAGGAGAGCAGGCAGACAGGTAGAAGGAGAATTAAAAAGACAAAGCAAACCAAACAACGTTAAAGAAGATGAGGAAGGAGAGAGCATCCAGGAAGTCAAGATATTGAAAGCTGCAGAGAGGTCCAAAAGCCATTGGAGTTAGCCCTTAACCCATTTCTGTTAACGTTGGAAAGGAGTTGAGATGAGCCATGGGGTCGGAAGCCAGATTGCAATAGATTGAGAAACAGGCAGGAAGCTTCTGACTCTACCTAAATCTTATGACTTTCATGGAACAATAGAAAAATGCTGCATTTGTTATAGTCAGAGGACCTGGCCTTGAATCTCAGCTCTGATACTTACTACCTGTGTGATCTTGGGCAAGTCTTCCTTTCTCTGGGCCAGCTGTCAAATGAGCAGTTGGACTAGATAGTTTCTTAAGTGGAAAACCTCTGATTATTTTAAATCCTAAGAGAAACTGAGGTCCTGAGAAGTCATAGCAACCAGGGCCCAGTGGATGGCAGCAGAGAGCCGTAAACCGAGTTACTGCTCAGGTTAAGAGCTTGCTTTCTTCAGTGGACAGAAGCCAGTTTAGGGCAGTGACCAAATGAAGTTACAGAGACAAGTTGTTTCTTAACAATGAGGGAGATCGAGTCTGAAGATAGGGCTTGGGGCTTCTAACGAGAGCAGAAGGGCAGGCCTGAAAGGCAGAGTTTGTATATGGAGGATGGAGCAAGCTGGAGTGTAAATCTGAGATGCTGCTACCTTTTCACCTTTGCTCTGCCTTTTCTGGTAACTTAAGAGGCTCAACCTTTCTGGACCCTTCTACCTGGGCTGGCTCTCCCAGGTGCCCAGAGACCGTCCAATCAGGAGAGGGGTTGCTGCATACAGCTTTCCTGATGATCGGCATCAGAAGGGCAGAGATGCTGCCCAGTCAGGGGAAGGGGTACGCAGAGCTTGTCCAAGAATTTGAGGGTTCAAGAAAAGCATATCCATGGGTGCTCTAAGGGATAAAAGAATGAGGGCCATGGAGAGCCTGGCCTGTCGTATATAATGGGTTCTTTTTTGTCCTGGTCCAAGGATTCTTCACTTTTTTGTGTGTGACATAAACCCATTGGCAGTCTGGTGAAACCCATGGACAGACTCAGAATAATTTAAAAAATAATTGAATTGAGTAATTTTAAATAACTGAAGGAAATATTGTACTTCAATGAGAAGTCAGTGAAAAAAATTTTTTTTCCATCCAAGTTTATGGATAGGCTGTGGAATCTATCCACTGATCTGTTGGGGGTCCATGGACCCCAGGTTAAGAACTCCTGTTCTAGCCCCTTAAAAAACACAATCAGAACTCTGAACACATCCAGAGTCGGTGTTGACCAAGAAAAATGTCATTCAATTTCCAAAGGTGTGCCTTCCTTTTTCATCTGTTCATTCACTCACTCATACACATACATAATTTGGCACATAGTAATGGAAAGGAATCTTGGAAGTTGGGCTGATCCTTAGTCAAGATAATTTTTCTGGAGAAGAGCAGGGTTCCTAGATCTTATTTCAGCCAGCCCCATGACTAACAGGTTGGAAATTTAGCTGAGGAGGTGGGGAGTATTAGCAAAAATGCAGATAACCAGTCTCCTCCACTTTGTTTCTTGGGCAGTGAGATCCTCACCTTTTGTGGTGCCCACGGCCATGCAGCCCACCTTGCCAGCCGTGGGGGCTGTCTGTTCCCCAAAGCAGTTGAGCTGCCGCAGTGGCGAGTGTCTCCCTGCTGACCGTCGCTGTGACCTGCACCCAGACTGCCAGGATGGCTCTGATGAAGACGACTGTGGTATGGGAACTCTTGGGCAGCCTGGCCTCTCTGAACCTGGGGTGGGGGGAGGGAGGGGTTAGCCCTGCTTAGATATCTCCTGGGTAGTTACCCTGGGCCCCAGTAAGTGCTGGACCTCTCCCTGATGCCTCTGTCCATAGGTCTTCTTCTTGGTTCTATGCTGTCCCTGTTTCTCTTCCACCCTTTAGTGGACTGCATGTTGGCGCCCTGGTCTGGCTGGAGCAGCTGTAGCAGAAGCTGTGGGTTGGGGGTGACTTTCCAGAGGAGGGCCCTGCTTCGTGCCCCGCTGCCTGGCGGTAGCTGTCCTCAAGAAGATTTCCAGAGTCGCTCCTGTTTCTTGCAGGCCTGCCCAGGTAATCTTGGTGTGTGGGTTCCTAGTAAGGAAATTCCTCTTCCCTGCAGGAAACCCTGGCAGTTGAGGAAGCCCAGGGTCATGACCCTCCCTCCACCCAGGATTCATGGAATTTGGGACTGGAAGGGAGCACAAACCCTCCAATTTACAGATAGAGAAACGGAGGTTCAGAGAGGGGGAATAACTTGGCCAAGGTCACCCAGATGACTCAGGATCCAGCATTTCACCATGGAAAATGTCTTTTTTAGGAGGCCCACTACACTGGGAATCCTGGAGGATTGGGCCCTTTGTAACACCACCACAACCCTTTTTCCTGGTCAACCTAATCTTGTGCTCTCAACAAGGACTTCCCATGGGGAATAGATATCTTTTTTCTTGTGGAGTCCAGGGAAAAGTCTTTTTAACCTTTCTTCATTTGCTGCTACCGCCAGAAATGACCACCAGAGGGCGCTGTGGTCTCGAAGCATTTCTAGAGATCAGCTCTCAGCCAACTTAGTCTTCTTTGCCTTTTATTGGCTTCCCTCCTCTCACCCTCCCAGCCCATCACAGGTTCCCCCCCCCAATATTTACTGTTGACAAAGAGGAGAATTGGGACTGAAACAAGAGGAGACCTGGCAAACTCTTATAGAATGTCTGCCTCCCACCCCTCCCCGGCCCCCTGCCCCCCCCCCCCCACTGGGCTCTTTTGTGAATTAAGGTCCCATTCTCCTGGATCCTAGAACTTCTCCAGACAACAACAAACATTTATTAATTGTCTGAGAGACAATCAGATGAGACTTGGCCCCTGCCCTCCTGGAGTCTATTAGGAACATAAACACACACTGACATAACTTAACACACATTACTTGGTAAATGGCTTAACATCCCTTTGAGGAGGTCTTTGGATCATAGTTTTAGATCATAAATACTGAGTAGCCCAATCCTTATAGATGGGAAAACCAGGTCCCTGAAAAAGCTTTGGACACTCATTTTTCTATCCTCTAAGAAGGATGAGTCTGCTGAATATTCTCAAGCCCCTACAGCCCTGGCCAAATAGAGACTCTAATGGGAAGAGAAGAAGACTTGGAATTGGGATGCCTGGATTTGAATTCCACTTTCTGGAATTTCACTGAGTAGCTAGGTGGAGCTGTAGTAGATAGAGCCCTGGGCCCCGAGTCACAAAGACTCATCTTCTTGAGTTCAAATCTAGCCTCAGACACTTACTGGATGTGTGACCCTGTCAAGTCACTTCACCCTGTTTGCCTCAGTTTCCTCATATGTAAAATAAGCTGGAGAAGGAGATGGCAAATCAAACCAGTATCCTTCCCAAGGAAACCCCAAATGGGGTCATGGAGAGTAGGACACAACTGAAAAATGACTCCGCAGAACTCTGGTATTTGTTATGAGTTGTGTGATGCTAGGCCAATCACTTCATGTTTTGAGCCTCACTTTCCCTGTCTGTAAAAACAACTATGCTTCCTACCTCATGAGGCTAATTGTGAAGAAAGTACTTGCCAACTTCAGGGAAATGCACGTGGGTAATAGGCAGCCTAGATGTTGATCCCAGGGTTGGTTTGTAGAGGAGTCCTGACTCTGCCTTTATTTACTTAAAATCTAGGGCCTCTCTGGCCTTGTGGCTGTGAGGGAGCATGCAGAGGTCAATGCTACTGACCCTGCTCTATTCAGGCTATCCAGATGGTCTCTCTCTTATCGTTCCGGGAGCTCAGTCGGGCCACCATTCAGAGCATTTCAGTGAGAGGGTTCCCTACCAACATCTGCCCTGTGGGCAGCATGAATGTGACTAGAGCCAGTGCCCACCCTTGGTGCTGCCCAACAGAATGCAGAGGTCAGAGGCTACAGGTGCAAATCCCAGCAGGCACCTGCCATCTCAGATGAGCTAGCATTTGTAAAGTGCTTTGCACAGTGTCTGGCACATAGTAGGTGCCATATAAATGCTTGTTCCTTTCACTTCTCTTCCCTTCTCTGAGCAGCTCCCTGCCCCCTCCCCCCACTCTGTCATACAAAGGGAATCTCCATCAGTTCCTGGTCCTGTCTTCCATTTTTTTCTGCAGTACCTGGTGCTTGGACTTCATGGGGCCTCTGGGGACCCTGCAGTGCATCCTGCGGGGGAGGCCAACAGAGACGCTGGCGTAGCTGCATGGATCCCCCACCCAAGAATGGTGGTGCCTCTTGCCCTGGAGCACCGGAAGAGAGCCTACCCTGTGGCCTGCAGCCCTGCAGTGGTGGTACAGGTACCAGGGGACAGCTGACTATGCTAGGAAGTTTGGGCAGCTGGGGTTACTTCAGTGTTTGTTCCCTGATTCCATAACCATCTCCCTCCTAGATTGTGGCCCAGACCTTGTGTATGTGAGCACTGAGCAGTGCCAGCAGGGCCTGGTGCCCCAGTGCCCACCCTCCTGCCAGGATCCTGAAGCCAAGAGGAACTGCAGCGCACACTGTATGGAGGGTAAGATGGGCCTGCCTAGCCAAGGGAGTAGGCAAGGTTAACGTAGACATCCAGACTTTAGCTGGCTGCTTGGAGCTGACCTAACCCCTCCCACCCTATTCCCTTTCTACCTTCAAATTCTTTGGTCCTCTCTTCCCCTATTTTATCAATTCCCTCAGTTTGATACCTCTCCCATTTTTGATCATTTCCCTTACCCCTAGGTTGCCGATGCCCCCCCGGACTCCTTCTCCATGATGCCCAGTGCCTGACACTTTCCCAGTGCCCCTGTCTAGTGGGCACAGAGATCAAGCCTCCCAGAGAGTCCTTTCTTCTGGACAACTGCAGCCAATGGTGAGTGTGGACTTAGCTGTGAGCACCCATCCTAAGGAGCACAGAAGAAGGCACCATATGGGCTTGGGTAGGGACAGGGCCAAGGTTGGCATCTCCCAGTCCTGGATGAGGGAAATTCTATCACCCATACTTCTCCTCTACCTTCTTCCTATTTCTGACTCCTCTGCCTTCTCCCTTTAGTGTGTGTGAAGATGGAACTCTTCATTGTGAAGCAGGGGACTGTCCTGTGCCCTGTGGCTGGTCAGCATGGTCCTCTTGGGGCCCCTGTGACCACTCCTGTGGCCCTGGAACCCAGGCCAGGTTCAGGTATGTGTGTTTGTATGTGGAGGGGAGGTGGGGTGGAAAATAGGGATAGGGAAAGAAGATTAATGGGGGGGAGGAAGAAGAAGGAGAGTAAATGGAAGGAAGTGAAGGGACAAAGTGAAATTAGAGTGGAGGAAGGGAGAGCTGAGAGCAGCGGAGAAGAGGAGTGTGGGTCAAAGTGAGGAGGGAAGAGTGGGTTGGGGCAGGAATAGAGTACAGTGGTGGTTGGAAGGGGAGGGTTGAAAAGGGGAGGAGAGACTGGTAGGAAGGAGAAGGATAGAGAACTGGGCTGGAGGGGATGTGAGGGGAAATTAGGGGTGTGGGGAGGGAAAGGACCTCTGACCTCAGCCGAGCAGAGGACTGGAAAGGTCACGAAGACACAAAAGGTAGGAGGTGGGGAGAGAAGACAGGAGAATGCCCCTGGTGGTGCTGTGGACTTTCCTCTTCCCTCTTCCTCTCTATTCAGGTCTCCTTCCAATCCAGCGGCAGCTTCTGGAGGTGCCCCTTGTGAGGGAAACGGGCAGGAAGTTCAGGCCTGTCACACAGAATGTGGTGCTGGTAAAGTCAGGGGATGGGGATAGAGCACAATCACATTTTTATGGCACGGCACTATTCCATTACACTCATAGGCCACAATTTGTCCAGCCTTGCCCCCACGGACGGACCCCTTCCTTGTTTCCTGTTTTTTGCTAGAACAGGAAGAGCTACTACAAATATTCTGGTAATAGGGGTTCCAGTACTCTTTCCATTATACTATGTTGCCTCAGAGATTAGTGGAGAGAGACAGACAAGGTGGAAAGTGCTTGGGAGGATACGGCCAGGTTCCAGGGCTGAGGGCGCCTGGATCCGAACTAGGGCCATGAAAGGAAAGAGCAGTTTTGAGTGAGGGTTTGAAGGACTTGGTGACTGAGCAGATGTGGGGGATGAGGGAGAGGGTGGAGCCAAGGAGGACAGGGAGGTCCTGAGCTTGGGACCATGGCAGCCTCCTTGACAGCGCTAAGAAGGTGGGAGGAGGAGAAGTTCTAGGGGAAAGGGAGACAAGCGTGGTTTTGGTTAAGTTGGGTTTAAGGTGCTGGTGGGACATTTTAGGGGGAGGTAGAGCAGGAGGGAATATCTACCTGGGATGGGAATTGAGCTTCTGGAACTCAGAGTTAGGGGATCACCTGCATGGAGGTGACAGCTGGAGTCCTAAGAATGATTGAGGTGGCCCGTAACAGGAATAGGGGAGGGGGACAGGATCTCGATTTCATTGGTGCTGGGAACTCCTGATGAGGAGACCCTCTCTGCCAATGCAGACCAGCATCTTTTCTAACTTGCTGGCACAATGCATAGCATGCTGGGCCTAGAATCAAGATTTGAGTTCAAATACGGACTCAGACACCAGCTGTGTGACCTTGGGTAAGTCACTTAACCGCTCTCTGCCTCAGTTTCCTCAACTGCAAAATGGGGGGTAATAATAGCAGCTACCTCAGATGTTGTTGTGAGGATCCAATGAGATGATATTTGTAAGTCACTTAGCACAGCGTTCAGCACACAGTAGGTGCTTAATAAACGCTTGTTTCCTTTCTTCCACCACTTACAGCTTTAGAGAGTTTCTGGGACGTGGAGAGATTAAGTGACTTGTCCAGGGTCACACAGCTGGTATATGGGAGAGGCATCACTTGAACTCGGGGCTTCCTAGCTTAGAGACTGGCTCTCCCTCCACTGTACCATCCGTGCTGCCCTGCAGTCACAGTAGCCGCCTCTTGTAGAGTTGCCTTAAGGTTTATGAAGTATTTTGCCTCCATGACTTCATTTGATGGCCAGGGGAGAGAAGAGCAGACCGCCGAGGACGGAGGCTGAAGGAATGTCCCCTCCGGTTCTCCTGACCTTCTTCGACTTTCCCTCGATCCTGGAGATCGCTGAAGCTTTCTCTAAGCATCCCACGCCCTCTCCCTCTCCACCTTCCCTTGACTCTCCTCACCACGGTCCTCCTCCTCTTTTCTCCACAGAGCTTCTGGGCTGGACTCCCTGGACACCCTGGTCCCCTTGCTCCCAAAGCTGCTCTGCCCTGGGAGGACCCCCCATCTGGCGACACCGTTCTCGCCTCTGCCCCAGGTCTGAGGGGGTGGTTTGCTCTGGGGAGTCCTCACAAGAAGAGCTCTGCAGGCTTCCTGCATGTCCAGGTGCTTGATTATGTCCTAGGTGGAGGGATGGGCAGGGGACAGAAGAGGAGACTTGGTCTGATGGGAGAAAGATATGGGGGAGGGGGTGCTGATCCTTAGGGGCTGACTCCTAGGCAGGGTCGGCACATGGCAGCCACACTCCCTGGCCAGGGAAGGTCTCCCAATCATTGTGTTCAGAATCCCTCTCACTCTGTGTCCCTGGGGAACCCTGGGGCCAAGGTCAGGATCCTACCGGTCCACACCTGCTGCTTCCATCTTCAGAGGGGACAGGGTCATGGTGGGAAGAGAGGGAAGGAGTCCTGACTCTCCAGGATTGCCCTCCTCCTTTCTGTGTGTCCATTCTATTGTTTCTACATCCTTCTGCTTGTTTTTGTCCAAAACACTGGAGTCTTTCCTGTATCTCTGCTTATGTCCTCTCTGGGTGTAACCTTTTCCTTTCTGACAGTGTCTAGTATTTGGACACCTTGGGCACCATGGTCCTCCTGCTCAGCTGACTGTGATGGGGGCATTCAAACCCGTGGGCGCAGGTGCTCTGGCTCAGTTTCTGGGAGTACTGAGTGCCAGGGGCCTCATAGCCAGACCCGAGACTGCCACACCCACCCCTGCTCAGGTATGGAAACCTTACCTTTTTCTCAGCCTTTCCCATCCCCCCACCATGGTCACACCTAGCCTAGCAAACATACCAACACAGACATTTCCTATAGCATCATTCTCTTGCCCCCTGTTCAGATGGATTGCCACTGTCTACTCCCTAATTTTTGGGCAGATGTTTTGTCCAGCAAAATAAGAAGCTATCCCAATTTTTTTCAACTCTTCCTTGAGAGGAAACCATATGGGACCATTTTCAAGGGGCTTGGCAATAGGGTTAAATGTCCAAGGGCTCAAGCCCTTGGGAAAAGCCAGAAGATCATGTCCCCTCCCTTAAGGCACAGGCCCCAGTGCCCTCTGATAGGGTCCTGATAGGGGGTAACCTTCTTTTTCTCTCTTGTTTCATGCTAGCCCATTGTCCGGAGGGCATGGTATTCCACTCCAAGGAGCAATGTCAGCAGGAGGGAGGGCCATGCCCACGGCTGTGCTTGGCACAGGATCCAGGTGTAGAATGCATGGGCACCTGTGACCCTGGCTGTACCTGCCCTCCTGGCTTCTTCCTGCACAACACCAGCTGTATGCCCCTTAACCAGTGCCCCTGCCAGCTTCATGGGCAACTCTATCCACCTGGGGCTATGGCCCGCCTGGACTCCTGCAACAATTGGTAGGTTACTACTGGCCAGAGCCAGTAAGGCATTGAAGGGTAGGCATCAGGAGATGGTGAAGGGCAGGGTCTCAAAAAGCAGGTTAGGTAATGTAGGAGTGTAAAGGCTATACCCCAGGACTGTAGGCCAGGATGAATCAATTTAGGTCCCCTGGAGATTCCAGAACCAATCCAAAGGATCCTTTTCTTTGGCCCAAGGCTTTTTTTCTTTTACTACTTTCTAATGATCACTGATCACTGAACTCTTAAGTCAAGGTAAGGAGCCTCCTGGCCCTCCCTGTGTGGGTCCTACTTGGATTCCTAGGTCAGACATCTGCTGCAGTCATTCCCAATTGCCTCTACCCTCTTCCTTTGCTGCCGCTATTGTCATAGAGAGATGCCTGATTCCAGGCGCTTTCCTTTCAGACCCAGGATGATACACGCTACCCCAAAACCACATGTGTGCACCACGGGGGGCTTATTTACAGGGGAAAAAGAATGTGAAAGTTCAGAAATAATATACCAGGATAGGTCATTGGAAGTGTGAATGGGGGGAAATTATCCAGTCTCTTAAATAATTGTCCGGTGTCCTTAAGTTCTTCTAAAATAGGAGTCTTTAATCTTTCTTGTGTCCTGGACACCTTCCCCGCCCCAGGCATTCTGGTGAAGCCTCTGAACTCCTCAGAATAATGTTTTTAAAAATAAGTAAAATACATAGGACTATAAAGGAACCAGATTATATTGAAAGAGTGATCAAAATGTTTTTAAGTTCATGGATCACAGGTTCAGAATCCCCATTAAAGCTTTCTTTTTAGATGCTGTTTCCCCAGATGGTCCTAGGTTGGTGTGTGATCCAAGATACATCTGTTTCTTCTTTCCATCTCCCCCTTGCCCATGAAGAGATGACATCTTCTACACCAGAAAATGAGCCTAACCCTGTTAAAAGTTTCAGCTGTTTGGGTGTTCCTGCATGGAACTCATTGGTCCATTCTCCAATCCTCCACAGCCCTCTTAGCCAAACAGAATGTTTCCTAATTGTAACACAGGATTTGTAATGTCCCCCCATTCCTACTGCAATTCCCTGCCCCACCTAGGGAAGATAAGGAAATAGAAGTAGGTAAATATGACAGTTTTTCCATGACCTAAAAAATCAGAATTCAACACACAATTTAACCTCAAATTGTACAGAGAACAATCTGTTTCCTTTCAATTGGCTGAGAGGTGAACAAGGCATGGGCTGCTAGATCTGTCTAGGCTGTTACTCTTCCCACACCTTCAGTGGGTCAGACACCTTTTAGGTATTAATTTGGAGAAGGGGGAGGGAAGGGAAGGGAATAAGCATTTCTTTGCGGCTGGGCTGGGTCTCACTTATCCTCCTTTCTCTTCCTTCTCTAGCACATGCATCTCTGGAGAGATGGAGTGCAGCTCTGAGTCTTGCCCAGGTACCTTTGTGTCTCCTATGTTTGCTGTTGAGGCAGAGGTGGGGTGGGTCCTAAATGGTGAACAAAGAAAGCTGGCCCAGACCCTGCCATGTTTAAAGTGTCACATACACCCCTCCCCCAGCTTCTTTAAGAGTATGGTGGTTATTGAAGGTTTGGGGCTGGAATAGGGGAGGGGGAATATGACTCTTGATCTACCTGCCCTGACAGTGGCTTGTGGATGGAGCCCCTGGACCGCATGGAGTCCTTGTAGCCGAAGTTGTAATGTGGGCATACGACGACGTTTCCGGGCAGGCACAGCACCCCCTGCTGCCTTTGGAGGTGCTGAGTGCGAGGGTCCCAGTGTAGAGGTTGAATTCTGCAGCCTGCAGCCATGTCGTGGTGAGAGAGAGGCCTGGAACCCTATGATATGTTCCCCAGGAGGCACTCCCTTCTCAAGATTTTCTTAGATTTCCCTCAAGACATCCTCAAGAAATTCCCCCAATGGATCTACCATAGACACTCCAGGATAGACACTGAAAGTTCTTTCAAATGCTTTGAGAGTTTATGTCTTATAAGAGACCTATCTAAGAGGCCTGCTTTAGAAGAGAGAAAATGGGGGATAAGTGACTTCACTTTTGGGCCTCATTTTTATCATCTGTGAAATAAACACATTAGATTGTGCGATCTTTAAAGTCTCGTACAACTCTAAATCTTATTACATCATGTTACATCTATGACCTCTGGAGGGATTCCCCCTGAGAAATTGGGAGGTGACCTGAAGGTATTTGTGTGGGATCTGTGATGTAACGGTAGTGAGCCCTTGCTGTCTAGGTAGGGGGTGAGGTGAATCACCTCAGGAATAAGTAAGTCACATTCTGGGGGAATGCTGGAATGATTCGCATCCCATCTCTAGGCCCTGGTATGGAATGGGGTCCATGGTCTCCCTGCTCTGTACCCTGTGGTGGGGGCTACAGGAATCGGACCAGAGGCAACACCCCCCATAGCCCGATTGACTTCTCCACCTGTGGTCTGCAGCCTTGTACTGGTGATTATGGCTTTTTTTCAGTGGCATTCCCTCCCCGCAGGTTGAAGGGTTGGAGAGTTGGGTCACTATTACTACCAGAATAATTCCCTCTTCCCCCTGGACATATCCCTCATCACCATCTAGGTGAGACCCCTCCATTTCTGTAGTCATACCAGGCCTCTCTTTCCATCTCAAAAGCTTGGCACATTCCTTAGGTAGAGGGGCCCTGGAGGGAGAGATGATAGATTTAATTCAATTCAATACAATTTGTGGAAAGACTGAGTCTGGACTTACTAGTTTTGTGTCCCCAGGACCAGTACCTGGAGTATGTCCACAGGGGAAGCAATGGCATGATTGTGCTGAGGGCCCAGCTACCTGTGCAGAGCTCAGTGCCCAGGAAAATACCAATGGAACCTGCCACCCTGGCTGCTATTGTCCCCTTGGGGCCCTCTTGCTGGTGAGTACCCGAAACAGGGAAGGGGAAAGGAGGAGAGACCAATGGCACTGGAGGTGGGGCAGAGCTGAGCTGCTAAAGGTAGAGGGGTAAGGGGCAGCGTGGAATAGTGGAAAGATCACTGGGCTAGGAATGAGAAGACCCGAGTTCTAATCTAGACTCTGCTACAACTAGCTGCATATCACGGAACAAGTGACTTAATCTCCCTGGAGGCTACCTTATCTGTAAAATGAGATAGCTAGAATAAAATAAACAAACAAATAAATAAATATTTAAAAAATATAGATAGACAAATGTTTGCTAAGGCTCTTTGCAGTTTTAAAATAGTTCTTTGATTCCAAGTTGTCAACACATATGTGCTAAGCCGTGGGTTTGGATCTCTAGGGAAGACAAGGCGAGGAAAGGACAGGTGGTCTGCATCTTTGAGGAGTTTCTGTTGAATCTTTGAGAACCTTAAGCAGTTTATATCGAATCTACATGAAGTAGTTATGGTATAGTAGAAGGTAGTAGATAGATCCTTGTGAGCTGGAGTTGGTCACGGAAGGCTTCCTGGAGGGAGTGGGACCTGAAGCAAGATGGATTTGGAGAGATGGAGGTGGCAAGAACTTAGATATGATCTGAAGGTGCTGGGGGCATAGGGGAGGGCAGAGCTGAGATGGGTGTGGTAGGGGAATTTAGGTGGGTTAGAGACCAAGGGCCAGGCAGTTCTGGGGGGCACAGAGCCATTAGAGAAATGGAATGAAGATAGGTCATGCTAAACCAGAAGTCAGGAAGGTGCCAATGAGCCTATTTATTTCAGAACAACATATGTGTGCCTCGCCAGGATTGCCCTTGCACCTATGGTGGGCATCTTTACCCCGCTGGCAGCATTGTCCTCCAGCCCTGTGAGAATTGGTGAGGCCTCTATTTCTCTCTGTCCGTGACCCATTGAGGACTCATTTCCTCAATCTCTCTCTCTTTCTGCTGCCAAAGACATCACATCAAAGGCAGGGGGTGGGCATAGGGCTTGGCTAGTGACTGGGCTAGATGGCTCATGGCTGAGCAGAGAAACCTTGGTTTCTCCCATATGGGCCTATCATACTTCTTCAGGATCTCGAATGAGTTTGCCCTGTCTTCCTATTCCCTCCTCTCATTTTACTCCCTTTCTCCTCCCAGCTCCTGTGTCTCTGGGCTCATCACCAACTGTACCTCCCGGCCATGTGAAGAAGGCAAGCACACTCCCTCTCCACTGCCACTATGGGGGGTGGGGAGGGAATGGAAGATGTTAAAAGGAGGCAATTGGGCAGAGGAGCTCTAACATTCTGTAGCGTCCTCTAGCTCTGACATTCCTTGAAGCTTAGATTCTAAAGGTGGGACCATAATCAGTCAGTTAGTCAATAAACATTTATTAAGTGGCTCCCATGTGCCAGGAATTACGTTGAACACTGGAAGCACCCATGGAGTTGGGACGGTTTAATAGTGACAGAGGCTGAGAAATGAAATATCTGGTTTTTGTCCAGAAGATATTCTTAGTGTCTTTGCTCCACCATTGCCACTAAAGCCAATGCCCTCTTTCCTCACCAGATCAGGCCATGTGGTCACCGTGGACCCCCTGGAGTGAGTGCTCAGCCTCTTGTGGTCCTGCCCGCCGTCACAGGCATCGTTTCTGCCCCAGGTCTCCCCACCTGAAATCCTCCAATGTCATGCTTCTTATCTCAATAACTTCCCTCCCCTTTCTTTGCCATGGGCCAGAGGCTGAAGAGGAGCCCTGCGTCTTGTCCCCCTGTGACCGTAAGTGCCCTTTTATTCTGATCTAGGCCTGGTGTCTACTGTGTTCCTTCCTGAACCCTTTATCCTGTGCCTTTGCTGGCCCTAATTAATCCTCCCTGTGTCCCAGCTGAGCCCCTTCCTTCTGGCTCCCAATTTCTCTAAGCTTTCCCCTCTGTTCTCCACCCTCCCAGGTTCAGGAGGCTGGGGCCCATGGGGCCCATGGTCAGCCTGCAGTAGGACCTGTGGGGGAGGCCTTCGGAGCCGGACACGGCTCTGTGACCAACCTCTGCCTCAGGGTCTGGGTGACTACTGTGAGGGGCCTCGTGCTCAGGGGGAGGCCTGCCAGGCACTGCCGTGTCCAGGTACCTATCTAATCCTGGGGGAGGGATGGAAAAGACCTGGGAAGGATTGTCTATCAGGCTGAAGAAGGGGAGAGGACTGGGAGCCTGTAGAGGGAGGGAGCTAGAGAGGAAGAAGAACTGAATGAAGGCTAGAGGGGCTTCCTGACTTCTCCTATATCCTTAGGGTCCAACTGCAGTGCTATCCCTGGTGCTGAATTCAGTCACTGTGGCCCACCTTGCCCCAGGTCCTGTGATGACCTTGCGGTGAGTCGGGGTTCCTGCCTACCCCACTGCCCCTGCTCTTCTTCTTCAGGCTCTCACCCCTGCCTTGGGGAGCTCTCACGTTCTTAGGACCTGAATGTGGTGAAACCTGCTCATTCCTGGCTTTCTGGACTTCCCTTGATGCTCTTCTTTATCATTACTACTCCGCGTTCTTTCTTGCTCCCAAGAAACTGCCTCTGAGGTCTCTGCCTTCCTGTCCTTACTAGTTCAGCTCTCACCTACCAGGCCCAGTGTAGTCTAGATGAGCAAGGCGATGAAATCAACTCACATTTATAAAGGATTTTTTAAGGTTTACAAAGTCCTGGACTATTCTTACCACAACTGTGTGAGGTTGGCTGTGCAAATATTACAATTCCCATTTTACAGATAATGAAATCAAAGGTCAAATGACTTACTTATGGTCACACAGCTAGGAATGACTGGAACTGAGATTGGAGACCAGGTCTCTTCACTCTAAGCCCCAAGGTGGGACACACGAGCTGAGAGATTTGGGAGACGGAGATTTATTCAGATGCGTCTGAATTAACATCAGACAATTCAAAGGACTGTGAGATCATAGCTTTAGAGCTAGAGAGTAACACATGGGTCATCCAGTCCAACCCCTCATTTTACAGATGAGGAAACTGAGACCCAGAGTGGCAAGTGACTTGGCAAATAGGCACACAGCTAACAAACCCCGCTCTTCTCATCTCTGCACCTAGTGCCCTATCTACAACACCATGCTGCCTCTCAGACTCATAGCTTAGGGTTCCAAACAGCTCTAACAGCCTTGTCAGACCAGGGATCAGCCTTTGTGGACATTGCTTGTCTGCATCATCCCTCAGTTCCTCCTCCATCATGAGCACTCATTCACAGTCAGTCATATGGTTATATAACTTGACCCGGTGAAAAAAGTCAGCATGAGGAGTCACCTGGGAAAAGATGGGCATTCCATTTCTCTTCTCCTACTACCCTTAAGCAGCCAGATGGACTCAAGCCAGCCTGACGGTCAGATTGATCTGGAAAGAACCCTAGCGATCTTTTGGATTGGGAGTGAGGTCTGTGCCTTCCATTTACATGATATATATTTTGTATATGCATGTTGTCTCCCCATTAGAACATGAATTCCTTGAGGACAGGGCCTGTGTTTTGCCTTTCTTTGTACCCCCTAGTTCTTAGTAGAGTGCCTGGCACATTTTTGTTGTTGTCCAGTTGTTTCAGTCGTGTCCAACTTTTCTTGATCCCATTTGGGGTTTTCTTGGGAAAGATATTGGAGTGGTTTGCCTTTTCCTTCTCCAGCTTATTTTACAGATGAGGAAAATGAGGCAAACAGAATTAAGTGCTTTGCTCAGGGTCACACAGCTAGTAAGTGTCTGAGGCTGGATTTGAACTCTGATCTTCCTGACTCCAGGCCTGGCACTCTGTCCACTCTGCCACCCACCTGTCCTACTATGTGCCTGGCACATAGTAGGCACTTAATAAATGTTGTTGACTGACTTTGGTCCCACCTTAGAGCTCTTGTTACAACTTCAAGGAAAAACTGTGGGCTCTCAAAGTGCTCAGGGGTGGTCAATAGTTGTGAAAGAAATTGGATCCTTTTGGATTTACATACCTTAGTTGATCAGAACTGCCTAAAGACATTTCAGCATCCACCCAATGCAGAACTCCTTTCCTAGCCCTGTGATAAGGGTGCAGAGGCAGTGTGGTACAGTAGATAGAGGTTGAGTCAGGGAGATGTAGGTTCAGAGCATGCCTCTGGCACTTAGCTAGGCTGATCATAGGCAAGTCAGGTAGGTTTTCTAAATCTCAAGTCCCACATCTGCAAACTGGAGACAACAGTGCTTGGTAGAGCTACTTCACTGGGTTGTTATGTGTCTCAAATGAGATAATGTTATGAATATGAACATGCCAGGTGTTATTCTCCCACAAGGTCCACCTAGACCCCCCCCCTCTGCTTTTCGCAGCCAAATGATCCTTCCCTCTTTGGGATCCTCTCCAGCTTCCTACTGAAACCATCAGCACAGCTCTCTCACTGTTCTGGCCTTTGCTTCTTCCTAGGTCCCAAGTTCACTGGCTTTTGGATTGAAAACTGCCCTGTTGGTCCACACACATACCTCTTCAGCAGAAGCTGGTGACCTTCCCCAGCTATCATGCTAGGAAACCCTGCCCTTCGGCTCTCTGCTCTTAGCTTAATTTCCTTAACTGCAAAATGAAAAGGTTGGATTGTATGATCTCGAAGGCCCTTTCCAGCTCTATGTCCTTGTGAGGTTTGTTTTTTGATAAAGGACCTCTGGTCTCCCCATTGAAGAAATCCTTACTCTCTGTCCAACTGCCATTCTCCCTGGCTCATCTCTTGAAATGGAGAAACATTCTCTCCCATTTACTATTCTAATTATTTCTCTTCTTAAAAAGCCAGGGAAGCTTACTTGTTTTCCTTTTTAAAAATCCCAAGCCTGTGGCCAGTGAAGGAATGTTTTGCTTGACTTCGCATGTTTGTAATGAGGACCTTGCTTTCTCAGGGTGGTGGTGGGGAGGTGGGAGGGAGAGAATATAGGCCTGAAAACAAAATTCAATGAAGAAACACCCCACCCCAAGCTTATTCAGCAAAGAGAACATAATTTATTTTTTATTTTAAAAAATGTATTGATGCCTTTTGATTTTCTATCACATTAATTTCTGAATATATCCTTCCCTCTTCCTGTCTTGTGAGTCTTCTCTTTCAATAAAGATTAAAAAAGAAAAAGTTTAAAAAAACACTTAACAAAGTCAACCAGCACTTTGACTACATCTGGCAATATGGAGTAAGCATAGAGATGTGTTTTGTTGTAGAGTAACACTGTGTTTAGTAGGTAGAGGTTTGGAGTCAGGAAGACTTGGATTTGGTCCTGCCTCTGACGCATGCTGTCTGGGTGACCTTGGACCTGTCACTTAATCAATCTCTTCGTTTCTCACACAGCTTCTTAAGATTACAAGGTTATATTCAGTCATATTTGATTCTTTGTGACTCTGGACCATACTGTCCATGGGGTTTTTGGGCAAAGATATTGGAGTGGTTTGTTATTTACTTCTCTGGTGGATTAGGGCAAACAGAGGTTAAGTGACTTGCCCAGGGTCACACAGCTAGTATCTGAGACCAGGTTTGAACTTTGGTATTCCAGACTCCAGGCCCAATGCTATATCTTTTGAGCTATCTTGTTGCCCAAAATTACAAGGTACAGACCCAATGTGCTTTGGCAGGGGGCATTTCTACACTGGGAATTCCCCATACCATGAAATCACAGGTTCCCCTATCCCCTACCAAAACCTTTCCCCCTCTTCTTTCTCCATTCTCCTTTCTCTTCTTCTTGCTTTTCTTCCCATCTTCTCACACCCCCATTCATCACCAATGACTCCTCCACCTGTCTCCATGACCAGCTCCTAGCCCATGCCTGTGTTTGCCTTCATGCCCTTTGCCTCTCACCATTCTCCTTCCCCCTCCCTGTGTTCCTGCTGACCCAGGACCTCTTCGATCTTATGCCCGCAGCACTGTGTGTGGCACTGTCACCCGGGCTGTTACTGCCCTCGGGGCCAGGTGCTGAGCATGGATGGGACTGCCTGCGTGGATCCAAGCTACTGTGGCTGCCTTGACCTGCTGACAGGGAAGCGGCATCAACTGGGCTCCACATTGACGCGACCCGATGGCTGCAATGAGTGGTGAGGGACGGGGCACGGGCCAGGAGGAGACCAGGGTTAACATTAAGTCCCATCTCACAGAAGACATTAGTTCTGTGTAGAACTAGATCTTTCAAAGCTGTTCCACGTCTAATTTATCTCATTTGATGGTCAAAACAACCCCGTGTGGTTATTATTCCCATTGACACAAGAAGACACTGAGATTTGTAGGAGGTAAGTGACTTTCCCAAGGTCACACAGTGAGGTAGTGGGGAGGCCAAATAACTCATTTATTTGTATTTTTAAATGAGGAGTGGGAGGGAATGTCACATATTTTCTGATACTGGAAAATATGTCATTTCTAGATATAGCCACGTGGTGGTGCAATTTATTGGTTTTTTTTCCCAGATCCTTGAATTTATGCAGAGAAAACACCTAACAGTGGACTGGGAACCCCGGGGCTAAGGGACTGACACCTGGGAGGGCTCAGTGTCCATGGAGGGTGATAGAAGAGATGGGGGCAGGAGTGGGGTTGAGCAGAGTCAGCCATTCAGTCCTTCAGAGGGTGTGTCAGTGGGGGTTGTACCCCTTCCTCTGGAGGGCCTAGACTAGAGGCAAGACATGAGGGGGCCTCCTTGGGGAACAAGTGTGGCCCACTTTCCCCTCACACACAGTGTCAGTACCCTGGGTCAAATCCTTCTGTGCCCTATGCTGGTTATGGCTTTGAGACTGAACCGCTGTCTCTCTCACCTAGCACCTGCATGGAAGGGAGGCTGAATTGTACTAACCTGCCTTGTCCCGGTGAGTGCCTGGTTTAGGGGAGAAAAAAGACCCATAAGGATAAGGGAGGGAGGGGCTCAGCCCCTGGGCCAGGGAGGTGGTGTGAGCCCTATCCATGCCCATCTTGTAGTATTTAGAACTGGAAGGGGCCTTAACGGTCATTTAGTCCAGTGTTCTCATTTTACATTTGAGTAAACTAGGGGCAGCTAGGTGATGTGGGGGGACAGAGCGCTGAGCCTGGAATCAGGAAGACACGAGTTCAAATCCAACCTCGGACACTTACTAGCTGAGTGACCCTGGGCAGATCACTTAACCTCTGTTCGCTTTAATCTACCGGAGAAGGAAATGGCAAACCACTCCAGTATTTTTGCTAAGAAATCCCTACAGACAGTTTTGGTGTGCTGTGGTCTGTGGGATCACAAGGAGTTGGGTACTATTGAACAGCAAATACTGAGGCCCAGAGAGGTTTAGGGATTTCCCCAAGGTCACACAGCTATAAGTTGTAGGACCCCATTTGAAACTCCATCCTTTGACTCCAAATTCAGTGGTCTTTGCAATATTTTTTTCTACCCTTCTGACCCCCGTTCTTCCTTCACAGTACCTGGGGGCTGGTGTTCTTGGTCTGAGTGGACACCATGCACCTTGCCCTGTGGGGGTGAGAATCGTGCCCGATCCCGGACCTGTGCCTGTCCTTCCCCTCAGCATGGAGGGGCTTCGTGCCCAGGGGAGGTTGGTGAAACCGGTGCACAACTTCAGCGGGAGCCCTGTCCCAGACCTACTGTGTGTCCAGGTATTGGGCTGTCCCTTAGGTGTCCCAGATCCCCATTCCCTCCAGCAGGTCCTGATATGTCTGATACCTACAACGCTTGTGATGATCCCAGTGCCTGAAATGGTCACCCTGACATAGATACGTCTGTTCCCCCGGCACAGTGGATGGTGGCTGGAGCCTGTGGGGACCATGGTCTCCTTGTGATGCTTGCACTGGGGAATCATCCCGGAGGAGGGAGTGTACCCATCCATCTGCAGAGATAGGGGGTCGGCCTTGTCCTGGGAGGCACCGGGAGAGCCAGGCCTGCCAGGACAACTCTACATATTGCACAGGTGAGGACCCAAGGGGGGACCTTTGTACCTTTATCTCTGACCCACTGTGACCTCTACTCTCCTTTTCATCCCTCCCCTCGTCCCCAGGATTTTTCTCTTTTATAGGATCAGAGTCTTCTTAGCCATTCTGTCCCACCAGCTCCAAGAAATGGCCTAAGACCAAAGATATAGATAGGTATAAGGGAAAGCTAGGAGCAGCAATCTCTTTAGTACGCTCATCTTTCTCCTGCAGACTGTGGGGGTGGTCAGGGACTTCTCCCTTGTGGGAAGCCCTGCCCCCGATCTTGCCAGGACCTGTCCCCGGGGAATGTGTGCCATTCTGACCCGTCTGATTGCCAGCCCTCTTGTGGATGTCCACTTGGCCAGCTCTTCCAAGATGGGCTCTGTGTGCCTCATGCTCATTGCCGCTGCCAATACCAGCCCGGAGCCATGGGTCAGTTCCTCCTTTGCCTTGCTCCTTCCTTCCCACAAAAGCCTTTCCCACTCACAACCAAGGATCCAGCTCAAGGTTGCAAGTGGGGAATGGAATGGGGGGAGAGACAACAACTACCTGATGTTTCTTCTCAGATTCTCATACTTCTCAGGCCTCCATTTTCCCCTGTGATCCCATGGTGTGCTCCAGGGGTTAATTATTTCTATCCCCCTGAGCCAAGGGGCCCCGCATGTAGGGTGAGGGGAACCCCACTGGAGAAAGGAGTTGGGGGAAAACAGATACATTTGGCAAGCTGAACTCCTCAGGGGAACAGGGAGGGCAGGGCAGGGGACTATGCTCTCTAGGATGCTTATACATATGAACCCTTCTTCCCAGGAATCCCTGAGAACAGAAGTCGTTCAGTGGGGTCCCAGGACAGCTCTTGGGAGAGTCTGGAGCCTGGAGAGACTCTGATGGGTCCTTGTGACAATTGGTGAGGTGGTTTGGGGTAGGACTGAGAGGGAGGGGCCAGGATTTGGAAAAGGGACAGGTTAGGACATTGAGTTAGCTTGTGGGGGTGACATGGGCCCACTAAATCTAGATTCCCTCTTCTCCCATATCTCCCCAGTACCTGTGTGGAGGGCACACTGCAGTGCCAGGAAGTGCCCAGCTGTCCAGGTCCTGGGGGGTGGACACTGTGGGGCCCATGGGAAGCTTGTAGCATGTCCTGTGGAGGTGGAGAGCAGCTACGCTCCCGGGACTGTGCCCGCCCCCCATGCCTGGGTCCTGCCCGCCAGAGCCAGACTTGCCATACTCAGGTCTGCAGAGGTGAGTTCTCTGAGCTCTCAGCCCACCTACACACCTCCCTGTGGTCATCAGGCCCTCCTTAGTTTACCATTGCCTTCCCTGTGCTTTGGGGCTGGGTCTTTGACCTATACCTCCACTGGGGAAAAGACTGAAACTAGGACTCAGCAGCTTTATGGAGGTAGAAGGGAGCCTGACACACGGTCAGAGCCAACAGTGGGGGCAAAAGGTGGGGATATCACCTTCCTTATGACAGAAACATTGCCCTAGATAGAATGTTTTAAGACCTGCCTGGGACTAAAGGGGGAAAAAAGCATTTATTAAATACTCACTGTATGCTAAGAAGCATTGTGCCAAGTTTCTGGGAGGGGCACATTGCCTGTGCTAGGGATATGAAAGGTCATAAGTTAAATAGTTGATGAAGACTGAAGTGGGCCCTTGACCAGGTTCTGACTGTGAGCAATGGGTTAGGCATTGAGCATGCCCAGAGATGGACAACTGAACATCGAAGTGGGAGTGGGTGATAAGGAGAACATGCTGAAACTGGTATCTTCTCATAGAAGTAGGCTGTCCGGCCGGAAGGCTGTTCCGGGAATGTGAGATAGATGAAGGCTGCCCCTTCTCTTGTGCCCACATCACCCAGCAGGTGGACTGTTTCTCTGATGGCTGTGAAGAGGGCTGTCACTGCCCACCAGGAACCTTTCAACATGGCCCCACTTGCATACAGGTCAGAGCTCACTTCCTCCTAAGGAATCTTCTTAGCTCACCCCCAGGACTGACTTCCCTTATGATGTGGGCTCCTCCAAAATGTACTGAGTCCAAGGATGTATCTTTATTTATTAACTCGTCATTTCGTGGGCAGATGCCCAGATGTACTGTCTGCATCCCAGGCCTTGCCAGGTACCACTGCTTGTAGCTACATTAGTCTCCTGGGACTAACAATTCTCCCCCTACCCTCTCCCTGGCCTCCATCCCCTTCCCTAGAAATGAGCCTCTCCTCTGTGAATGTTTGCAGCCAACACCACATATTTCTGCCCAGAAAGTCTTCCCCTGACCCACTGCGGACCAGGAACACATCTTAGAGCTAATTTGGCATCCTTCTGAGTGAGGGCGCTTATCATTTTTTGTGTCCTGGACCTCTTGGTCAATCTAGTGAAGCCTGTGACCTCTTCTCAGAATAATATTCTTCAATGATGGAAGGAAATGCTAGATTTCAGTTAGAGGTTAGTGAAAGTAAAGGTATGATTTTCTTTCCTATCGAAGTTTAAAGGCCCTCTGAAATCTATCCCCAGACCCCTTGGGGAGTCCTGCTTTAAGGTTAGAATGACCCATAAAGATCCACCCTCTCATTTTACAGATGTCTTTTGCAGCACTTGGCACAATGCTTGGTGCACAGTAGGTGCTTAATAAATGTTTATTGATTAAGAACTCTTTTTTTTGAGGGAGGAAGGCCGGGCATGTGGGGTTAAGTGACTTGCCCAAGGTCACACAACTAGTAAGTGTATCAAGTGTCTGAGCCCGTATTTGAACTCGGGTTCTCCTGACTCCAGGGCCAGTACTCTACTCACTGCGCCACCTAGCTGCCCCTAAATGTTAATTGATTGATGAGGAAATCGATACGCAGAGAGAGGAAGGCCATGTAAGTGGTAAGTGGCAGGACCACCTGACAACCCAGCGCTTTGATTCGAAATCTAGTGCTCCTTCCACAGCACCAGGCTGCACACACCCCAGACTCTTCCCCCCCTTCACCTTGCTTCCTGTCCCTCAAGCCCTTAGAGGCAGCAAGAGGGTGCAATGGATAGAAGACTGGGCTTAGAGTCAGCAAGACTTGAGTTCAAATTTGACATCAGACACTTACGAGCTGTGTGGCCCTGGGAAAGTCACCATAACTCTGTCTGCTTCAGTTTCCTCATCTGTAAAATGGGAATGATGTGACAATGAAATGAGTTAATTTTTGTAAAGTACTTAGCACAGTGTGTGGCACATAGTAGGTGCTTAATAAGCACTTGTTTCCTTCTATCTGGCACACAGTGGGCACTGAATAAATGCTTGCTTCCTTAGGGATCTTCTGAGGAGTTTTACTGGCAGTAAAACTAGGGAACAGACAAAGGGAAGGAGGAAGGGCTCTCCGGCAAGTAGCTGCTCTCACTCTGCTTGTAGATGTGCTGACTGGGGCCTTCGCTCCGGCTCAGAGCTTGAGTGCAGGAAGCTTTCAGAGGCTCTTCCACCTCTCTTCTGACTGCTGTCTTGTCCTGGCTCTGCCCTGGTCCCTGCCAATACAGAAGCGGGTCAGCTGGCGTTCTTTTCCCCTTTGGCTCTGGAGCCATGGCCTCATCTTCTTGGCTGGGTGCTAGGAGAGCTAGCATTGTGTAATGGAGGGAGTATGGGGATGGGGCATTGTTTTGAATCCTGCCCTGACCCTCAGTGGCTGGGTGGCCACAGATGAGTGACTCTGTGAGCCTCAGTTTCCTCATCTGTAAGACTGAGATAAAAATGCCCTTGTACTACCTGGCCCACAGGAAAGCGTTTTGTTAAACTTGAAATCACTGTAGAAATGTCTTCTTCCTGCCCTGGGCCTTGACTCGTGCAAGGAGAAAGGCACATTCCTGCCAGCGCCCTGAGGAGTCTGGTCTGGCTTCAGACTGTCCCACAGGGTCCTGACGGCAGGGCTGCCCGTTAAACTAGAGAAGGGCTTCATGACTTCAAATGAGGCAACGCACTCAGAGCACGCGCTATACGAGGGCCGGTCATCATGCCAACTGCCTGGCAAACCTGAAGGCCCTATGTGAGATCATAGCCACTGTCACCATTGTTATTTTAAAAATATTATTATTATTCTGTTTTCCACTGTCCGATTTCTTCCTTGTTGGAGCATAGACTCTGCCTCTGATTCTTTGATCTAATTCTGTGCTCACTAGTCAGCTGTTAGGGCCGACAGGGAAAAGTGAACATGTTCTCCTTTTGTCTTGTCTGTCCCTCAGGAAGGAAGGAACCTAGTGTTGGGCACTGTGCTGAGCAGTTTACGATTATTATTTCATTTGATCCTCACAACAACCTTGTGAGCCAGCTGCTAGTGTCATCCTCCGTTTACAGCTGAGAAGACTGAGGCAAGCAGAGGTTAAGTGACTTATCCAGGGACACACAAACCTATAAGACCCTGAGGCTAGATTTGAACTCAAGTCTTCCTGATTCCGTGCCTAGTGCTTTATCCACTGAGCCACCTAGAGCTAGGACCTTAGAGATTAAAAAGCCGAACCTTCTCATTTTATGAATGAGGGAACGGAGCCCTAGAGACTTCAGCTGGCTTCCTCAAGATCATCCAGGTAGCAAATAGCAGAGAAGGGATTCAAGCCCAGGTCTCTGAGCTTTCATATCCAAGTTGATCCAAGATCATCCTGATCGCTATCTGGTCGCTGGACCCAGTTGGCTCCGGAGGAGAAAGTGAGGCTGGTGACTTTGCTATTACCTCCTTCACTTAAATCCAATTCACTCGCATGTCATGGCATCACCTTCCTGATGTCACGGTGGTTGGAAGGATGAGCAACAAGACCCAAGTATTGAAAGAAGAGAGCCATTAGGTGGTATAGTGACCCTGGGTGAGTCCCTTCACCCTGTTTGCCTCAGTTTCCTCATCTGTAAAATGAGCTGGAGAAGGAAATGACAAACCACTCTACTATCTTTGCCAAAAAACAAAACAACATGCCGTAGAAATGTTGAATGGCCGGGCCCAAAAGGAGGCATTAGTGGTTGGATGTCAATCTGGAAATGTTTCTAGAAGTGTGCCTTTGGGATCTGTTTCCGGGCCTTGTCCAGTTGAATTTACTTTTAATCGACGACTTGAATAAAGACATAGATGCTATGATTATTAAATTTGCAGATGACATGAAACTAAGGATAGCCAGGAGTGAACTGGAGTCAGATTATTAAAATGTCAGTGTGAGCATTTACATCTTGGGAATCTGCGAATGCTACAAATCAGGGCTCGACTCGTTGTTTTGTTGATTGTCTCGACTTGAGAAAGCAATGGAGGAAAATGTCAATAATGCAGGTTAAGCTCAAAATTATGTTATGTGTGCAGGTTCGTCGTCCCCCTCAGAAAGCCAGCTGTTAAACATTTGCCAGCACATCCCTGGGGAGAACTAACACAGTAGGTTTGAATTTTGGGCTGAATCTAATAATATGAAACTTAGCAGGAATAAAGGTGAAGTCTTCAAAAAGTTGACTTCAAACATATAAGAAAGGGGAGCTGTGGCTAGATAGTGGTTCCTTTAGAAAGAATTTGAAAATTTTACTGGGTGGACCCCAAACTCAATACAAGTCAAGAGTACGTTATGGCAAAGCTAAGGGGGTCTTTACCAATGTTGAAAGTCAGCGTGTTCCGATCTCTTTTTTTGGCGTTGAGTTGCTTTCAGTCGTGTCTGACCCTTTATGATCCCATTTAGGATTTTCTTGGCAGAGATACGAGTGTGGCTTGCCATTTCCTTTTCCGGCTCATTTTACAGATGAGGAAACTGAGGCAAATAGGGTTAAGTGACTTGCCCAACTAGTAAGTGTCTGAGGTCAGATTCCTGATTCCAGGCCTGTCACTTTATTCATTGAGCCACCTAGCTGCCCCGTGTTTAGAAGTAGGGAAATCGTAATCTTGCTGCCCTCTCTCCTGGTCAGACCGTGCCCTATTGTATGAGTTGTGGGAGCCACCTTTCAGAGGAAATACATTGATGAGCTGGAGAGTATCTCTCAGAAGTGAATCGGATTGCTGAGGGGCCTTGAGATTATATCGAATGGGAAATGGTTGAAGGAAATGATGTTTATAGATAGTGACAGATAAGTGGTGCCCTGGATAGAGCTCTGGGCCTGGAGTCAGAAAGACCTAGGTTCAAATCCTGACTCAGACTTTTAATATCTGTGTGATCTTAGGCAAGTCAACTTCTGCCTGCCTCAGTTTCCTTGACTGTAAAATGGGGATAATAATAGCGCCTACCTCCCAGAACTATAGTGAGAATCAAATGAGATAATATTTTGTAAGGTGTTTAGCATAATGCCTGGCACATAGTAGGTGTTTTATAAGTATTAGCTATAATGATAATTATTATTATTTTTATTATTATATGTCATAGAGAGGATTCTGGTTCAGGTACAATTTGGATAGGAGAGCTTCTGAGGTTTCTTCCAGCTGTGAGATTTTTGGGTTTCTCTGACCTTCTTCCAGCTTTCCCCTGACACAGTCCCTGCTCAGGACCCTGGTTGGAAGGGGATATTTTTTCCCTACCCTGGCTGACTGTATTCCTCTCCCCTCCATTTCCTCAGGAATGCCCATGTGTCCTGACTGTATCCCTACTACAAGAGTTGGAAGCTCATAGCCCAGAATCCGGGGCACCTCTGCCCGCCTTGGGGGATTCTGGGCAGCTCCTGGGGCCTGGGGATGAGCTAGATCCTGGCCAGATCCTCACAATGGGTTGCAGTAATTGGTGAGATGGCCTGGGGGTGGAAGGGAGGAGGTGGAAGCTTAGGAGAGGGAAGGATAGGAGAGTGGGGGGTAGGTAGGGGAGGTAGAGGAATTAAAGGAAGAAGGGCCTGAGGGGGAGGAGGAGAGTAAAGGCAGAGTCATGTGGGAGGGTTAAGGGGGACCAAGGAACTTGGGGCTATCTGGTCTGTTCTCTTCTCGATCTCTCTAGGACCAGATACCTCAGCCAGCCTTCTTTCCTTGTTCTGTACCCATCTCAATGTGTTCTACTTTCTCCTCAGTTCTTGTGCCCACGGGCAGCTCACCTGCTCCCTCATGCACTGCCCTGTGACTGGGGGCTTTACTCCCTGGAATCAGTGGGGGCCCTGCTCCCGCTCCTGTGGGGGAATGGGCACCCGCACCCGCACTCGGAAGTGTGCCCATCCTAAACCTGCCCATGGTGGCCAGGATTGTCAAGGACCCCGCCAAGACCTTGAATACTGTCTCAGCCCTGACTGTCCTGGTGAGTGGGGAGGGGAGAAGGAGAAGGAGGTAGATGGGCAGATTGGGAAGCAGGGTTTGGTCTTCCTCTGCCCCATTCATCCTTTACCTCTTTGCTTCTCTCTCTGTGGGTCTGTATTTCTGTCTGAATTTCTATCACTTTTTTTGCTTTTTTTCTCTCCTGTTATCTCTGTCTGTCTCTATCTGGGTCTATCTCTCTGTCATTATCTGGGCTGATGTTCTGTCTCCCCACAGAAGCTGAAGGATCCACAGTAATGCCAGGGACAGCCCTCCCAGGTATGGCTCGGCCACAGATTCTCTGGCCCCATAATCCCTATCTTCTCTCTAATGGGCTCCCAATCCCTTTGTAAACCCTTTCTCTCATCACTTCTCCTCTGGAGTGAGAGAACCCTTAAACACTTTCCCCTCCCGATGGAGGAGCTCAGGGTCCATCCCCCTCCTCTGACTGACCCTCTGACACTTATTCCACCAGGCGGCTGGGGCACATGGTCCCCCTGGTCCCCCTGCTCTCAAAGCTGCACAGATCCGGCTCATCCAGCCCTTCGTGGCCGGAGCCGCCACTGCCTGGCCAACTGCACCAGTGGGGAATCCATCCAGGAGCGGCCTTGCAACTTGCCCCTGTGTACAGGTAAGCCTAGACATCTCCTGGATGGCTGGAGGCCACAGGGGCCTCCAACTCTTGACCTTGACCCTTTCCTCTCAACTCTGCATGGGAGACCAGATGGCTTCTACCAAATTCCATGTTAATCACGTATACCCTTAAGCACAACACACTCTTCAAAGTGCTCTTTAAATGTTATCTTGTCAGAATGTTCCTGAAAATGGGTTATTATCCTTATTTGACAGAGGGGAAAACTGAGCCCAGAGACATAGAGCTAAATAACTCAAGGGAGTACAGCAAATCAGCAGTTAAGCCAGGATCAGAGCCCCCATCTCTAGGCTCCTCATTGGGATTGTAGTTTGGCCCTTGAGTCTAGGCTGGTAGTGTGGTCTTAAGGCTAGGATTCTGGTTTGAGCTGGGGAGACCCACCCAAGGGACCCATTCAGGATGAGGAGAGGCTAGGAGGTAGAGGACTGGTCCAGCCAGAGAATTGACCTCTTTTGTACCCTCCCTCCCCAGCCATACCTCCGTGCCCTGGCCCAGGCTGCATTGGGGGGAACTGCTCCTGGACACAGTGGGCTCCTTGGGCCCCCTGCTCCCGGAGCTGTGGTGTGGGCCAGCAACGTCGCCTGCGGGCATATTACCCCCCTGGGCCTGGTGGGCATTGGTGCCCTGACATTCTTACTGCCTACCAGGAGCGCCGATTCTGCAACCTGCGGGCATGTCCAGGTAAGGGGATGTTGTTTGAGGTAGGCACCATGAGGAGTGCAAGGGGTCAGGGAACCTGGGTCCATGTCTGGGCATAATGTCCATCCTGGGCTTTTCCTCCGGCTCCCGTACTGGGGAGCCTGGGTTCAGTAACACGCCTGACATCGCTTCCATTGTCCCAGGACACCCGCTGGCTCTCATGGTGCCCTGTAGTTTCTTATCTGGAACAAGATACCACCTGATGAAATTTTTGGCAAGCAGGAGGTGTCGGAGGGTGATTATGACCCCCGGACCATGTGGAAGCTGATCCCCTTCATCTTCTCATACAGTGACTGGAGGCTGGTCCCATTGGAGCCCCTGGTCCTGGTGTGACCGGAGCTGCGGAGGAGGTCGCTCACTGAAAAGCCGGAGCTGCACCCGCCCCCCACCCAAGAATGGGGGTGCCCCCTGTTCTGGGGAGCAGCATCGTGTCCGGCTTTGTAACCCTGAACCTTGCGGTAAGGTAACGATAGCAACCCAAATGAGACAGTGAATCTGACGCACTTTGGGCACCAAAGAAGTGCCAGATTGTTGTCAGCTATTATCATTATGAACAATCATTAGATTCTGGGTAGGCAGTGTGGCACAGTGGATAGAAAGCTGGCTTAAAGTCAGGATGACCTGGGTTTGAGTGATACCTTGGACTCATACTCATGTGACCCTGGGCAAGTCATTTAATGCCTCAGTGCCCTAGGGAGGTCTTGATGTTCCCTCTCTCTATTGGTAGAGGAAGTTTCCCCACCAGGAGTTCCCAATATCAATGAGGTCATGGATCCTATTTAAAATAAAATAAATTATTAATATGATGCCAATATTACTAAGAATTCTTTTACATAAAAATTTCTACTTTGCCAAGAGTTTTCCCATTTGTTAGCTTGTTTGAGCCGTGAGACAACTCCAGTGAGGGAGGCTGGCTGGGCTGGGATTATCATCTTCCTCAGGCAGACGAAGAGATTGACAGGAGAGGCCCCAGGGCATGGGTGGTCTCCCAGTCTAAGCACCTGGGGATGCTTTCCTGTCTTAGCTTGGATCCTCCATCTTTGATTTTCTTCCCTGACCTTTCCACTGCCAAAACCTGTTGCTTCAAATCCAAGGCTTTTTTTCTTTCTTCCCCAACAAAACTGGAGGGAAATACAAAGCTTCTTACCTAATATTACTTTGAAGCAAGCACAAGAAAGGGAAACAGAGGTGGTGAAACAATCAACTGAAGGGAAAGTTATAAAGTGGGACGCCATCTCTAAAGTGCCCCATCTCACAATATAAATTGAAAGAGGGTTTTTAGTGGAATGTAAATAGAGCTATATCCAGATGCTGCTGGGCTTCCCTTTGGAGACGCAGAGTTAGATTTGATAAGGACCACTATATTCAAGGAGTTTACATTCCATTGAGAGGCAGTGTGTGATGTAGTGGACAGAGAGCTGGTCCTGAAGCCAGGAAGACCCAAGTTCAAGTCTGTAGTCACCATGGGCTATGTGACCCTGGGCAAGTCCATCTAACTCCTTGGTAGTCCAGGCCAGAGATGTCAAATGTGTAGCCAGCTGCCCTGAACCAGATTAAAATGTAATTGGGAAATATTTACCAAAATGAATCATAATACAGCACAACATAGATAATGTTAATTTGTGGTTTTCTAACTTGATATGCAGCACGGATCCTTTTCTCTTTGAGTCTGACACCACTGGTCTAGACAATAGTCTAAGACTCTAAGTTGCCTGGAGAAGGGGCCAGCTTGCATTATTAGAAGGCCATCCCTTATACTGCTGAAATGATAGATCTAGTCCTTGTCCCTTTAGTCTTAGAAGGTAAAAGACACATATACAAATTATTTTGACACAAGGGAAATTGAGATACCTATCAAGAGGCAGGCTAGGTAAAGTGCCCTGGTCATAGGATCATAGATTTAGATCCGAAAGGGAACTTAGGGACCATTGAGTCTAACCTCCTTCTTTGAAGATAAGGAAACTGAGGCTGAGAGAGGGTAAGTGACTTGCCCAGCTAATAAGTGTATGCGGAAGGTCTTCTTGATGCCAGACCTAGCACATAGCCTTCGCTGCCACTTACCTGCTCCTCAAGAACTTAGTCCCTTCAGGGGAGAGGCAGAGGTGAAAGGTCAGGAAAGGCTTCATGGAGGAGGCATGGCCTTAAAGAATGGGAGGGACTTCAACAGATGGAAATGGGTATGTGGGGAGAGGCTTATTCCAGGAATGGGGGAGGGCCTAAGTAAAGGTATTGTGATGGAAGAGGGCAGAACTGAAAGTGGGACATAGACAAGAGCATATGAATGGGAAGGAGGACAGTATGAGACCAAGCCAGAAAGCTGTCATAATATTCTGAGCAAGAAGAGATGAGGACCTGAAATAGGGTGGCTACAGGGAGAATTGAAGGGCAACGGGGACTAGGACCCAGGTCTCCTGCCTCCCAGCGCTCTTCCTCTTATACTATGGCTGTCATGGAGAACGAGTTGGGGAAACTTCAGGTATCATAGCAATGACATTTGATTCATCAGTCGATCGATCAAACAAATTAAATTGAGAATCTACATTATGCTCAATCCCATGCTAGGCACTGTAGAGAATACATAGAAATGTTAGGATTCTTACCCTCAAGGAGCTTATAGTCTTGGGATGAGGCATGGGGTGGAATGGAGAGATGCCCCTACAAACATCCTCAGCTGTCCTTACAGTGGGCATTAGAGATATGCTGGGGGGGTGGTGGGTGGAAGAGAGCTTCCACATCAGCTCAGATCCTCCCCCCTTACTCTGTCTGTCCTCATCTTTAGAGAAAGGCTGCCCTCCAGGCATGAAAGTCACAGACTGCGCCAACCGATGCCCACGCCACTGTTCAGACCTCCAGGAAGGCATTGTGTGTCAGGATAGCCAGGCCTGCATACCAGGCTGCCGCTGCCTGGAGGGTATGTGCCCATGGGATGCCTAGATGCAGGTGGGGTGGAGGAGATTGGCAGCTCCTGTTCCCTCCATCCAGTGCTGGCTTCCCATTGTTCAACAGGTGGGAAGCACTCTGCCTACTCTTTTCTCTCCTCCAGGGTTCCTGGAGCAAGATGGGGGGTGTGTGCCAGTTGGGCACTGTGAGTGCACTGATGCTCATGGGTACAGCTGGGCGCCGGGGAGCCAGCACCAGGATGATTGCAATAACTGCACATGCCAGTCGGGGCAGCTGTCCTGCAGTACCCAGCTCTGCCCGCCACCTGCCTACTGCGCCTGGAGCCGCTGGTCAGCTTGGTCAGCATGCAGTCGCTCCTGTGGCCAAGGAGGGCAGCAAAACCGCTTCCGGTGAGGGCGCTTCTGGTCCGTGCAGCTGGCACTTCCTCTGTTCAGTCCTCTGGATCCCTCCCATCCTTTTCTTGTATTTACTTGGGCGTTCCTTCCCTTGTCTCCAGCTCCATCTCCCCTCATGCTTCTCTTCCTCTGTCCCCCTGACTGCTTCCCTGATAGCTCTCCTCTAATGTCCTTCTCCTCTGATGCTTCTCTTAGCCAGTTGTCTGCCTCCTCCTCCTCTTCCTCCTCCTCCTCTTCCTCCTTCTTCTCCTCTTCCTCCCCCTCATCCTCTTCTTTCTTTTCTTCCTCTTTTTCTGCCTCTCTCTCCTCCTCCCTTTGCTCACTTTCCCCTCCCCATCCTATGCTCTTTTCCTTCTATACCTGCTACTCCTGGCTTAACTTTCCTGACCTCTCACCTGCCTCCCCAAACCTTAGCTCCTTGCCTCTTGTCTTTGTACCACCCCGGGCCTTCATCTGCAAGTCCTCTCAGATGTGTTAGAAAAGAGTCCCTGGAGTGTCATCTCTCTCTCTGCTTTTCCCCTCAATGCCTTCCCCAGGTCATCCACATCTGGTTCATGGGCCCCTGAATGCCGGGAGGAGCAGTCACAGAGTAAGCCCTGCCCCCAGCCCCTGTGCCCACCTCTGTGCCCACATGGCAGCCACCTCAAGGCACTTGGGGACAGTTGGCTACAAGGAGAGTGTCAGCAGTGGTAAGTCCAGAGGCAGCAGTGGGCACAACTGCCCTGGGTGGGGGTGGATGTGTGGCTGGCACATTGGGCAGGGGCCTGGCAATGACAGTATTATGGGGTAAGGGAAGCACCAAGCTGGGAGAAATGCTTGAGGAAAGGCACCGGGTCCTCTGAAGCTATGTTCCAGCTGTGCTTTCTGTGGACTTAAGTCTCTACCTCTTCCCTCCAGCTCCTGCACTCCAGAGGGCATTATTTGCCAGGACATCGAATGTGCAGGTGCAATGTCCCTAATTCCCACCCAGCTCCCACCTTTGCCCTTTTCTGTTTCCTCCTCTATTGCTACCCCACCTACAGCCCTGCCCAGGTGGCTGCACAGTCTGGCCTCGTTGCTGTTCATTTTTCCATCTGTCCCCTAAGGCTCAAAGAGGCTGAGATTCTACTCATACGCATTCCCAGAAATCTCTTGGAGCCCCCTTCAACTCCTGTATCCTGAGGGTGGTGATCATTTGTCCTGGCTCCTTTGACCTCTAACCTCTGTGTTTACAGTGCCTGGGACTTGGACACCGTGGTCCCCCTGGTCAGATTGTCCAGTTTCCTGTGGGGGTGCAAACCAGGTTCGAACCAGAGCCTGCATTGCCCCATCCCCACAACATGGGGGGCTGCCCTGCCCAGGCCCAGATACTCAAGCCCAGCCTTGTGGGCAGCGACTTTGCCCAGGGCTGCCTGTGTCCTGCTCCTGGGAGCCATGGGGACCTTGTTCCCGAAGCTGTGGCCCTGGCCTTGCCTCCCGATCTGGCTCCTGTCCCTGCTCCCCAAATGGCATTGGTCCCTCCTGCAATGGCACCATATCCCACCTGGACACCCGTGCCTGTTATTCTGGACCTTGCCCGGGTAAGGATAGAAAAACAATGAAGTATGGTGGAAAGAACATTGAATTTAGGGTCAGAGAACCGGGGCTCAAATTCTAGTTGTTTTTTTTTTTTTAACTACTTATGTGAATTTAGGTGTTACTAAATCTCTCTGGACCTCAGTTTTCTCATCTGTAAAATGAGGGGGTTAGATAAAATGATTTCTGAGGCTCCTTCTTATTGTAGATCAATGATCATTATGACTGTTTAATTTCCTTCTTTCTAGTGTTAAAGATTGGGAAGGAGAGGGAGGAAAGGAGGGTGGATAGAAAATTTCAGGAAAGAGAACGATTTCTGCTTGAGTGTCTTATTTTTTTGGAAAAAAAGCAAAAACTCTGGGCTTTCTAATTTTTATTATTTCACTTTTATGATATTCTTTCATGTCTTCTCTATCTTTGTCCCCTAGAGACTCCTTTTCTGCTCCATAGCAGGGTGTAGTGGAAAAATTGTATAGCTGTGAACCATGGGAAAGGAACCCTGCCAGAAATGGCCCAAGCTCCCCTTGGATATCCTGTATTTTTTTTTTTTACCATTTCCCCCTTTCTTGCTGTGACTGGGACAAGGGAGCAAAGATTGAGAGGTTATGCAAGAGGTCACTGGAAGTAGTGTCTGGCTGACCCCTTGTTTCATTGTCTCTTGTAGAGGAGTGTGTGTGGACCAGCTGGAGCAGCTGGACGATCTGCTCATGCCAGGTGCTGGTCCAGCAGCGATACAGGCACCAGGGTCCACGCTCCAGGGGGACCAGTCAGGAGACCCCCTGCACCCGCCTAGATGGCCACTTCCGGCCCTGCCACCCCAGAAATTGTTCTGGTGAGAAATGGCTGCTGGGGTGCATTGAGCGTGAAGGGAGGAAGGATCCAGGGACTGGGGAGAGTAGGTTCCTTTTTGGCTTCTGGCTCCCGGGGGAAAAATCCCATTTCTGTCTAGAGTCCTCAGCAGCCATCTTGGGCCTCCCTGACAGCCCTCTTGACCCACTGCTCCAACTCACCCGGCAGTTTCTAGTCCTAGAGTGATTACTCATGGTTGGTGTTGTATGGAAAGACAACTGTGATATAATGGAATGAATCCTTGGAATCAGAGGACCCGGATTCAAATCTTGGCTCTAATACCTACTAGATGTTTGACCCTGGGGCAAGTGCCTTAACCACTCTCAACCTTGGTTGCCTCAGTTGAGGAATGGGAACAACAACCTTTGCATTACCTACCTTATAGAACTGTGAGGAGAGCATGTTATACATCTTAAAGCCTATATAAGTGGGAGTTTATTATTATTTCTCCTCCAAACTCATCCTTAACTATGGCTGTTCTATCCATAGCCTGTGCTATAGCCAGGCAAAATTCCAAAGTTCTCTATTTCCTCTCTCTGTCATCTCCTATCTCTCCCATCTTCAGACTCTCCCACCTGTCAGCTTATTCCGTTCCTATCTTCCTACACTCTTCTTTAGCTCCTTCTCTTTATCTCCCCACCTCCTCCTCCCTGCGGCTCTCCCTGATTTATCACAGCACAGTCCTAAATCATCATTCACTCCCTCAAATCCTTCCTTGAGATAACGGGTTTATATGAGCATTGGGGTAGAACCCTTCCATACTGTGGTGCTGGTGGGTCAATCACATTCCTCGTATGGAACTGTCAGTGCCTTGACTTCAGGAACTATCTCAGCTGTACTGGGTAGCACCCCTCCTCTTTCTGATGCCTAGGGCAGGACGTCCCAAATTTCTCATTCTCCTATTTCCAAGGTTTCCTCCTTGATCTTTACTTCATACTACTGGAGTCCCTCCTTTGGGTTAGACACTGTCAATCAGGATGTGCTCTTGGGTGATGCTTTGGGCAGGGGTGAGGAGGGGACTCTCTTGGGATCTTCCCACCAGGCCATGATGCTTCTCTAACTTCTCCTCCCCTCAGAGGAGAGCTGTGAGCCGCCATTCGAGTTCCAGGCCTGTGGCTCCCCTTGTGCTGGGCTCTGTACCACCCATCAACATTCTGGTCTTTGCCAAGACCTAGCTCCCTGTCAGCCTGGCTGCTACTGCCCCAAGGTGAGGGGAAGAAAGGCAGCAGGAGGGCACATGTCTGGGGAGGGAGAGAGGATGCATCTTAGGGCTATTGTGAGGAAAGCACTTGCTGGACTTGGAATCAGGAAGACCTGAGTTCAAATCTTGCCTTACTATCTGTGTGAACTTGAGCAATGACCCAACATCTCTGAGCCTTAGTTTCCTCATCTGTAAAAGGGAGATAATAATAGCATCTACCTCCCAAGGTTGATGTGATGCTCAAATGATCTATGTCTGTGTCTATGTCTATGTCTGTGTCTGTGTCTGTGTCTGTGACTGTGTCTGTGTCTGTGTCTGTGTCTGTGACTGTGTCTGTGTCTGTGACTGTGTCTGTGTCTGTGTCTATGTCTGTATTTACCCATTGTCTCTAGAAAGTCCCTTTGAAACACCCATAGGTTTTACCCAGGAAAACAGGGAAGTTTGAGACAGACAGGGCTCTGTGAATCCAGCTCCCAACTCTCCTTTCCCTCTCTTCCAGGGGCTACTAGAGCAGGCAGGGGGCTGTGTGCCTCCTGAGCAGTGTAACTGTCTCTTGGGCCCCAGCAATGGAGTAGGGGAGCCCCAGACTCTGGCTCCTGGAGAACACCTGCACCTGGGCTGTAAGGAGTGGTAAGTGATGGAGTGGAATGGGTTGGAGATAGGGCCCCATGGAGAATCTGGGACTGAGGCTGGGCTGGAGAAATGAGGAGAGATGGGTTCTTAGTTCAGGCCCAAAGTCTATGTCCAAGAAAAGGATGGGGGGAAGTAGGGAGAGGTAGGAACATTTATCCAACCTTGACAGAGCAAATTGAATTAAAGTCTAGGAAGCCTGGGCATGGGGTTGAATATCCAAGAGTTTGGACCCTTGGGTGTGTCCTTCTTCCCCTGTCCCATCCTGAGTATTCCCAGGGCTCCAGTTCTTCTCTTTCACTTTCACTTGCCAAACTCTTCAGCAACATGCCCCCTACCCCTAGCCTGATACCTAGGATTATCCAGGCTCAGCTCCCCCCACCCACAGAAAATGCCCTCTCTACAGTGTCTGCCAGGATGGGCAATTGCAGTGTTCCAGTCATAACTGCCAAGGTAACTCCAGATCCCTCTTGACATCATCTTCTTCCCATCTTTGCCCAAGCCCCATTGGGCTGTTCTTCCATGGCTTACATATACCAAGCTTAACTACTTCTCCTCATGCCTCCTGTTCCCTAATTCTCCAGTCTCCTTCATGCCTGGGTCTGGTGATTTCCACTAGAGTTGATGCATCCAGATGGGAGAAAGAGGGCTTGTGGGAGACAGGCCTGGATTCCCCAAACCCATGTATTTGTATCTGTATTTTTATCTGTATCTGTATATGTATTTATATCTGTTTGTGTACATGTACATGTATCTATCTGTATCTGTATCTATATCTGTATGTGCACGTGTACGTATGTGTATGTATATGTGTATGTGTATGTGTATGTGTATGTGTATATGTATATGTATATGTATATGTATATGTATATGTATATGTATATGTATATGTATATGTATATGTATATGTATATGTATATACCCAGGTCTTCTACCCCTGAGTGGGTGGTCAGAGTGGTCACCCTGTGGACCTTGTTTGCCACTTGCTGCTCTGGCTCCCACCTCGCTGAGTGCCCTGTGGGAGCACGGACCCCAGGATGGACCTTCTCCTATGCCTGCTGATTACCCCCTACTGGCCTCAGAGCAGCATCGGCACCGCCTGTGCCTGGATCCTGAGACAGGAAAGCCTTGGGCTGGGGACTCCCAGTTCTGTACAGCCCTTCTGAGCCAGCAGCGCCTCTGCCCTGACCCTGAAGTCTGCCAAGGTAACAGGAGGAGAGACAGGGGACCTAGGAAGTGAAGTGGTCCTACCACCAGGACGGGGCCGGGGGGGAGTTTCTTTCTAGCGACCAGGCCAGTGTCCATACCCAATGAGGATTTTGAGCCAGGCCTGAGCTCCCTCTCCTCCCCTTCCTTTTTCCTTCCTGGCCTTTGGGTTAGGAGGGTCTCTAGTTGCCAAACTGAACATGACTGTTTTCAGGAATGACTCCTCCCCAGAACCAGCTATGCTTCCAGAAGGAGACCAAAGAAGGTCTTGGTATAAGAGCCGTCTCCATTTGGGAAATAGGGATGGGAAGTGAGCCCTGATCTATTCCTCTGACCACTTATGCAGTAGTCTTCCTCTCTTTGCCCAACTAGATCCTTGCCAATGGGAAACCTGGGGCTCTTGGAGTCCATGTCAAGTATCTTGTAGTGGAGGATTCCGGCTACGTTGGCGGAAGGCCAGGGGTCTTGCTGGAGAAAGATGCCAGGAACCCTGGGCTCAGACAGAAAGTTGCAATACCGATCCATGCCCAGGTAATCTTCCCGCTCCAGGAATCTCAGGTTTTTAAGATAGAGGCTGAAAACAGGGAGAGGAGGGCTCCCATTGGGTAATGACCTACCCAACACTTAGCATCTGCCTCAGTTTCCTCAACTGTAAAGTGGGGATAATAATAGCATCAACCTCACAGGGTTGGTATGAGGATCAGATAAGATCACATTTGTGAGGCACCTAGCACAGTGTAGGTACCTAGCAGGCACTCAATAAAGGCTTGTTTCCTTCTACTTCCCTTCTTTAAGAACTGTGCCAGTGGGCAGGTCAGGGATGGGGAGGAATGAAGGGAGTGCAAAGGTAGGGACTACAGAATGAAGGAATGATGTGATGGAGAGGATTGGGGCGGGGCAAATAGTGGAGGGCTTCTGCTTGGCCTCCGTTCTTCCCAACATACATTTTTGTGTCCCCAGGGGAGAGTTGTGAGGCCCGAAGTATGGTGTCAACAGCTGATTGTGCCAATCAATGTCCCCGAAGCTGTATGGACCTTTGGAACAGAGTGCAGTGTCTTCAAGGACCCTGCAGCCCAGGTATAAACCCACCCTCCGATCAGGTCCCTCTGATGAAGGACCTGGCTAGAGGCTAATAGCCACAAAAGTCATGTCCTAGTTCCAGCTCTCTAGCCACCGCTACATATGCAATAATGATTCCTGTGTGAAAATAAGTTTCACTTCCTCTATTTTTGTTTCAAAATTACCCCCAACTCTCTTTTATCTAGGATGGTGGCTGAAGGAAGCAGTGTGGGTTTTTCCATACCCTCAGCCTCCTTGGAAAAGCATTAATGAATTCCACCGATGAATTTCTAGTCCCAAAATGTTCTATTTCCGAAGTAGTTTTGGAAGTGTTGCAGGCAATGGAGAGCCATCATGTATTAGGGATATGGTGTGAGAAGTTGATCTGTACCTAGTTTCTGCCAGACTGTTTTTCAGTTTCCCAGTAGTTCTTGTTGGAACTGTTCTTCTTGCCCCAATAATAAGATTTTGTGATTTTTTTAAACACTAGGCTACTTAGCTCATTTGCTTCTGCATATTGTGGACCTAATCTGACCCACTGATTAACTTCGATATTAATCACCCAAGTATCATATTATTTTGGTGATTACTCTTTCACAGTACAGTTTAAGATTTAGTACTGCTGGGCTCCATTTTTCCCCACTTTTTTTTCCATTAGTTCCTTTGATGTTTTTGAACTTGTGTCTCCAGATGAATTTTGCTAGTTATTTTTTCTAGTTCTATATATTAATCCTTTGGTAGTTTGGTTGGTATGGCACTGAATAACTAAATTAACTTAGGTAGTATTGTCATCTCCATATTGACTTAGCCTATCCAAATACGCAGATCCATCTCTATTTGTATAGAGTGTTTTGCAGTTGTGTCCGTATAAGTTTTGTGTGAGTCCTGGCAGGCAGACTCCTAAGTATTTCACATTTTCTGTAGTTATCTTAAACCGTTGTACATTAGGGAGAGAATGAATGTGTGCATGCATGTATGCATGTGCGTGTGCGTGTGCGTGCATGTGCGTGTGTGTATGTGAGTGTGTGTGTATGTGCTACTCTTCGTCCTAGATGCTCCTCTAACCCCTCAAATCTTGTTTTTCTCTCTAAGGCTGCCGTTGTCCCCCTGGCCAACTGCTTCAGGATGGGCATTGTGTACCTGTGTCTTCTTGCCCCTGTGGCTTTCTCAGCTCCAATGCCACTTGGGAGCTGGCCCCAGCTGGAGAGCTGCAGTTGGATTGCCATAACTGGTATGGGGGTGGTAGTGGTGCTAGGAGGGCAGCTGACCTAGAACCAGGGGTGTGCTAGAGCATTAGAACCAGCTCCGGAGGGTTGTTAAAATTTCAGTGTGAGCATCTACACCTCAGAAATCTGTTGTCTTGTTGGTTGCTTAGATTTAGGAAAATTATGGAGAAAAGTTTAATAGTGTAGATTAAACTTAAAAGTATGTCATGTGTACTTCTTTTTGTTTGGAAAGTCAGTTGCTAAGCATTTATCAGCATGTATATGCTGGACCTGGAGCCCTTGGGGGTGGGTGGGTGAGAGGTGGGGTGGGTGAGAGGAGTGGGAAGAGAGGAAATGCAGTGACCCAGGGACTGAGATCTCAGCCCTTCTCCCCTGGTGTACCTGCCTGTCCTTAGTACCTGTGTCAATGGGTCCTTGGTATGCATGCCCTATGAGTGCCTGGCCTTTGGGCCCTGGTCACACTGGAGCGATTGCTCAGCCTCCTGTGGCGGGGGTACCAGGGAGCGGCACCAGAGCTGTGAGGAGAGTCTCCAGGAGTTCCCATGCCCACTTCAGGACATGAAGCAAATAGAAGAATGCAATTTTGAGCCCTGCACAAGTGAGTGCCATGGATAGTCCCTCAGTTCCTGGGTAACATGACAAAGCAGCTCTTTCTTACCACTCCCCTAGATGCCCACATGCCATCCTGGGCTCTAACTGACTGAAGGTACCCTGTATTCCAGCTTTATGCCACGTAGGTGAGTGGTCAGAGTGGAGCGATTGCAGTGCCAGCTGTGGGGGAGGTGTGACAGAAAGGAAGAGAGATCCACCTCTGGGGACATTGTGCCCCCTGCTCTCACCCCTGCGGCTCCATGGGACATGCAACCCTCAGCCCTGCAGCCAAGGTAAGGGGTGGGGGGAAGCACAGGCAGGCAGAGATTCATTGCTTCTAAATCCTAAATTCTGGAGCACAGGGAAAGGGTGTGCTTAGAGTAAGAGGTAAGGGACTGAGTTCTACATTTCCACAGGATATTTTTTACCTTTCCAATGGCCTTTATAGCTCTGATCTCAGTTTATCTCAGTAACTCTCAGCTGCAGGCAGGGAAGGTAGTATAACTTCATTGTTAATTTGGAGAAACTGAAGCACAGAGAAGCTAAATAACTTGCCCTCAGTTCACAAGGCTGATCGGTGGCAGGGTCAGTTTAAGAAGCCAGGCCTCATGACTTCCAGCTCCGTACTCCTTTCCCTCTAGGCAGGAAGGGGACCCAAACCTAGTTCCTTCCATACCTTGTGATTCCTCCATGAAGCTGTGGTCTCCCTTGCTTCCCTCACCAGAGTGCCCTCCTGGTCAGAGACCCACCTCCTGTGCCACATCATGCCCAGGCCGATGCTCAGACCTACAGCCTGGCACCTTCTGTGTGCAGTTGCCTTGCCAGCCTGGCTGCAGTTGTCCTGATGGTCAGGTGAATATAGTGAGAATGCTGCAGGGGTGGGGATTGGAGGGATGTATGTGTGGGGCTATCTCTTTGTATTCCTTATGTGCCAGAGTGACATGTGTGCATGTGTCTTGGGAGTGGAGATCTCAGATGATCTTATAAGAAGAGGATAGACAATCCTGGGAAAGGGGAGGGGGCAGAGACAGGCTCAAGGCCTAGGACTAGGAATATTCCATCCAGGTACTGTCAGTGTGGGGAGGCAGCAGACCTCTAGCCTTAGCAGCGCTTACCCTGGGCATGGGGCTAAGCCAGTGCTATGCTTCTGCCTTAGCTGCTGCAGACAGGCAGATGTGTCCCCCTGGCTGAGTGCCCCTGTACCCAGCTTTCGCTGCCTTGGGCCCTCTTCTTGACCCCAGAGGAGCAGGCGCAAGAGCTGCCTCCTGGGACCACACTTGTCCGGAACTGTACCCACTGGTGAGGGCACCCAGGAACTTAATGCTTAGGAGAATTTGGGGAGAAATGGGGTGGGGGGAGAAAAGGGATGAGGATAAAGCTCGGGATGGAAAGGGAGGGAGGGGATGGGGGAGAAAGATATGGAGTGGAATGCTCAGCAGGAACTATACCTATAGGTGAGGGCATCTAGGAACTTAGAAACTTGGGACATTTGGGGAAAAATAAAGAGGGGGAGAGAAATGGGATGGGGATAAGATTAGAGATGGAATAGGAGGGGAGGAGAGGGGACATAAGGCAATGGAGTGGGGTGCTCAGTAGGAATTATACTAACCGGTGGAGGCCCCTAGGAACCTAATAGATGGGGCCTTTGGAAAGAAATGGGGGGAGAGAAAAGGGATAGGGTTAAGGCTAGGGATAGAATATGGTGGGGAGAGGAGGGGAGGAAGGGAGTGGAGTGGAATGCTCAGCTGAGCCCCATGGTTCTATTTTGCCAGCCTCTGCCAGGAAGGAGCCTTCAATTGTTCCAGCAGTGACTGTCAGGGTGAGCGATAGCCCTGCCCAGTGATCCTTATATTGGCACTATCCCCAAAGCAAGGGCAGGGCTTGCCCCAAGTCCTAAGGTCTGTATTAGGGATCTGGCTCACGTCCAAAGTCCCCATTGTCCCAACACCCAGGGCTCTGGGCACTGCATGTATCATTGGAGGTGGGGGTAGGAGTGGGGCTGCATTGGGAGTTATTGGTGGCCAGGAGGGTGCATTTGAGGAGGATAGGTCCTGATTCTTTCTCCCTTGATTTATTAGGTTATTTACTGGAACTCTACCTATCTTTCAAAGTCCCACATTTTCCTTGGCCCACTCAGTGACCACTGACCACAGTGACCTCTTCCCCAATTTCTGTAACACTTCTGTCATCTAGCATTCATTGGCGCTCCTTTACTGCCTGCCCTTGTCAGTTACCTATTTATGCATGTCTCATCTTCCCAACTAGATTGAAAGCTAGAGGTTAGGGACCATGCTATATGCTCTTTTATCCCTCTTAGGACCTAGCGCCCACTTATGTGCCCAGCATATACTGTGATGAATACAAAGCCTGAGGAAGGAGCCTCCTAGCCATCTAAGAGATTACAGTCTAGCTGGGAAGGAAAAATGTCACCATGGGGAATGGGTGAAGAGTGATACAAAGCAGTATTGATAAGTACCAAGTGCCTGATGCACAGAGAAGGGAAAGGTCTTTGTGGGCCGGAGCAGTTGAGAAGGCTTCCTGAAGAAGCCTGACTTGAGCTGGACCCAGGAAGGATGGGCATGATTTGGCTGGACAGAAAGGATAGGACATCTGGGTAGGGAGAACAGCATGGATAAAAGTGATAATGGTTACTCTGAGGGGTTCTGTACCCTTTGGCATGTATGTGGCTGGCAGGGGAGGGAAGGAGACCCATCTATCCAGATGAGGTCAGCCCTCTGGGATGTAATGGCACCCCCAACCAGCCTTCTTTTCCCAGGAAGTCCTTACTTTCCAGTGAGCATCCCCCAGGCCTGACTCCCTTCCCTGTCTGTCCTGCTCTTTCCTCCAACTTCTTGTGTCTGGAGACCTTGGAGAACATGGTCAGTTTGCTCTAAAAGCACTGGGGAAGGAGTCCTCAACTTCCACCAGACCCCTATGACACCCGCCAGGCCCTGTATAGAAGGCCTCAGCTCATCTCAGCAATCCTGCCAATTGCCAGACTGGGATAGGGAGGTTGGGAGATGAGTGGCTGGGGAACACTTGGATAAGAGTAGGGAGACCTCAGGAGAGAAAGATGAGGAATATTCAAGCACAAAGGGACCTTAGGGGTCATCTGATCTGGCCCCTTATGGTATAGAGGAGGAAACTGAGGCCCAGAGAATGGAAGTGACTTACCTAAGGTCACACACTTCATTAGTGACAGAACTGGGACTCATCTCCTTATTCCCAGTCCTCTTTTCACTGTACTAAGGAGGCTTCATTTTATCCAATTCAATTCGATTCCACCAGCCTCCCTTGAGAACTCTACACACATATCTATGTGCCCACAATGAGAGGCAACATGGGATAGTGGAGGGATTAGGGTAATTAAACTAGAAAAGACCAGGGTGAGAATCTCAGTTCTGCTACTTGCTACCCTTGTGGCCTCGGCAAGATGAGGCTTCTACACTCCTTCTAGCTCTATATTCTGCTCTATAAGTCAGGACTCTGCTCTCCAGGGGCTTGTAGGTTAGCTGAGAGATAAGGCAGACAGACATCTGCGGAATGATTATGAAACCATTTCTGAAGAGTAGAAGATAGCGCATGATAAGTGTTACAGAGAGTAAATGATGCTGGAGGAGGTGAGAGAAGGGAAAGAAGCATGTGGGCTGGGGTGGTTGGAGAAATCTTCACAAAAGAAGGAAGCCTTGAAGAATGGGCAGAGAAGTGGGTGTAAGGAACAGAATGTGTAGAGGGGGGAGTGAGCGTGGTGTGATGAGGGAAAGTGAGGAAGCCAGTCTGTCTCAGTGGGAAGAGATGTGTAAGGAAGGAGTGTAGGGGTGAGGAAGTCTTCCAGGGACCCTTAAAGGAAATGGGAGAAAACAGAATCCTTTGGGGACGTCTGCCTCAGGGTCCCAGGCTCTTGGACTGTGGGATGAATTCCTGGTCCAGGGCTAATGGAGGTGGTGGGTGTTGTGGTGCTGTCTAGCAGAGTGCCCGCCTGGAGAGAGGTGGCAGCAGGTGGTGCCAGGGGAACCAGGCCCGTGTGAGAAGACCTGTCAGGAGGTCTATGCTGAGGAGCTGCTTCAGAGCAACTGCAGCATGGGGCAGACTGAGGGCTGTGTATGCCAGAGTGGGCATTACCGCAGCCAGGCAGGCACCTGTGTTACGGCTGCTCACTGCGAGTGCTGGCACCAGCGGACAGCTTCTACTCGGTGAGATGCTCCCTTCTGCCAGCCACAAGAAAGTGCCATTTCTCTCACCCTGCTCTTCCAGTTTCTCTCTTTGTCCTGTCCCCCACATCCCTGAACACTGGTGTAGCCTCTTCAGCCCAAAAGCAAAAGTCATGGCATCTGATTTGAAAGAAGCTCTGGGCTGTTGAACCTCCTTCCCATCATAAAATACGACTTCCTTAACCATATGCCAGAACCTGTTCTTTCTGCTGTTTTAGTCTCTCTCACTTTGGCCTATTTGGGAAATCCCAGGTTGGACCAAGTGAATAGGGTATTTTGAAGAGAAAGGTTTCTAGTGGGAAGGATCTCATTCCGTAATTATCCCCTTCCTTTCAGCCTGGGGCTGAATGGCAGGAAGACTGTGAGTGGTGCAGATGCATCGATGGGAGGAGCTTTTGTGCCCGGAATTGTCCCCCCATCATCTGTGCTCAGGTACTGCTGCCTCCGCATGCCAGGGATGGCCTCCTGTGTTCTTGACCTCCTGAGGCATCTCCAAAGGAGCTAATGTACTGATCTGGGGAAGGGGACACTCCACGGGGGCAGGAAAGTCCAGGATGTGGGGTTCACTCTTGGGGTTAGTGGGTGGGCAGTGAGTTGAGGTGGGATTCTTTTCCAAGTCGGGCCTCTGACTGTTCCTACAGGGTGAGATAAAAGTACAGAAGCCAGACAGTTGCTGCCCTGTCTGTCAGCAGAAGGCACCAGGTACAAAGTGAATGTTCAGGGGGATTCCCCTGCTCTGTCCCTCTTTATGTCTGACCCTTCCTCCCTTCCCTCAGCTCCCTAAGCCCTGCAGTCGTTTCTGGACTATCTCAGTTCTTCCTCTTCTCACTAGAAGTCATGGAAAAAACTAGGGCCTACTTCCTAGTCCCTGAGCAGCCCTTGGCCCTGATCCCTCCCCTGCCAGCACTGCTTGTCTGTGGGCCTGGTCCAGGTGTCCCAGCCCTGACCCTTTCTAGCACTTTGATGTCCCTCAGGCTAGGCCCAGCCAGGTTCCGGCCTTTCTACATCTTGCTCCAGCCTTTACCCTATATCCCTTCCTCCTACCTGCCCTCATTCTATTCCCATCACCTGCTTCCCTACCTTTTCCTAACAGAGGAGCCATCAATCTCCTGCAAGCACCTCACCGAGCTTCGAAATATCACCAAGGGCTCCTGCCACCTGCACCAGGTGGAGGTGAGCTACTGTAGTGGACACTGCCCTTCCAGCACCAACGTCATTCCTGAGGTGAGTGGTGGATCCTTCAGAAAGAGGGATGGAGGGATGGTGGGATACTGGGGGAAGGAGAACAGGAACATTGAGAAGGGAAGGGAAGGGAAGACTGAAGAAACGGGTGCCCTATTGTCCAACAGAGGGAAGGCGTTGTGTGGGGCAGAACTAATGGAATGAAGTCAGCCAGTTTTACTGATTACTCACAACTGTCCTACTCTGGGTAATACAATATACTATAATACAGTAAAAGAAGGGTCTATTTGCCTGAGAAGTTCCTACCAAATTGGAGGGGAAAAAAGATACGCTATGTGATAGTTAGAGATAGTAGTGCTAGTGAAAAAAATCATTTGGCCTAGGTTGAGGCAGGGAGATTGGCCCTAAGTCCTGTTCATTTCACTGTTTCCCCTATTATGGTCTTTGCTGTAACCAAAATAAATGATGGCTGTCTATCAGCTGCTCAGGACAGCTACTTTAGGGTATAGCCAGCCCTTCTATACATACCTTTCACCAAATCAATCGACACTTTCCCCTTCCTAATAATACATCCATCCTGGAAATGGGTTTTCAAGACATTTATTAGCAATTCATAGAAAGAGGTAAAAGTCCACAATCTCTGGAGAGTTACAGAGATACTTGGCACAGAATCCAGGATCCAGGTAATCTTAGCCAAAGGTCCCTTCTCATATGGCCCATAAATATCTAGGATGAGCTCAGATGGGTAGAACATTCCTTATTTACAATCAGAAAGTCCGGGTCCCATGCTTCATGGTGCAGCCATCTTATTTTGGGAGCAAACCTGTTGGCTTTGTTATACCAGAAGCGAGTGAGACACGCCACAGAGTATAAGTTTTGAATGGAGAAGTTTATTAGCCGGCGGTCATTCGGGGAAAATTCCCAATGCAAATGACCACGTTTAAACCGAGAGCGTGGTTTATATAGACAATACAGGATTCAGTGCTTAATTATCTCTTAAAGTTTACATATGTTACTTTGCAGACTCAGCAAGCCTGTGTTATTTCACTTTTTATGACCATGATACGTTAGAGGAACCTCCTGAATAGATTGTAAATACAACATATCAGATAGCTGACAAAGTGTCAATTGGAATTACAACCCAGGATCTCTGTGTCCAGTTTGCCATACATCCCACAACATGACTCATGAGATAAGAGCTAGGAACAGTCACATAATTCAAAAGAATATCTGGGGCTGAGGCTTTCATCCTTCAAGGCCATAGGCAGACTGAGGGATGCTCCAGCTGGCCCACTCAGTTAGTTAAAGGAAGATCGTTAGGCTTTCCTGGTAATTAGCTTACATTCCTTGGAAATGTCTTAGGGGCCCAAGACACTCTCAATTACCTGCCAAACGGCAGGACTGGGGTTTGCAGTTAGTGGCTGGGGCAGGGTTTTTCTAGCAATAGCTGGCTACTCAGGTATCACAGCTTCATCCCTCTAACTTAACCTAGTTCTCACTGCTTTTCTTCTTTCTAAGAAGACCTGAACTAAATTTGGCTTTGCTTACCCGTCCCTAGACAAGAACTTACGGTGTACCACATTAGTATAATTCCTTCTGTCTCCTCTTCCAGAGTGACTACTGCATCAACACTCCTCCTGTTTTTCTTTCCCAAGAAAACATTTCTCCCTTCCTCACAGAAAAACACTTACAGATTTACAATATCACATGTGTATCACACCTCAGATCGTGTCCATCTTTCATTCGTAAAATGAGGGGCTTGAATTTGATGATCTCTAAAGTTTCTTCTGCTCTAACTTCCACGGTCTTCTCAAGTACACAGAAAGGGTTATTTCTTCACAGCATACAGGAGTGACATTTTCTATCTCTAAATGCTTATTACATCAGTAAAGTAGAAGAAGAACAGATTAATAAATTGGGCATACAACTAAAAAAGCTAGAAAAAGAACTAATTAAAAGTACCCAATTAAATACCAAATTAGAAATCCTGAAAATTGAAGGAGAGATTAATGAAATTGAAAGTAAGAAAACAATTGAACTAATAAATTAAACTAAGAGCTGGTTTTATGGAAAAAAAAACCCAGTAAGATAAACCTTTAGTTAATTTGATTAAGAAAAAGAAGAAATTGTCAGTATCAAAAATGAAAAGGGTGGATTCACCACAGTATACAGAAGTGTCCATCTACTCTTGGAGTTCCCTCATCCTTCACGTCATGGCTCTCTGTTTGCTTGTGGCCTCTAGGCAATCCTCATCTGACCTGCTGCTGCTAACTACTGTTGGGGCATAAGATTTAGAGCTGAAAATGTCCTGAGACATCATTCTCATCTTAATGGCTCTTAACCTGGGGTCTGTGCACTCATTTTTGTCATGTTATGATAACTATGTTTCAATATAATTGGTTTCCTTTCTAATCCCTGTACTTTATCTATTTAAAAATGTCGTTGTGAGAAGGCGTACTTAAGCTTTCGCCAGATGGACAAAAGGGGCCAGAACACAAGAAAGGTTAAGCACATCCGTCTACTGCAGTCCAACCTACTCTTTTGATTGTTAATGATTTAAAATGCGTTTGAGTTTTGCCTTTTGTCTTTAAACCACAGTTGTTTCAACTGCCCGCCCCCATATAGACTGAACACTCCTTGGTGACAAAAAAAGCCACTGATGGAGTGACCACATCGCTTATATTTTGTTTTGGCAGGATTCCCCCTCACTGTAGTGAGGGAGAGAGACTCCATTTCATTATCTGTTCTCTGAGATCTTCATTCAACCTCTTGATTTTACAGAAGAGGAAACTGAGACCCACAGATGTCATGTGACTTTTCCAAGGTCGTTCAGCTAAAAAATAGCAGAGCTAGGATTTGAACCCAGGACCTCTGACTCCAAATCTGGGGCTCTTTCCATTATACAAGGCAGAGTCAGAAAACCCCAGCAGCATCAGACTGAACTGTTTCTGGGTCTTACATGGGTTCTAGGACAACACTCTATGCTCGTTCCTCTCTTCCTATTCTTTTTTGAGTTTGAAGTGTGACTTCCAGCTTGTTTGGAGAACCTCTTCTTTGTTAATCAGCTGTGTGTGACTCTTTGTGACCCCGTGGGCCATAGCAAGTCAATACCATCCGTGGAGTTTTCTCGGCAAAGATATTGATTTGCCATTTCCTTCTCCAGTGGATTAAGGCAAACGGAGGTTAAGCGACTTGCCCAGGGGCAGCAAGTGTCGGAGGCCAGATTTGAACTTAGGTCTTCCGGACTCCAAACCTAGCGCTCTATCCACTGAGACGCCTGACTGCCTCCTTTTGGGTTCTGGCCCTGTGCTCCATCTCAGATGCTTCCCCTAAATATCCTCTTGATTCTTTGCTCTGGACAGCCTGGCTCAGTCCCACCCACGTTCCTCTTTGTGACCAGGCCTAATCCAGCCCCGACTGGAGCCCCAGGCTTTTCTCCTAGCTGCAGGCTTCACTTCACTCTACTCTGCAGACACCCCTCCCTCCACCCCCTCGGGGCCAACCCTGCTTCCTGAGGGAGAAGAGGACTTTCCCAACAGAGAAGCCGTGCTCAGTGATTTTGTATTTGGCCCTAAATTATTGCTGTAGTGGTGTTCTTTACTCCTTTCCTAAAAACTTCTCATTTTTGATCTTAATAAATCTGTCCTTTCTAACCCCTGTTTACTCACCAACAAAATGGGCGTAGCAACACTTGTGTAAAAGATGTGGACACGTATAACACACATGGGCAAAACACACGTGTGGGAACATGTAACATATATGGGCAAAACACATGTGGATGCATATAACATGGGCAAAACGCACATGTGGACACATGTAACATATATGGGCAAAACGCACATGTGGGAACATATACATGAGCAAAACACATGTGGATGCATATAACATGTATGAGCAAGACACACACACACATACACGCACACACACCCCTTTATACTGGTACACAAGGTCGTTGGGAGAAGAGTGCTCTGCAAATGTCAAAGAGCTAGAAAAATTGGAGTTGTTTTCATCGTGCTCGTTATTATTGTCACTGTCCTATTGTCTAAGATTTCTCTTCCCCGGCAGAGGCCCTTCGATCTCTCCTATTACATCCTCTTTCTTCTGCCCTCACTGGGCAATTTTGGCATGCTCACTCACAGGTTGTCACATCTGGCTTCTGGCTCCCTCACTAGGACGCTCTGGCTCCAGGCTCTGTCTCACTAACTCATGTCGTCTACACGTGGCTGCCATTTGGCCTGTCTACCCGCTTCCCGTTCCTTGGCTGATGGCGGCTTGTTTTCTGTTTGAATGCCCTCTCATTTATCTATATTCTGGGCACTAGGTTGTAGGGAGAACAATGAGAAGTTGGACGATGGTCCAAAGGATGACGGCCGGGTCCACGTGGACATTGGCTAAAGATTCTGGGAAATATTTGGCCTGAAGAAGTGAATTCATTTGGGAGACCCGATAGCCATCTTCAAGTATTTGAAGGGCTTTCCTGTGGAAGAGGGATTGTATCTGCTCTTCTTGGACCCAGATGTCAGAAGTAGGAACATGGATGCAAGTTGCCGAGAGAGAATTAGACCTGATATAAGGAGAAACTTCCTCATGATGAAAGCCATCCAAAAGGAAAATGGGCCGCCTTTAGAGGAAGTCTTAACAGCTAGCTCCTTAGCTCCTCTCTGATGTAGAGACCAGTATTGCCCTATGGACTGGCCTTCCCAAATGACTTTATCACTTAAATGCATAGCGAAATTTGCATACAAAAAGGCCCCAGAAGTGTGTGGTGGGGAAGTTACAGTTCAGCAGTTTCATAATTTTCTTCTCAACTGGACTATAAGCCTTTGGAGGACTGGACTTTGACCTCTTCTAACCTTGTATCTCCCTAAGCTCAAAACTAGGTTCATAAAAAGGTCATCAGTTAGTTGAATATCAGTGTGGGTTGTAATCAGGAGACTTCGTGGAGGAAGGGTGCCTTTCTTCTGCTGTATGTTTCTTGTCCTCCTCTGCCTGGCTAAACGTGCCAATGGAGAGAGTCAAAATTGGAGGCTCCAACTCCAGGCTTCTGGATTTCCCTTTTTGATAGGGAGGGGGTTAGTAATGGTGGGCAGATGGCATAGGGGAGATAGTGTGAGGTCTACGCAAGGTTGAGACCCTTACATAATCCCTTTCTCCATCTCCACCGAGGCTGCATCCCTTTCTAACTCAGCCTCACTCCTTTTGCACCCAGGAGCCATATCTGCAGAGCGTGTGTGACTGCTGTAGCTATCTCCTGGACCCTGTCAATCCGGTCCGCATCCTGAGTCTGCGTTGCCCTGGGGGTGACACAGAGCCTGTTGTACTGCCGGTCATACATAGCTGCCAGTGCAGTGCCTGCCAAGGTGAGGCCAAAGAGTATCTCTATGCATGTATATGTACATATGTGTGTGTTTTTTTACTGGGGAGGATGGTGGTTGTTGGTGGTCCAAGAGTGGGTTGGGATTTTGTGCCTGGGCTAGAGGGTTCCTCCTGCTATCCCAAGATGGATGCACAGTGTGCCAGGGCTAGGGGGTCCAGAGACAACAACTTCAGGGTCTGTTCTGGTCTGATCTTAGGGAGACTTTTCCTATTTATCCCCCATCCACCCTACCTCCTCCTCACTAAAACAAACAAAGCCTCTTTCCTGACCCCGTTCTCCCCTTCCAAAATCTCTGCCCAGAACTCCTTCCTGTCCCTGACATCCTGGGTTCCCTTACCACTTGCCTCCTTCCTCTTTACATCTCTCTCTTTGTCTGGATCTCATTCACAGGAGGGGATTTATCAAAGCGCTGAAGGGATTGGACTCATTGGCAACATACTTAGTTCAATCGATATGACCTGTATAGTCTGGAATAGTCCTCATTTCAAGACAAGAAAATACATTTTTAACAAAGCTTAGCTGAAGGGATATACTTTGTCAGACTGTGTTGCTGGAAGAATATAGTCTACCATAGCCATGGTAGACAACCCCTCTTTGTTCATGAAGCCAACAGGCCTGCATGTATGTGAACCATGTATATGAACCATGAATGGCCTGGGGTCTGTGGAACAGGGGCAGCTTATTCCCTAATAAAGCCAATTTGCCAATACTTTTGCGTGTGGAATCTCTCTCTGAGGGTTCTGGGGAAGTAGGTGGTGGATCTGTGCCTGGGATAGGACCCTGGGGCAGGAGCGGTTTCTTCCGTAGGACAGGAAGGGTGGTGTTCCTTAACACCACCAGGTGTTCACAATCCACTACTAAATATGCAACCTCGGGCAAGTCAGTCATCATTCGTCTTCTTTAGGCTTGGTTTTCTTCACCTGTGAAATGAAAGAGAAGGAAACAAGCATTTATTAATTGCCTACTATGCACCAGACACTTTATAAATATTATTTCATTTGATCTTCACAATAACCTTTGGCAGGTAGGCAGGTGCAACTGTGATCCCCATTTTACAGTTAGGGAAACTGAGGCAGACAGAGGCTGAGCGACTTGCCCAAGGTCGTGGTGCTAGTGTCTGAGGTCAAATTTGAACTCGTCTTCTTGGAGCACCCTCTCCACCGTGCCACCTAGATGCCTAAAAAAGCAGCATGGTAGACTGGAAAGTCTTTTAAAAGTCTTAACAACCAGAGATGAAAATACTCGTCCAGGCTCCACTATTCCCAGCTGTGATTTTGGCCCCTCTGACCTATCAACAAAGTGAGGAGGTTTTACCACATGCACTCTCAGGTCTTCCAGCTATAAAATGTTCCCTGAACTGCCTCCACCTGGGACCCCTCCTACCTCCCATTAACCCAGACAAGAGAGGCCCATCCATCTACTCTGCCTGGTGGCCCCTTCTTCTACCACAACCAACCCTCCTTCAGGCTGGTGCCTCATTGTTGGCTCCATTCAGCTGTCCCAGGAAATTCAGGCTCTAGTCCTAACCCTAACCACCCAATGAGGGACAGGTGTTAATCATGGAGCGCTGTGACAGTTGAGAGGCCACAGGGAGACCAGCGCAGCGGGAAGGAGCAAGCTTTTGAGGGGGTTACAGGAGATAGAGTGCCAAAGTCAGAATTCAAAAGAAAGAAATATTTTAAGTGGTGAACATTGTGATTCTGAAAGGAAGACTCCTTGCGGAGTGAGTTGGGCAAGGGTTCTTAGAACAAAGAAAATACATTTTTATCCAGCTCATTTTTTATGTATTGCCCTTCTTAGCCTCACTTCTCCTCCTCAACAATGGCTTACAATGAAGTTTTTTGTGTCCAACCCTGTAATCGGTCCTGTTTTGAATATAAAGGAAGTTTGAGGCATAATCATAGCTCCAGAGCTATAAAGGATCTAAGAGGCTATTTATTCCCACCTCCTTATTTGGCTGGTACAGAAACAGGCCCAAAGTGATTTGCCTAAGGTCACATAGATATCACGGTGGAAGCATTTGACCTGGCATCCTGTGATTCCAGAACCCGAGCTTGTTCCACTGTGCTATATCTATCTTCAAGTAGCTTATACTGTATTCGGGGATACAAATAATATAAATATAGCAAATAATTAACATGTAGCAGATAGAAGACAAGTAGCATGTCATAATGTGCTCGACTGAGGGGTACAGGAAGCCAGTCCCGGAATCTGGTGTTAACCAGCAAACCAATGCCACGGGGAGGGTGCTGGGTGAGCCAGGAAACCTGTCCATAATCCAGGCCTACCACTAATCAGCTATATGACCTTGAGCAAAGCCTATAACCTCTCTGAGTCTTAATTCTCCTCATCTATAAAGCAGGAGTCACATCAGACCCAGGTAAGTCACAGAGATGTCATGAGAATCCTATGAAGTAGTGACATATGTGAAAGCAAATTGAAAAATATTTCTACAGGCTATAAAGGGATTATGTTGTAGAGGGATTTCTTATTAGGTTATGGGCTCAACTAGGTTGTGTCTGAGGTCCCTTCCAACTCTGACATTCTGTGGTGCCATTGATATTCAGTTTTTGCTAAAAATCCTCACGCAGCATGGCGTGAGAAAAGAGTGCTGAACTGGTCATCGGAGGACATGGGTTTAAATTCTGACTCTTCCGCTCAGTGCTTGTGTGACTTTGGACAATGCATTTAATCTCTCTGGGCCTCGGCTTCCTTCTTCTATAAGATGAGGTGGGGGATGGTGGTTTGTACCAAATGATCATTGAGGAAGCTTATAGCTTAAATCGTCTAATTTTATAGTACCAAAGATGGAGAAAGAGAGAAAAGTTTGGTCTTCCTTCAGTCTGACTTTTCTTCCTTTGGTGAATATCCCTCAGAGTTCTGTGTCTGGTACCTCCTCTCTCCTTTGGAGATCTCACCTATACTCAGGGCTTCAATGATCCTTTTAACACGGGTACTTTCTAAATCTTTACCTGCTGCTTTGATCTCTCTTTTTTTTAAAGCTCAACATCTACCAGGCATTTCTACATGAGTAGCCACTGCACGTGCAACCTGGGGGAGTTAGACAGACTTGGTCTTTAAAAAAAAAAGGAAGAAGAGGTTAAAGGGAGGTATATCTTGGGGATGAGTCCAAAGATGAACTATTAACATGGTGAGAGGAAGGAAATGTGAAACGGCACCTCCAAAACATAGTCAAGTGCCAGACTGAATAAATAAATCAATAAATCGGGAGCTACTGTGCTGGGTCGGTTTCTCTATCCCAGGCCTATCATAGTGTCTCTGCGTGTAGTTCTCATCACCGATGAGCTGTTAGGAGGGAGAGAATTTGCTCAGTCAAAAGGAACACAGACGAAGCTGGAGCTTCCTTATTTCTACCCAGCAACACGAATCTGCTGTGTTACCTCAGGGCAAGCCACATCCCCCTCTGAACCCTAGCTTTCTCATCTATAGAGTGATATATATATATATATAAATATATATAATACATGTTTATATAATATGCTTATATATATATATATATATATATATATATATATATATATATATATATATATATATATATATATATGCTTCCCACCCTACAGGATTGTTATGAGGAAAACGCTTTGTAAATCACTAAGAGCTGTCCAAATACGGGCACTGTTATTTTTTCTAAGGGAGAGGAGAAAAGGAAGGGAGGATTATTAACAGTCCTCCTCATTCCTAGCTGTGTGATCTCAGGCCAGTCATGTTCCTCCCCGGCCCTCAGTTTTCGTCTGTAAAACAAGGGGTTTAGCCCAGGCGGTCTCTTCCAACTCTGACATTCTGTGACTTAGAGACCCAGGCTCCAGTCTGAGCCTTCCTTGGGCCCTGTCGTTCCGAAGGGGCAGGCAGAGCGAATCCAGCTGAAGTCCCAGCCTAACTCTTTCAGTCAAGCCAATCACGTGCATTAAAACGCTGAACGGTTGCCTAGTAGCAGGACGCATGCGCAGAACCGGGTAAGGGGCGTGCCAAACCAAACGAAAGCTCTCCGCCCACTTCAGGTACCGCCTTTCCAGGGGCCAATCGTGGACGCTGGATCGGAGCAGCAGGTGGTCTTTCGAGGGAGTGTGCGTTGGGAGTAGGGAGACGGTTGCCTAGCGACGAAAAGTCGTGCGGGCAGAGAGGGGGGGTGAAGGGGGTGGGGGGTGGGGGAGAGGATGGGGGTTGGCGGGGCGGGAGTAGAGTCTCTCTAGGCCCAATCAGGATGGCGCCTCGACGTAGCCAATCACCACTTTCAGGGCCTGCCTGCTTCGGTTCGAACTACGCCTCCCGTGAGGCTGCGGCCGATGCCGTAAAGCTGCGCGCTGGGCGCGACGCTCGCTTCAGCTTAGTACCCACTCTGGGCCGTGGTCACTTACCCGCTCCCCCAATAGGGTCTCGGCTGCCTGAATCCTTGGGCCGGGCCCCGCTCCCCGGCGCTCTCTGTTTCCGAGAGAGCCCAGTCCCCGGCCGGGCCTCAGGGCTGGGAGGGAGGAAGAGAGGGTCTTCGGGAGGGCTTTGGGGGAGGGGGTCCCGTGGAGGGGTCGGCGCAGCGGACAGCGGGGCCATGGAGTCCGGGGAGTCAGGGCAGGTAGGATGGGAAGGGGCACGGGGACCTCCCACTCCTCCTCCCGCAGCTCCCTTACTTCAGGATAGCCCGCGACGGGCTGGTGGGGTGGGTGAGCCTACCTTGCCTACCTTGCAGGGAAGGAGGCGCCCGCCCACAGGCCCGATCCGATTTTGCTCTCTGCTGCCTCCTGGAACTGCAGCTGTTTCCCCCTTGATCTGCCGCAGCTTCCCCAGCTCCCTGACACTGGAGAGGGAGCAGGGCAGTGGTTAGCACGTTTACTCAAGTCTGCACCCTACCTTTCTGCCTAGCTGCTGGCTGAACTGGTCGGGCGAGTAACCCCCTGGGAGAGAAGGCGGGGTGATGGGAAGGAATTTCCTCTCCCTCTTCCCCCAAGAGGGTTTGGAAAAACTGATCTGCCTCTCAGGGTGCTGGCAGTTTGCAGCAGGTCAGGATGTTGTGTACCATTAACTATGGATTTGGAATCAGAGGCCCCTGGGTTTGAGTCTAGGCAGTGTGACTTTTAGATGGCTAGGTTCAGCGAACGTTTAAGTCCCTTGCCCTTCAGCTTTAGGTCCTAGGGCCTCAGAGAAGAAGGCTTTCACTAGTTGTCTGGTGGACTGATGGGGATAAGGGATGATCAAGCATACTTTTCAGCATCCAAGGCTTCCCTGGGTCCCATGGAAGGTAGAACCCCGTGTTCAGTTTCTTCCTTCTGAACCCTTTCAGAAAATGTCAACTTGATCTCCCAGTGCTTTGGGGAAAAGTTGTAAAGTTTGGGAAGAAAGGAGGGAGCGATTTTATTTTGGGAATGGGGATATGGGGCAGGAGAGGAAGATATAAACTATTCATGGTCATATACAGTCTAGGGCACAAGAAAGTTCTTGTGAGGAACCCTGGCAGCTCCTGTTTGCCAAGTAAGTTTCTGCTTAGTTGCTGCTGTCCTTTCCCAAAGGCTGAGATATTTTCTTGATATAAAAAAAAAAATGCCATTCTCCTCACTCTTAGAATATAACCAGAGTGCATATTTGAAAAGGTGGATGAGGTCTTAGAGAATGCTTCGAAGGGAAAATAGATGGTGTGGTTCATATTGATGCTGAGGGAAATCCTTTAACATATCCTAAGGGGAGAATATTTATATTTTAAGGGACTCTTTCCCTCTTGAATTTCTCCCCTCCCCATCACTAGTTTAGGTAGTTTACTTGTGTAATCCATGGTAGGGTTTTATTTGCTCAATTGACACAGAATGAAACTTGATCATCTGACAGGTATCCTTATCATTAATTGAATAGCTAGTATGTGCTCAGCTTTTTGTTAGAGATTGTGAAGAAATGTTTAACACAGTTGTGTGATCCTAGCCAAATTTAGCCCATTTGGTCCTCAGTTTTTTCATCTGTAAAATGAGGGAGTTGGATGAGGTGGCCTCTGAGGCCCCTTCCAGCTCTAGATTTATGGTTCCATGAATTTAGAGCTGTACAAAACAGCCCCTGCATTCAAGAAACTTGGAATTCCATCTCCCAAAATCGTATCAGTGACAGATTTTTAGTGCATATATTGGGGAGAGGGGAGAAGATTAGAAAAAAGTTAAATTGAGAGCTTAAGTACTTGTTTTGTTACACTCACATCTTCATCCCTTGATGTCTAGCTGGTTCCTATCTTGGTTTACATAGGTTCATTCCTTTGGCACCTAGATCTGGAAGGAAAGAAATGAAAATACTTTTTAGATTGAATGTGCAGAGAATCCTTGGTACCTTTATTAGGAGCAGTTACAAATTCCAAGGGCTATAAATTTCATGTTTGATTCTAATTTTGACTCAAAGAATGACCCTGGACGAGACTCTCTTCTCAGTATCTTTTGATTTTTATCCCAGAGAGTTAAGTAGTGAAACTTATTGCAAAATAAAATGCCAGTGTAAGCTGTCCTGCAAACTAAGGACAGCTCCTGAGGCCCATTGGTGAATCCAATAGGTGTTCCATTCACATGTTGAAATCTCATAAGAATTTTCTTTCCACACACTGTTGGGGAAGCTGGAGGCCTGCTTGAGAAAATAACTTTGTGTTTTCAGAGTCGAAGATGATAATTCTCCTTTGATGTCACTTATTCATAAGCAGCAGCTTATGAATATCAGAATAGTGGAAATTGGTCCAAGATCTGGTCCTCTCTAGGAAGTTCCCATTCTCTGATAGTTGACATGGACACGGATCTTTCACCAGGGTGGGCATGGTGATATGAGGAAGGCTCTGATGAAAACACTTCACATCCTGAGGTAACAACAGTCTTCACAGTGTCTTGGGTGATAGGGCCTCACCCTGTATGCCATGCATTGGCCTAGGAGTGAAGTAGAAACAGGATCAGCAGTGAGCAGCTATCTGAGTACCTCATAGATCCCAGGCATGGTAAAAGATACAAAGACAAGATGGGGCCCTTTTCTTTGAACACAAAGTGGATATTTCATAATATTTCATGTATATGCTATAGATGATAATGTGCTTCCCACCTATCTTTATGCCATATATAGATCAGTCTGTAGTGTGAGAAGCAGTGTGGCCTAATTGGGAGAAAGCTAGTCTCAGAATCAGGAAGTCTTTGGTTTAAGTTCATACTTTGAAACGAGTTGATTCTGTTGCCCTGGGCAATTACTTGCTCTCCAGGTTCCCCAGTAACCTCTTAAGGTGCTAAATTGTAGAAGAGTGGCTGATCTTCATTGGTAGGAGTTTCCACACCAGGAGTCCCATACCAATAAAAATTTAGGACTAGATAAAAAAAAGTCACGTAAGTGAGAGAAAAGATTTGGAGTCAGCTGGTCTGACCCCTCCATAGGCAGCCATGTAAGTCATAGATGAGTGTCAGCCAAAGAACAATCTCTACTGCAGTCCCTTAGGACTCTGCCTCTTGGATTAAAATAGATGACACCGTTATCAGATTTTTGGATGAAACAAAACTAGGATCCAAAATGATGTGCATAATTAAGTGAATGAAATTTAATTGGGCTCATTGAAAGTTCCAGCACTTGGATCCAAAATATAAATTAAGACCGAGGGAACTGTATTTAGATGACAATTCGTATGAAAAAGACGTGAGGTTTTTAGTGGATTGCAAAGCCAATGTGAGGCAACAGTGTGATGTGGCAGACAAAATAATATGATCTTAATCTATACCAACAAAATTATAGTGACCAGAATAGAGGAGGTGATAGTTCTTTACCTAGTCAGACTGTAACTAGAGCATTGGATCCCATCCTGGCACCATATTTTAGGAGATTCATTGACAATCTGGAGCAGGTCCAGAGCAGGTCCATTGGAGGGTAGATCTGCTGGAGTTTTGAGGTTCTTAATATTTAAAATTCTTTGCCAGGTGGCAAAGGTACTAGAAACTATGATTAAAGATACTACAGCTTTCATCATCATAGCTTTCAAAATGTTTGAGTAATTGATAAGTGAAAAGCAGGGTTTACTTATTCTTCTTGACTCGGGAACACAGAATTTGGGCTACAGGGAAGCAGATATTTGTTTAAGATAAAGAAAATCTCCCTAACAACTGATCCAGGGTGAAATGAACTATCACTGGGACAGTTCCCCATTACTGGAGGGCTTTACTCAGAGGTTGGGTGGCTACTTGGGGATATTGTAGAGGGGATTTGTGTTTCAGATGGGTTAGAGTTAGACTGTCTTCTGTTTTAGAATGCCTGTTCTAACTCCTGGTGTTCTGTGACTAGCTGACTGACAGGTGTTTTTTTTTTAATAAAGTAAAATTCTACAGTAAATCCACCTTGTCATGGAGCTTTCTTGTTTTTTAGCCCTTTTTGTGACTGGATCATCCAGAAACTGAAGGTCTTAGAATTTGTAAAATTCAAATGATTGTGATAGGTTGGAAGAACAGAGAGACCCAGATATAATCTGAGTTTTACTGCTCTTAGTTGATATAATCTCACCCAAAGAGTTGAAATTAAAATATATCCGAGGATTATATAAGTTGTTTTTGTAAATGAATACATTCTAGTTTTCTGTGATTATAATGAACTAGAAGCTAAACAAATATACATCTTTGTGGATTAGGAATGGCAGGTGGGAAGTATTTGTCCATTTTTGCATTCATTGCTACATTCATTTACCAATTACGCATTGTTTGTTCCCCAATTTTTTGTAACCTTTCAAAGGTTTTGAATTTAAATATGCATATTTGGTCCTGAGCATGAACTGGAACCTACTATTATGTGGTTTTTAAAAAAAATCCATACTTTAACAAAAATAAAGCATTTAGGGGTCCTTTTTTAAGCCCTGGACATCAAATGGATATATTTTGGTACCCCTCTTGCTTTTGAGGTTTTTCGGTAATCAGTTGACCCTGAAACCATATTAAGTAGAGCCCAAGAAGATAGCCTTCCATGTCATGTTGTGTCATGACTATGATCATGTTAGGTTTTTCCTTTAGCATTTAGAATTATGGAATTTTGTTCCTAAAAGGGATCTTTAATGTGAAGGCTCTACCCCTTCCGCCTTTCTCTTTCTCCCGCCCCTCCTCCCCCACTTTGATAGATCTGCTGGAGTATTAAGGTTCTTAATATTTAAAATTCTTCATCCTTTGTATGAGAAAATAATCTGGATGTTGTGCCAAAATTCTTCATCCTTTGTATGAGAAAATAATCTGGATGTTGTGCCATTTTCATAATAATTATCAGTCATAAGGGCCAGTTTTATGTAGCATTTTGTGATTTACCAAGTGCTGATTTACAACCCTTATCAGAGTTGATCCTCACAACAACGCTCTCATGAGGTAGTTAGTACTTATTATTATAATATCTATTTTAGAGTTAAGGAAACTGAGAATCTGAACGATTGAGTGCCTTGTCTAAAGTCATGTATGGGCGTAAGCATTTGTATAGCTTCTGCCATGTGCCAGGCACGGTGCTAAGTGCTTTTACAAATACCATCTCATTTGAACCCTGCAGGGTAGATATTATTATTCCTATTTTACAGATGAGGAATCTGAGGCAAACAGAGGTTAGGTGACTTGCCCAGGGTCACAAAGCTAGTAAAGATCGGAGTCCAAATTTGAACGCAGGCCTTCCTATCTGTAGGCTCAGTGTTCTACCCACAGGACTACTGGCTGCCTAAGCAGTAAGGCATTAATGAGTAGAAGAGCTAACGTTTGAACAGAGGTCTCACAGGATTCTATAAACCTGAACTCTAAATAAGAATAAATTCTCCCACTTTTAAAAAACTTCTGTCCTCCCCTTTCTTGGACACTCTAGCATACTTGCCATCTAGTTTGTGGCTGTAGGGCCTCAATTCAAAGTCTTTACAGAAAAATGTGGATAAATTCTTAATTAATGACAGAAATGTACAGTCTCCAAAACAAGGCCTTACTTAGGAGCCACAGCATAGGGTTATTACTTAAACACATAGATCAGTCTCTTGCTGTTTCTTTTTTCTTTTGCTGAGTTTTAAAAAAATCTTACCTTTCCTCTATGATAAGAATTTTGAATCGCCTGGCTCTTTTCAGCCTTTGATGTTTTAAAAAGTATCTTAATGACTATTTCAATAGAACTGGTTTCCTTTGTGATCCTATATATTTTCTTTTATGCATTTATAAACATGATTTTGAGGAGGAGTCCATCACCCAAAGGGATCTATAACAGAATGAAAAAAAAGTCTGAAAATGTCAGACAACCTCTGCTTGCGCATCTTTTGCAGGTAAATTTGACTTTTGTGCCATGTTCACCCGCAAAGAGAAGACTGGGTATCAGCCAGCTCTTGCCGTTACGAGAATTTAAAATCACAAGAATATAACAGTTAAAAGGAACCTTAAAGGTCAGTTAGGCTGATCCCATTTTACAGATGAGCAAACTTGAGACCAGTGAAGTAACTTGCCCAGTTTACTTGGTGACAGAGCCACGATTAGAATCTATCTCCCAGTTTCCAGTTAATTCATTTCCCACTATGCTTTCAGTTTCCTGCCCCATTCTTTTTTTTTTTTTTAAATGTTGCCAGTGGTCTGTCTAAACAAATTGATGTAGGTCTTCTGATAGTTTAAGAGTAATAGAGTGGAAATGGAATTCAGTTAGGAATCAGAAGACCTGGGTTCTTCCGGTTGTGTTATTCCTGTGCTCTATGACCTTAGCTAAATTACATTCTGTGACCAGCAGTTTCTTTGCTTCTGAAATGAAGAGGATCACACCTACCTTTGCCTTTCATACAGTGTCATGAGGATCAAATGAGATAGTGTATTTTGTAAACTCTAAAGCACTATGCAGATACATTAGACCTTAATAGTGGCAGCAGCTGCACTTTGGTAGAAACAAGAATGCTGAATTTGAAGTCAGGGGCTCTGGGTTCGAATTTCAGCACTTTTATTAATTACCTGTAATATTTAGGGTAAGTCACTTCACTGTGCTAGGCCTAGGTTACTCATCTCTAAAAATGAATAGATTGGACTGCATAACTTCTGAGGTCCCCTCCACTCTGAATCCTGTGATCCGAGTAAAATAGCATGTTGTCCCTAATCTAGGAACCTTACAGTGGTGTCACTCGGATGCGTATGTGCGTATGTACATAAGTGATGTGTACGTATATACGTATATACATATGCTAAGTTCATTCGGTTCTCATGATGTGCAGATGTATATATACGTACACGTACATCACTCCCTCTCTGTGTATTTACTGTTACTAGGGTTTCCCTTTCTTCTGGTTGTAAGATGTGTGCAAAGTGGGAACATAGGATTTAGAGCCAGAATGGTCTTTAGAGATCATCTAACTTAGAGGTGGCTGGGTGGTGCAGTGGATAGAGCACCAGTCTTAGAGACAGGAAGACCTGAGTTCAAATGCTGCCCCATATACTTAGTAGCTGGGTGACCCTGGGCAAGTCAACTGACTATCCCTCAACCGTCTGCCTCAGTTATATCATCTATAAAATGAGAATAATAATAGCACCCGTCCCACAGGATCAAATGAGGTAACGTGTAAAGAACTTGGCTAACCTTAAAGTGCTAGGTAAGTGTTTAACTGCTATCATTAATTCAGCTCGCGGACGAGGAAACGGAGGCCTGCAGCAGGACTAGGGAGTTTGGCATCAGATTTTCTGCATTGTTTCCTGGTGTCTGTTCCTCTGACCTCCAGAAACATGGAGAATTATTTCTTTGTTCAGCATGATAATTATCCAGCCTTAATGTGAGGGCTGTTTCTTTTTAAGCTAGCTTTTCTCTTAGAAGTTTTCTCTTATAAGTCAGTCCTAACCCCACAGCATTATTGGCTGCAGCATATATGATGTAGTTGTTTAGGCCACAAATTGGATTGTGTGGTTGCTGAAAATGTTGAGGTACAGGGTTGTAAAGTCCTTGTGGCCATTCGTCCTCTTTTTCCTTAATGTTTCCATCCCTCACTGTAATTAGTACAGTGACTAGCACATAGTAGGAGTTCAGCAAGTGTATGTTGAATAGGTCAACATTAATTTGGTTATCTTTTCTGAGTTATGCTAAGTATTCCATTACTTCACTTACAAACTCTGACATCTCAATATTGCTGTTCTCTCAAAAGAGAATTTGCTTGCATTGATCGCTTGAATATAAACGGTGTTTTCTGCTAACCCTTTTCCTTTCTCCACTGTTCCTTTTGTGGATTTGCCCGTTTGCTTATTATGTTCCCACTTCCTATGTCCTCAGCTGTAGTTTCACATTCTTACTCTGATCAGTGCTGTCATACTTCCCTCCATTAAAGGTTCCTGAGCAGCAGAGCAGCACGATGAAAGTGGGTACTAAATTTAGGGAGTGTTATTCTGCAGGGTAGAGTGGAGATGAGGAGACAATGTTGCCATCATTACTATTTCTTGAGCCTCTATTAAAGAGCTCCCTCTTGTATTTTGTACATTAGCGTCGAGGGGATAGAATAGAGAAAAGACCAGTTCACCGGCCCCTGGGAACTTGCACAGCAAATAAACACATCTCTGATATAGTTGGATGCTCATATTCATGAAGTATCAAGTAAGCAAACTGATTTTTAATATATTGAACTTGTATATCCAAATAAATATTATCTTCCATGATCATCCCCCTGGGAAGCAATACACTTATCCTAATAATGCTTCCTTTGATCAAAATATTTTTGGAATTTCTTTTGTATATCCTTCGGAACCACATTTTATGGGCTTACCCACACAATTTCTTCTCTATAGTTGTACCTTTACTTGTAAACAATATTGTCATTCATCAGCTTGAACACCTGCTTTATTTGACAGTTGTGGTACTAAATGACTGCAGACAGCTTCCGAAAATTATACTCATCCTCACAGGTCAGTTTGCCACCACTGAGAATATTTGAAAGGATGGGGCCCAGGCTAGGGCCAAGGGCAGGGGACTAGGCAGTAACTGATAGGGCATCATGGAGGGTAAGTGGAATAGAACAGATGGGAAGGCCTTTGGGAGGTCAGAAAAGTAAACCTGAGTAAAAAGCGGATGTTAAAGTCCATGACCTTTGTTCCTAGATGCTGGTGACATTCGATGACATCACAGTGTATTTGCTTCAGGAGGAATGGATGCTGTTAGGAGAGCAGCAGAAGGAGCTCTGTGGTTCTGACAAGCTGGTGCCACCACTGGGTAGGCATTCGAATTTGCTTCCCTGTAGTCATATTAGGGTAACATTTCTTAACCTTTTCTCCACTGTTACTTCCCTGGGAAGTTGTAGGAATACATGTGGGGCTGGAGATTGGGACGGTAGGGGAACATTCCCTCCATCCCTTACTGTTCATCATGGCATCTGCTGCTTTGGCCATCTCACTAGTCAACTTTACCCCCAGCCACACTGTAAAACACGGGATTTGGGAGCCAGAAGGGGCTTTAGAAACCATCTAGTCCAACTCCTCCCCCTTTTTTAGATAAGAAAAAGAGACACAAAGATGTTTTTCACAGTTAAAATCTATTAATTTATTTTGACCTGTGATTTTATCAGTATAAGGAATTCTTGGTGAGTAAGCTCCCTCTCCCAGTGCAGATTATCAGCTATACTGCAGCTTTTAGTCTTTGAGAGCTGCCTGGTTCACTAAGAGGCGAAGTGTCTGTGCCAGGGGTGGGAAACCTGGAGCCTTGAGGCCACATGTGGCCCTCCAGGTCCTCAAGTGTGGCCCTTGGACTGAAACCAGTCCGAGAGGATTTGTTCTGCGAAGTTTGATTTAGTCAAAGGGCCACACTTGAGGACCTAGAGGACCACATGTAGCCTTGAGGCTGCAGGTTCCCCACCCCTGACTCTGAGCTATGAGCTAACCCAGGTATTCTGACTCCGAAGCCTTCTCTTTGGCCACTGCACAACAGCACTTCCTTTGGGAAGGGCACCGTACAAAGTGATGGAAATAGAAAGTTAGGAGACATAGTCCCTGTTATCTGTCCCCTAAGGAACATTCAGTCTAGCTAAGGAGACAGGCCACCTATGTGAAAAAATATGAAACAAGCCAGCACACAATAGATTCTGTAGGTACAAAAGATCACTGAATAGATAGGCATAGACACACCTGCCAGCCTCTTCTACCATGATTACTTCTGTCTTCCACTTCTGGTAATAAATTGAAATCATATTGCACTAAAGTCTCAATAATACTTATTTTGGTCAAATTTAGCCCCTTCTGTTAGGTCCTCTAGCTTCCCTGGTTTGTTATCATTTCTGTATAGATGATCCTCAGATCTGTACAGCCAGTCCCAGTCTCTCTCCTGAACTCCACACTCCTGCATCCTTTTGCAGAGATGTCTTGGACTGGTTGCCCCGTAGGCATCTCAGACTTAACATGTCAGACCTGAACTCATTCTCTTTCCCCCCAAACCCTTCTGTCTTCCCATTTTCTTCTTACCATTGAGGATGCTCCCATCTTCCCAGACACCTAGGCTCACACACTCAATGTGGTCCTTGGCTGCTCCCTTGCACTCACCCCACGTGTCTGGTCTGCTGTCACAACTTGTCATTTCTCCATTCACTTTTCTCATATCCCCTTCTCTCCACTCACACAGCCGCCACCCTGGCACAAGCCCTCGTCACCTCTCTACTGGAAGATTGCTCTTACCTTCTCACCAGTCTACCTGCCTCAAGTCTCTCCCCATTCCAGTCAGTCCTTCACCTAACTGCCAAAGTCATTGTCCTAAGTACAATTCTGATCCTATCACCTTCCAACCGAATAAACTCCAGTGGCTCCTAGTTGTTTCTAGGATCAAATATACAATTCAGCTCAATTCAATAAACATTAGTTAAGCACCTACTGTGTACCAGGCACTGTACTAAGTGCCTCTGTTTATCATCTAATACCCTTCATGACCCGGCTCCTTTCTACCTTTCTGGCCACCGTGTACTGTATTACCGTCACTTGCTGTTCCTTGTATAAGGTGTCCAGGTTGTGACTCTTTGCTTTTATACTGGCCATCCCCCAGGTCTAGAATACTCTTCCTCCTTTCCCCTGCCTCGTAGCTTCTCTGGTTTCCTTTGACACAGCCACAACCTACCTTCTGATTTTCCAGTTGCTCTCTTCCCCAAGCCCCTTGGCATCTTTCCTCTAGATTTTACTATGAATGTATCTTCTATCTATATAGTTATTTCTATGTTGTTTCCCCTATTAAGATGTGAGTTTCTGGGGCAGCTAGGTGACGCAGTGGGTAGAGAGCTGGCCCTGCAGTCAGGAGGACCCGAATTCAAACCCGGCTTCAGACACTTAACCCTGATTGCCTCCCCCCAAAATATTTTTAAAAATGTGAGCTCCTTGAGGGCAGGAATCATTTTTGCCTTCCTTTGTGTCTGGCACAAAGTAAATGTATAATAAATGCTTGTTATATGACAAGGTGTCCATATTAGCCAACTGATTTATTACTCATATTTGTGCATGTACTTCTGCGAACTTGAATTACTACTGCCTATCTCTTTTTTGCTCTTTTTAATTATTGATCATTTCCTCTGCTGGTCTTTCTGCTACGTTATACTTCTTACTCTGTGCGGGAATTGCCTTGGTCATTGAAGAGGTCCATATATATGCACAGTATCTTACACATAGTAGGCATTCACCAAATCATAGAATATTAGTGCCATCAGGGACTTCTGAGATCACTCTCTACCCCTCCCCCCATTCCATGCACATATGAGCATTGACTCTCCTTTATAACGTCCCTGGCAAGAGGTAATTTATCTACCTTTTCAAGACCTTACATGATGGGGAGCTCACTATTTCATAAGACTGTCCATTCCACTCTTGGGTAGCTAAGAATGTTTAGAAGCTTTTCTATATATTAGGCTGAATTCTGCCTTTGTCTCTTTTACTTCCTCATCCTGTTGAACTTGAAGTCTGTTAAATCCCCAGTCTTTTTCACATGTGTTAGTGTATGTCTCCCAAAATAGGCTTCAAAAAATTCCTTTTGTTTTTTGTAGCCTTCAATGCAAACTTCATCTTGTTTTTGGGTTTAGGCCCCCTAACTTTATTCTTATAAGTTCATGCACACTTTATTCATCCACGATTACCTATCCCTGCTTCACTTTTCTATGTATGTCTTTTAAAAATCTAAATTTGTAGATGAATTCCCTGTGTAGGCACGTTGTCCTTCTTATATAATGTCTTTCCTTCCTCAAAATCATTTGTGTTTGCTTTATCAGTTTTTTTTAATTCTCTAGAGAAGGAGTTCTTTATCTGGGATCTATAGACCCTAGGGTCCATGATAGATTTTAGGGGGTCTGTGAGCTTGGATGGAAAAAATTATATCTTTTTTTGTCGCTAAACTCCAACTTAAATTTAGCATTTTGTTATGAGTTTAACAAAAGATATTCTGAGAAGGGGTCCATAGGTTACAGCAGATTGTCAGAGTGGTCCATAACACAAAATAGACTAAGGATCCTTGTTCTAGAGCATCCAATAATTCTTGATTTAGTTCTCCTGTAGAATCTTAGGACATGGAATCCTACCTAGGTTTTCTCAGAATTCTTGGAAAATCCCTCTCAATTCCACCTCCACAGGATCTCTCCAGTCTTTTGCCTTGTCACTACTCACATGGGCAACACCCCAGGTCAGGCTTCATTACCTCTGTTCTGAACCATTTCAGTAGCCTCCTAATTGGTCTCTCTGCCTCAAATCTTTCCTTTCTCCAATCCATCCTTCACACAGCTGCCAAAGTGATGTTCCTAAACTGCACTTCTGACCATTCAGATGCAAATACCTATGTTTGGCATTTAAAGCCCTTTGCAGTCTAGCTTTAAGCCATTCTCTCCTCCCTTCTACCTCTTAGAATCCCTGACTTCCTTCAAAGCTCAGCTCTGGTGCCATGTCCTACAAGAAGCCTTTCCTGTTCTCCTTCCCCCATGTCTCCCTTCTCCTAAAATGACCCTATATTTATATTGTTCATATTTCCTATTTACTTTTCTGTGGACATGTTGCTTCCCTTAATAGAATGTAAAGACTTCATTTTTGTCGTTGCATAACTAATGCCTGGTGTAATGCCTTATTCAAAGTAGGCACCTAATAAGTAGTTGTTCTTCGTCTGATAGTCTAGTATAGACCTGTACAACTTGGCAGTAGGTAGGGGCCAAAATCAAAATAGATTAAACCTCTTCAGGCACTTTCCAAGTAAAGGTGGCTAGAGACAGACTGATGATGGTGGGTTGCCTCGGGTCACAGGACAAAAAGGAGAGCGTGTACAGTGGCAGACTGCCAGAAGTCCTTTGGTGGGCTGCAGGTGGCCTGTGGACTGTATGTTGTGTAGGCCTGGCCTAGGGTATATGTCAGATTATATCTGGCATTTTCCCTTCTTATCTGTCAGGAATTTTCACGTAAAATAGTCTGGTCATGGCATGTGAACACAGCTCTTGTGTCCTTCCTGAGTAATGACAGTGCCATAGATATGATAAAATCGAGTGCCTTATCTATATTATACCATGCCACCTCACCAGTCTCTAGCACGCTAGGATAGTTGACTGCCTTTATTGTAAAGAGCTTCCAAATCTTCATGAATAAATGTGGATCGAATAGAACTTCCCCTGGAGCCTCTGTTCTGTGCCTTTGTATCCGTTAACTATGGTGATCCCTTCCTCTTTGGAGTGGTGGTCTTCCTCCTCTTTCTCCCAAATAACTCAAAGCACCTGCTTCTTTTCTTGACCATTCACCCATGTAGAGAAGTCACTACTCAATTCCTATCTCTATTAAGAAATGTGAGCTTGGATGGAAAAAATTATACCTTTATTGTCACTAAACTCCAACTCAAATTTAGCATTTTGTTATGAATTTAAAAAAAGATATTCTGAGAAGGGGTCCATGACAGCAGATTGTCAAAGGGGTCTATAACACAAAATCCTCAGTTCCCAGAGGGTGTCTCAAACTTCCAGGAGTTTTCTTGCTAGAAAGCCTTCCTTTGGAACTCAGGCCCTCTGTTCTCTGTTCTCTGGAATAGGAACCCCCATCGCTAACCCGGAGTTGTTCTGTAAGCTTGAAAGAGGGGTGGAGCCGTGGCTGGGAGATGCCCCAGGCCGGAGGAAGCTCTTGAATCATCACCTGGGTGAGTTTGGACTTGCCTTTTGAAGAGGATGGTGAGCTTGAGGATTAGAAAGAGGGAAGGTGGTGGTCCTAGGTCCCCCTCTGGCTAGTAACTCTCCCTACTCCCCCCCCCCCCATTCTTATAGCTGCCAGGTTGCATAGTCAGTCTACAGGAGGGCCGTATTCAACATCCTTATAACCCCTGTACCTTGTGTCAGTTTGGGGACTTGAGATACCTCCAAGTAATAGAGAAAGAAGGGACTCTGCTTCTCTTGTTCCCTGATGACAGAATGCTTTGTACACCACAAGTATATTGACTGTTGAGATTGGCCAGAACAGTGGGGATGCAGTGGAGGATGTGAGAAGCTGGAAGAGTGGTAGAGTTAAATATGAGGAGACAGTTCTCGTATCCTCAGACTTTAGCAAGTGTTCAATTCATATGTAGAGATATAGACATAGAGTGTTAGACATATAAAATATTACATATGTAAAAGTTCTCAAGTTTCTGAGGTCTGAGGATGCAAAAATTATCTGTGTGTGTATGTTTGTGTATGTGTGTGTGTGTATACACACATATACGCATACACATGTGGCTGTAGCAATGTGATGTTTTACTTATGGTCTGGAAGAGAAGATTCATTTGGGATTTTAGGTATTATTGAGTTATCTAAAATCCATTTGAGTTAAAACAGTAAGTTAATTACATTAATTTTAAAAAATGTATTTTTATAGTTAAACAATAATTAAAAAGGTAAAAATTCATTGTTAATGACATTGAAACATTTAAAAATTAATGTTTTACCTTATGAAAGTGAAACTTTAAAAAACTAATGTTTTGACATGCTTTTAATTATTTTAATTCTTGAATCAAAATTTTTATTTCCTTTGAACTAATTTACAAATAAAGCTACACATTGATAAATCACCCCATTTCTTCATGTGAGCATTGATAACTATATTTTATATGATTATAATTGGTTTGTGTATTTATTACTGGCATCTGCTTTAATTTTTATTTTAGCCTACCCTGTCTCCACTGTTAGACTTTAAGCTCTGGAGGGCAAGGGCTGCATCTTCTGTACCTTTGGGACCTAGCCATATCCTAGAATATAGTGAGTGCTTGGTAAATGATAGTGATATTGATAAACATGTAGGAGCATTGAGCATACCACTAGGGATTCTTCATTGTCTGCCTTGTTCCATTTTGGTAACCTCTCCCTTCAGGATCACTTCCTGTCTAGAGATGGCACAAGTAATAGTGTTCCTCTGTATTGAGTGATTGGCCTCTGCCCTGAAAGAGAAAGGTGCTAAAGGAGAGAGGCCTAAAGAAACCCTACCACAAAGGGTCGTTATGCCCATACACTGTCCTCTTTGTATCTGTTTCTCTAACCTTCTTTATATCTGTCCAAAGTTGATCCAGAGGATCCTGATACTTTTTGTTTAAGATTTAAGTTGTCATAAGGACTAGTTCCTATTCCTCCCTGGCTGGACTCCAAACTCTGTTTTCATCAGCTCTTCAGCAATGGCACCAGATTGTCAAGGGAAAATATACAAGTTTGCATACTGGTTGATAAACTTAGGGCACATATTGATGCATTAATAAACACTCCCTTTTCTCTCCCCCTCCTGTCCCAGTGCCAGTTAGATAGTTCCTGCGTGAGATGAGGATTGGGGCTATCTAACACAGGCTTCAACTAGTGAATAATTGAAAGAGCGGGGGGCATTTATTCTGGACAGGAGAAGACTAGGGAGACATACAATAGCTATCTTCAAGAATTCCTTGTGTTGTCATGTAGTAGAGAGAGCAAATTTGATCTATCTTGTTCTGGAAGGTCCAATTAGAAGCTGGTGGATCAAAATTAAAAAGAAGCAGATTTGAACTCAATATAAGATAGCCTTCTGATGAATCTAGTTGTCCAGCAGTGGAATAGCCTTCCTTGGGACATAGGGAATACCTATTTATTGAAAATATTTAGACAGAGTCAGATAGGCATCTGTGAGGTTTGCTGCAGAAGAGATGCACAAAACAAATTACTTTTGTCTCTTTCTCTAAAGGAAATAAGAAGAGGAGATCCATGGGAGAAATAGACATACAGGGTCCCACTGGAGAAGTTGGGTTGTATCTGCCACCACAGAAAAAAGCCTGTGTTTCCCACCTCAGTCACTCAGAGTGTGACAGCATAGAAGATGATTCCATAGGAAAAGCCAAAAAGATATTAAGACCACGTTCCATCCAGAAGTCTTGGTTTCGGCAGTTTCCGTGGTTGATCACGAATGAGGAGCAGACGGCTCTGTTTTGCTCTGCCTGCCGGGAGTACCCATCTGTTCGGGACAAAAGGTCTAGGTTAATAGAAGGTTACACGGGACCTTTCAAGGTGGAGACACTCAAATATCATGCAAAGAGTAAAGCCCACAAGTTTTGTGTTAATGCCTTGGCCTCCAGGGACCCCGTGTGGGCAGCCCGTTTTGAGGGCATCAGAGAAACACCTGAAGATGTGCTCACCAGTGCAGAGCACCTCTTCAATGCAGATTATCCTGTCCTCTACCCACCAGGATCTCTGGGCGATTATGACAGTTTGGTTGAGCTTTGGCCAAACTCCAGATCTGAGCTTGGAGACACCACTGATATTGGAACAGGATCAGCTCTCTACCTGGATTGTATTTCGGATGTGAGGCAGAAGCATGCCATCAATGACATCTGTACCTCATCAAGTATTAATGTTTTGTTTGATGACTCCACAGAGTTCTTTTGTCAGGTACTATGTTGGAATAATTTTTCATATCTTTAATCAGTCAACAAGCATTGATTAAACATTTACTATATGCCAGGCATTATCCTAAGTGCTAGGGATACAAAGAAAAGCAAAAACAATCCCTGCTCCCAAGGCACTTACACTCTAATGAGGAGACAGCATGTAAAAAAGTATGCACACACAAGATATATGCAGAATAGAGGTAAGGAAATTTCAGAGAATCTCAGGCACTAGCAGCTAGAGGGACCATGGAAAACATTCCTTTAAGTCAGTCTGAACAGTAAGTATTGAAACAGTGTGGATAGGGAGTCTTTTATGGAAGGATACATCAATGAAAAAGAAACTTTATTTTTGATAGGAAAATACAAAAGATTGTACTCATTTACCTTAAAATTAATAAATTCAATGGATAAATTTAAGAAAGATACTTTAATATTTTAATGTTAAGGTTAAGTAAGGGAAATAAGCAGAAGGATGAGGAAGAGTTAGGAGAGCGACTGAGATACCCTAAGAGGCAAAATTCAGTTTAATTTGTAGCAATGCTCTTTTTCAAAACAAAACTGTGTAGCCCCTTAGATGGAAAAAGGGCAAACACTGCCAGTTTTTGTAATTTGTTCAGGTATTATATGATCTCTGCTTGGGGTAGTAGGATGACTCTTGAAACTTTGCTTGCTTCCAAAGTGAAGAATGCCATTTTATATAGGGAAAAAACCCCATTAATTCGCAGAGTGAATCTCTGTCTTTTTACTTTTTATAAAGTTGACACGAAGGCAGTATTAGAGAAAAGCATTTGACTGCCTTTGAAAGATTGCTGCAGCGTTCTTATTGTCCAATTCTCTTAGCGTCTTATCCTTGTTACTGTTTCAGGAAGTAGTGAGAAAGCCTAGCTCTTTGCATCCCCAGCTGCCTTAATGATGGATGATCCAACCAATGTGGGATCTGTGTTGAGAGTTTCAGCAGGGAGTGATATTATCAGCACCATTTCTTAGTTTTATCAAGCAGTGGTTGTCAGTGTGGACCAAAGTTTGCACGGAGCCTTACAGTGTGCTAGAAAAAGCACTGTCTTGGGAATCTGGAGACCTCTCTTCCCTTCTAGGGCTGATTTTGCTGTGACTCTCTGTGGGACCTCAGGCAAATCATTTCTGCTTCTGGGCCTAAGTTTCTTCAACTGTATAGTTGAAGGTGTGTTGGACTCACATTGGAGAATTCTATGACTGTATGATCTTTTATACCTTGAGCTTTAGTTACATTATATCAATGAGCTTTCTTGGCTCATAAGTCCCAGTAGCATCAAAATGGGAAAGGCTACTTCCAGGGGAGGCATTAAAGGAAGAAAGGAGCAAACCTACATTGTCCTCTGCCTTATTTTTGTGTCTAGCATATAGTAAGGCTTCTTTATGAAAAGGTGGTGCCTAGCACCAGGCCAGCTCTCCCTTTTTGTTCTTCTTCTGAAAGGAAAGGCTAGCCAGAAGCCTGGGGTTCCTAAGAGAAGCTGGCCCCTGGTGAAGAACAGGGAAGGCCATGGAGCTCTTCTGGCTGTCTCTGCTTGAGCCTTGCTCTCCATCCAGGCACCTGCATCTCTGCTATCCAGGTCTGCCTGGTTCTAAGATAGCTTTGGGGTCCATATACCGGTATCAAGAGGGTTGGGGAGAGGTTTAGGAAGTGTTCCTGAGGGCAAGGGGAAAGTTTCATTCACACCTTGGGAATCATATGGTTGGGAAGGAACTTCTCAAGATTTTAGAAACAGGAGTATGTCACTGAAATGTGCTTCTATGAAGGCACACTCTTCATAGCCACCTTTCTTTTTTCCTGCCAAGGCTTGCCTGAAGGGATTACTTTAATTATAGTCCTCAGGATACTCTGATGCTAAATAAACTTATCTCTCAGGAACCCTGGGGAGTTTCTGGGACCTTGCCAGACTTTTGGGTGGTGTCAGGGGATGGGTTCTGAGAAGGGCTATCATGGAACCCTTTTGGTGAAGTCCCTTCCTCTGGTCATGAAGGGTGTTCAAACATCCTGAGGTACTGAGTACCAGATGCTCTTTGTTTCAGGATCCTTCTGAGGAGGGGCTCTTTCAGGAGGTGCCAGTGGTGTTTGAGGAGCTTCCGGTGGTGTTTGAGGATGTGGCAGTGTATTTCACCCGTGAGGAGTGGGCAATGCTAGACAAGCGGCAGAAGGAGCTGTACAGAGATGTGATGCGGATGAATTACGAGCTGCTGGCTTCATTAGGTAAAGAATCCTCTGTGAGTTTTGTTTACTTCTTTTAGGCTCCAGTGGCCCAGCTGCCCCTCTCCATTCCTGTTCTTCCATAGGCAGAGGCACTGACTTAGCTGTGCTCCAGAAACCCTGCATCCTGTTCTTTTCCTTGGGCCTGGTTCTGTGTAGTTCAGGGTGAAAGTAGCAGCTGGCTACCTGAGGACGTTCTCACCACCGCTATTCGGTTATTGGAACCTGAGTCCTAATAGTCACCAAGTGGTCATTAGCAAATTCGTAAGGATGATGAAATTTCCCTGTGCTCCGCCTCTTCCTTTTCATTGCCTTGGAGACCCTACTTTCATCGAATGCTCTTGGACCAGCTAGCCTTTTCAGGAAGCAAAACAATCTTATTTGTTAAAATCAACTTTAAAATTTTTTTCTCATGTGAACTGACAGAATTAGAGAACTGAAACACCGAGCAGAGATTGCTTTAATTCAGTATCTACCATGAACAAAGCACTGTGCCAGGCTCTGGGAGCTAGTACACATAGGTTGTATTGAATGTAATCATAAGTATCTATCAGTAAGGCTGTCTACCAGGGATTATCTTTTTAATAGCTTATTTCATATTGCCTTATTTACACTAATCTTTGTTGGGTTTGTAGGCTATAGATTACCTTCCTAAAGATAGGAAGGATCATAGGATCATAGATCTAGAGCTGAAGGGACCTTAAAATCCTTCCTCCTCATTTTACAGATGAGGAAACTGAGGCAGAGAGGTTAATAGACATGCACAGGGCCTGAGGCACAATTCAAATTCAGGTCTTCCTCTCTAACCACTGTTCTGCTTAGCTACTTCCCATGGACTGAAATGCTTCAGGCAAAGTCAGCTCTGGAAGGACAGGAGATAGTAATGAAATTCTTAAAACACGAAGGGAAACAATTCTAGTAAGCAGGAAAAATGGGATTTGTCTGAAGAGACTGATATAGATGCGCAGGGAACTTTAAAAAGGAACTGTACGGGAGAGCAGAAGCAAGGCCCTGTACTGATCGATTAATATTGGCGTTATAAGCGTGATCTTGTAAAATAGCATCGAGCGGGCTAAGAAAGGACAGGACCTTTGCTTGTGGGGGCCAGGTGGTAACAGACAGCAGAGAGAAGGGCGAGCTGCCCAGGTTTCTTCTGTTTCTGTTTCCCTATAAAGGAGGATTACCTCTAGACTGGAAATGACAAAACAAAAGTGACTCCCAGACAGTGGATACTCAAGATACATAAGGAAAGAGTAAAAGAACACCTAGCTATTTCTCTATGAATTCAGGCCAACTGGCACCTGGGTCCTGAAAAAATTGGCAAATGTGATTCCTGGGCTGCTGTCAGTGATGTTGGAAAGACTATGGAAAATGGGAGAGATGCCGCAAGATTGCCAAAGGCAAGTGTCCTTATTTTCACAGAAAGGGAAGAGAATAAAGCCTGCTAACTATAGGCTGTTGAGTTTGATTTTGATTTCTGGGAAAATCCTAGAATGTCTCATTAAAGAAATAGTTGGCCCTCTTCTAGGAGGGGAAGTGGTGATTCCAAAGAGCCAGCACGGTTTCATCAGCAACAGGTCATGCCTGGTTTACCTCATGCCATTTGTGGACCCCAGTAGATGAGGAGGACACTGTGGATGTAGTTTACTTCCCTTTTAGCAAAGCTTTTGACAGAGTATCTCATCCTGTTCTGGTGGAGAAGATGGAGAGAGGTGGACTAGATGATACGACTGTCAGATGAACTTAGAACTGGTTCAATGGCTAGACTGAAGGAGTCTAATGGTTCCGCATCAGTGCGGCTCACCAGAGGTCACCAGTGGAAAACCTGAGTGATCTGTGTGCTTGGCCTTGTTTAATGTGTTTATCAGTGACTTGGATAAAGGTCTAGATTTTGTACTCATCACATTTGCAGGGAACGCTAAGCTAGGGAGAAGACCTACCACAGTGGACCTGGAAGGATCTTGAGAGGCCAGAGCATTAGGCTGCATCTATGTAGATGACCTTCAGTTAGGCAAAATATGAAGGCTTACATTTAGGTACAAATGAACTTCATAAGTATAAGATGGATGAGGCATGAATAGCTAGTGGTTCTAAAGTATAGCAGTTTTTTTTTTCAAGAAACATTTAAAAAAATTATTTATCTAATATTTTTAGTTTTCAGCACTGATTTCCACAAGATTTTGAATTACAAATTTTCTCCCCATTTCTACCCTCCCCCCACTCCCAGATGGCATATATTCTGATTGCCCTGTTCCCCTGTCAGCCCTCCCTTCTGTCACCCCACTCCCCCCATAGATTTCTATACCTCATTGCCTGTATAACTTATTTCCTAGTTGCATGCAAAAGAGCCCTTTTTTTTTGAACATCTGCTTTTAAAACTTTGAGTTCCAAATTCTCTCCCTTCTTCCCTCCCTACCCACTCTCCCTAAGAAGGCAAGCAATTCAACATAGGCCACATGTGTACCACTATGCAAAACCCTTCCACAATACTCATGTTGTAAAAGACTAACTATATTTTGCTCCCTCCTATCCTGTCCCCCTATATTAAATTTTCTCCCTTGACCCTGTCCCTTTTCGAAAGTGTTTGCTTTTGTTTACCTCCTCCCCCTATCTGCCCTCCCTTCTATCATAGGAATGTAAACAAAACAGTTCAACTTTAGTAAGTCCTTTGTAATTTCTCTTTCTTGTTTACCTTTTCATGCTTCTCTTGATTCTTGTGTTTGAAAGTCAAATTTTCTGTTTAGCTCTGGTCTTTTCACTGAGAAAGCTTGAAAGTCCTCTATTTTATTGAAAATCCACATTTTGCTTTGGAGCATGATACTCAGTTTTGCTGGGTAGGTGATTCTTGGTTTTAATCCTAGCTCCATTGACCTCTAGAATGTCATATTCCAAGCCCTTTGATCCCTTAATGTAGAAGCTGCTAGATCTTTGGTTGTTCTGATTGTGTTTCCACAGTACTCAAATTGTTTCTTTCTGGCTGCTTGCAGTATTTTCTCCTTGATCTGGGAGCTCTGGAATTTGGTGACAATATTCTTAGGAGTTTTCTTTTTGGGATCTTTTTGAGGAGGTGATCGGTGGATTCTTTCAATTTCTATTTTACCCTCTGATTCTAGAATATCAGGGCAGTTCTCCTTGATAATTTCTCAAAAGATGGTATCTAGGCTCTTTTTTTGATCATGGATTCAGGTAGTCCAGTAATTTTTAAATTATCTCTCTTGGATCTGTTCTCCAGGTCAGTGGTTTTTCCAATGAGATATTTCACATTGTCTTCCATTTTTTCATTCCTTTGGTTCTGTTTTATATCTTGATTTCTCATAAAGTCACTAGCTTCCACTTGCTCCAATCTAATTTTTTTTTGTTTTTTTTTGGGCAAGTCAGTTGGGGTTAAGTGACTTGCCCAAGGTCACACAACTAGTACATGTGTCAGGTGTCTGAGGCCAGATTTGAATTCAGGTCGTCCTGACTCCAGGGCCAGTGCTCTACTCAGTGTGTACTCAGGGGCTTAGCTGCCCCTTCCAATCTAATTTTTAAGGTAGTATTTTCTTCAGCAGTCTTTTGGACCTCCTTTTCCATTTGGTAATTCTGCCTTTCAAGGCATTCTTCTCCTCATTGGCTTTCTGGAGCTCTTTTGTCATTTGAGTTAGTCTATTTTTTAAGGTGTTGTTTTCTTCAGTATTGTTTTTGGGTCTCCTTTAGCAAGTCGTTGACTTGTTTTTCATGGTTCTCTCATGTCACTCTCATTTCTCTTCCCAATTTTTCTTCTACTTCTCTTACTTGCTTTTGCAAGTCCTTTTTGAGCTCTTCCATGGCCTGAGACCAGTTCATGATTTTCTTGGAGGCTTTTGATGTAGGCTCTTTGACTTTGTTGACTTCTTCTGTCTGTATGTTTTGGTCTTCTTTGTCACCAGAAAAAGATTCCAAAGTCTGAGTCTGAATCTGAGTCCGTTTTCACTGCCTGTTCATGTTCCCAGCCAGCTACTTGACCCTTGAGCTTTTTTGTCAGGGTACGACTGCTTATAGAGTAGAGAATACTTTGTCCCAAGCTTTGGGAGCTGCATTGCTATTTTCAGAGCTACTTCTACACAGCAAGCTCTGCCACACCAGTGCTCCTCCCCCAAGAACCGCCAACCGGGATTGCGGCCCAGATCCAGGCAGGGCAAAGCAGGCTTTGCACTCCCACTCTGATCTGCCACTTAATTCCTCCCACTGGGTGGGCCTGGGGCCGGAAGCAACTGCAGCTGTAGCTCTGGAAGCAGCCTCAGAGCTGCACCCGCCCCGAGGTGGTGGCTGACAGTGAACTCTTTTCACTGTGTCCCAGCAGCTTTTCCCATTAACCTCAGTTGTCTTTGGCGTTTGTGGGTTGGGAAGTCTTGTAGCTGCCACAGCTCACTGATTCAGGGTGCTGCGCCTGTTCCACCAGGCTCCTGGTCTGGTTGGTCCTGGCACAGCCACGTTGGGCTCTGTTCTGCTCCGCTCCCAGCTCCCTGCGATAGACCCTTCCCAGCCATCATCCAGGCTGTCCTGGGCTGGAGCCCTGCTTCCCTTTGCTATTTCATGGGTTCTGCAGCTCTAGAATTTGTTCAGAGCCATTTTTATAGGTGTTTGGAGGGACCTGGGTGGCAGCTTAAGCAAGTCCCTGCCTTCCAGCTGCCCTGGGAGTTTTAATAGATTGCAAGTTTAATATGAGTCATCAGGGTGATGTGGCAGCCAAAAAAACCTAATGCAGTCTTGGATTGTATTAAGAGGGGCAGAGCTTCCTGATATAGGAAGGCGATAGTCCCACTGCCTTCTGTTCTCATCACACCTCCTCTGCAGCATCATGTTCCGCTCTGGGTGCTGCAGATTAAGAAGGACATTGACAAATTGGAAAAGGCCCAGAGGAGGCCAACCAGGCTGGTAAAGGGCCTTGCGATTGGTTAAAGGAATTAGGCATGTTTAGTTTGGAGAAGAGTATACTCAGGAAAGACATGATAGCTGCGGTTAGGTGTCTGAAGGGCTATCATGTGGAGAAGGAATCATTAGACGTGCTCTGTTTGGTCTGGAGGGCAGATATGACAGTAGTGGCAGGTCACTGCAAAACGGTCATCTTCGGCTGGATGTCAGAAAGTCCTCATAATGAGACCGGGCTGCCTTGAAAGGTACTGGGGCTCCTTCCTTACAGGTCTTCAGACAGGCTGGATGATGACTTGTTGAGTGTTTATAGTGGACATTCCTGTCATTGACTTCATTAAGTGGATTGCATGGCTACTGAGGTTTGAATTTTCTACCTCTCAAATTCTGCAGTTCTGTAGTCTTATAGTATGTAGTTGGATTTTTTTCCCCTTTCAAAATGTTAAAAAAAGTGCTAATATTTTAAGAAATGATTGTATGTGAGTTGCAAAAATGTTTTTTTAATCTGTAATGGCAATTTATCTTGTATTACAACCTTCCATAATTTCTCAAACACCTTTGATTTGTAAAAATGCTTTTAATTCCATTGTTTAACCATACATAACTTTGCAGGGGTTAGGAGCAAAACAATAAGCCTTTGCTAAACACATTTCATAATATTTGGTAGTATTTGAATATGTTCAGAGTTTTCTGTAAACGTGAGGTTTGGAACAGATGATCTCCCTACTTGTTCTGATGTTTTAGTGATTGACTGCTACTGACCCAGTGCAGCTTTTAATGTAATGGATTTCACATAATGAATTATTCTTTATCTAGACTTAATTATATTGGGGCCATAACCTTCCTTCCCCCTGCCCCCAACAGATTGTGTGAGTGTGCGTGCACACCTCCCTGCCCCCAGGTATATAGCTTGTTCAGCAATTTGTTGAGAATTGAGGCTTATGTCAGAGATTCCATCAGGTGTTTTGTACTACCAGGCAAGAGACTTAAATATAAACACTTAAATGTTCAGAGATTTGGGGCAATATATCTAGTTTGTGACTAATGTCTTTTGTCCGTGATGTATTTATATAGGATCCTGTTATCACTGTATACATTTGTATAACTTAGTGGCTTTGAGGCACTCAACTTCGTCAACTATTAATTTCTCAAATTCTAAAAATATCTTTTTTATAATCTATGAAACCTTGTTGTTAACAGTAAAATGCCCTGTTTTAAAGAAATCAAACTGTGAAACCACATTTTCTATTTTTTTCAATAACTCTTTCATTCTGAACAATGTACCTACCGTTTTTTAACTATTTGAAGATACAAAGGTGAATTTGTCCTCCATATTTTGAAAGCCTATGGATTTATTTCCAGTTAGAAGCATTGATGTCCTAGAAATATGGAAACCAATGACTTTTTTGATGCTATTTGTTTCTCTATCTGTCTCATCTTGGTGTAGATATAAGGAATTTATTTAATATTATACAATTATGACTTTCCTTTTTGTGGGCTGTAATGATTCTTTTAAGGAGTTGTATGTTGGTTGTCTTGTCCAATTAGGGAGATTGCTGCCTATAGGCAGTGTTAAGATAACTTGCAAATATTAAACAACATGTTAGATCCTAAGGTGTGGGATTCCCAGCCCCACTTTGAGTGTTTTAATATTAGTTAATGCTCTGGACCTTTGCTGTCCTGCCAGAGTTATCTGATTATTATTGGTGATGATGGTAGTATAGAATTTTTTAGACTAGTTAATGTGTATTTGTTTAGCTCTAATTGAATAGTTTATAAAAAATAAAATCTGGGGCAGTAGTACATTTTAATTGTATAAATTTCTAGTATCCATGACATTTAAAGAATTTGCCAGTGTACTGTCAGTTAGTCAATAAACATTGATTAAACACCTGCCATGTGCTAGGCACCATGCTAAGCACTGGGGAAACAAAAAAAAAGGCAAAAGACAGTCCCTGCCCTCAAGGAGCTTAAAAATCTAATTGGAGAGACAACTTGCAAACAGATATACAAAGGAAGCTATTTACCGGACAGATAGGGTACAGGGGAAGGCACAGGAGTTAAGAGGGGTTGGGGAAGGTTTCCTGTACAAGGTGGGATTTTAGTTGGAACTTAAAGGAAACAGGGAGGTCAGTAGAGTATAGGAGGAAGAATGTCCTAGGTATGAGGGAACAGCCAGAGAAAATGCCTACATCTGAGAGGTGGAGTATCTTGTTCATGGAATAGCCAGGAGGCCAGTGTCACTGGATCAGAGAATATGTGTTGGGGAGTCAGGTGTAGGAAGACTGGGATAGTTGGAGGGGGCCAGGTTACAAAGGGCTTTGAATGCCAAGCAGAGCATTTGTATTTGCTCCTGGAGGTTATAGGAAGCCCCTGATCCACTAGATCTTTTTGGTTCTATAAAGAGCTTTTCCTGTAATTGCCTGTGATTTAGAGACTAAAATGGGCATATTTGTATATACTGAGGTCAAACCTCAGTAGTCTTTAATGTCTGATTACTCGCTTTAAGTTAAATTTAGTAGATATCATATCATCATAAGGGCATCTGCGTGGTGCAGTGGGATACAATGCCAGGCCTGGAATCAGGAAAACTTATCTTCATGGATTCAGATCCAGCCTCAGATAATCTGTTTGCTTCAGTTTTCTCATCTGTAAAATGAGCTAGAGAAGGAAATGGCAGATCGCTCCAGTATTTTTGCCAAGAAAACCCCAGATGGGGCCATGAAGAATTGGACATGACTGAAAAATGACTCAACCAGCCAGCTGTAGCATCATAGATGTAGAGTTTGAGGGCGCTCATGTGGCAGAACCCCTCATTTCCTTTTTTATTTTTTAAATAGAATTTTCTGATATCTTTAATTTTTACCTCACCTACATTTCTCAGCACATTCTTCTTCCCTCCCCCTCCTAGAGAGCTATCCTTTGAAACACAAATTAAAGAAGAGGGGGGAAAACGGTTCAGCAAAAGCAGCCAATGCTAGTGGCAGGCAGCAGCAGAGGCAGGAACGGGGAGCGTTCTAGAGTGCAGGGAGAGAAACAAGGCTGAGACCGAGCACCAGCACAGGGAGCTCTCAGGCAGAAAGAGGGCCCTGGGAATTCTTCAGCTGGTGCTGGCTGCAAGAACTGGTGCCATCTGGCAGCTCTCTCTCTCTCTTATTACCCAGTTCTGGGTCACAAATCCAGGGCAAAGTGGAACAGTTATGAGCAGGGAATAAGTTCAGAAAAATAGTTTGGCTCTGAGCCATGACTTAGTTCTAGCCTTTCTGCCTGTGGGTCAGCCTGTGGTGGAATGATCAGGGCAGGAGTCCTAGACCAAGAGCTGCCAGCATCAGTCACTCTGAACCTGCAGGATCTCCCAGTAAGTCAAGCAAGTAAGTCAAGCAGCAATCTACTGAAACTTATTGCACACACAACAGGGTCAGGAACTTGCAGAGGTCAGAACAGGAGGGGAGTGAATAGATCTCTCCCTGGATTGTACTTTGTTGTCGTTGTTCAGTTGTGTCTGACTCTTTGTGACCCCACTTGGAGTTTTCTTGGCAAAGATACTGAAGTGGTTTGCCATTTCTCTCCTGCTCATTTTACAGATGAGAAAACTGAGGCAAATAGAGTGTCTGAGGCTGGATTTGAACTCATGAGGATGAGTCTTCCTGATTCTAAGCTCAGTGCTGTATCTATTATGCCACCTAGCTGCCTACCTGGATCACACTACTTTGGGAATTGAAAATTTGCAGGCTCCTAGATTGAGCTGTGAAAGCAGCAGGAGGATGTGAAAGGACAGAAGCCCAGACTAGATATTCCTCTCCTCTCTGACCCCCTTACCCCTCTTCCCTTCCTTCCCGAAAAAAAGTACCAGAGCCCAGTACTAATATCAAGTCCAAAATCAAGATGTAGGCTAGAAGAATGAGCAAACAAAGAATCCCACCATTAAGAACTACAGTGGTGACCGAGAAGCTCAAGATACCAACACAAAAGGGAATGTCCTGAAAATATCTATCAGCAAAGCCTAAAAGAAGAAATGTAGCTTGGATACAAGCCCAAGAAGAATTCCCAGAAGAGTTAAAGTAATTTAAAAAAGAGCAAAAAAGGATTTTAACAAGCAAACGAGAGTGGTAGATGAAAAAAATGAGAAAAGAAATGAGACCTATACAAGTAAGATATGAAAAGAGAATTAACAACTTAGTAAAAGAGATATAAAACATTACTGAACAATAAAAAAAAACTCCTTGAAAATAGCCAAATGGAATAATAGCCTTGAAAATGACCAAATGGAAGCTAATGACTCTACAAGATATCAGGAAATAATAAAAGTCAAAAGACTGAAAGATAAAAGAAAATGTGAAATATCTCATGGAAAAAACAGCTGACTGAGAAAATAGAGTGAGGGGAGATAATTTGAGAATCACTGAACTACCTGAAAGCCATGAACAAAAAAAGACTCTTGACACCATATTTCAAGAAGTCACAAAACAAAACTGTTCACCTATCTTCAAACCAGAGGGCAAAGTAGAAATTGAAAGAATCTGCCAGTAACCTCCTTGAAAGAACTCCCAAAATGAAAACTCCCAGGCGTATTATAGCCTAAATCCAGAACTCACAGGTCAGTGAATATAATGGCATACTTTGGTGCTATAAGAAATGATCAAAGTCAGTGGTGTCAAACTCAAATAGAAATGATCCCTGCCTCTGCATATTGGCTTAGAAAACCACAAATTAACATTATCTATGTTGTATTGGGTTTTTGTTTTTTTCCCTAAACATTTCCCAGTTATATTTTAATCTGGTTCTGGCTACACTGGAGAATTTTTCCAGTGGGGTGAGTTTGACGCCTTGATGAAAGCAGTGATTTCGGAGAAGCTTGGAAAGACATGTATAAACTGATGCAGAGTGAAGTGAGCAGAACCAGAATCGTTTCTACAATATCAGCATCTTAAGGTGTGTTGGTAATCAAAATGGGCTCCTTAGCACTTAGTTCAACAAGTGCCCGTGAAGAGTTTGGCCTTTGTTTCCTTTGATTAATTCAGTGTCTTTGATTGAGTATTACTAGGTGCTAAGCCCCAGGCCCAAACCCCTATTAGGTGTAAAACCTTAGTGGGTGTGGATTGGCAACTAAGGTGGGGCCCAAGGTGGGGCCCAGGGAGGGCCTAGTTTACCTGTCTGGGAGAGCAGAGGCTTTTAGACCACGTGGGTTTAAGTCCGCCTCTTTGTGACAATTCTAGGTCACGTGGGTGATTCGCATGTGTGACTCACCCCTGACGCTGAAAAAGATATAAAAACCAGGGGCTGGCTGTCAGTTCTTTGGAGCTCTACCTGCAGCAGTGGTGGTGAGCGTGACTCTGGGCCAGCCCTTGTTCTGAGCTCCCGGGCTGAACCTAGATGTTGGTAACTATGAATTGTATTGGGTCTGTCTGTTGATGTTTGTACTTTGTAACTTGCTCTGAAGTTCAGGGTGCCGGCTTTTTCCCCTGAACTAAGTGAATGCTGTCTGTATGCTGAATTAAAGTAAACTAGTCAACCCCTTTATACCTTGCTTTCCTTATTAAGGCAGATCAAAAGAACCTGTGCTGTTGGCAGCTTTCTGGGTGCTGGCTGTGGGTGGATCTTATACCCCCCACAGAAGCTGCTGGCTGGATTGTTGAAACGTAAGGACAGACATCTTTTGTAGACTTTAGATCTCTGATCAATATAATGTTCAAACATGATTCTAGATGACCTCAGGTGCAGAGTGAAACATAGTTTTGAACATGGCCCGTTTGGCAAGTTCTTTTGCCTGACTGTGAATTTTTTTTTAACAAGAATTTTCTTTTTCTTTTTTTCCAATCATAGAAGGTAGAAGCTGGGAGGGGGAAGAAATGGAAAATTGTTGTTTGTTAATAAAAAAATTAATTAAAAAATGGATTACTCAGAGCTTTAGGATTCAAACAGGCCTTTTACCAAAAACACATTCCAACACTTCTTGGCCAAAGCCATTCCAAAGATAACAAAAAGTAATTCAGAGAGGTAAAAAACAGATAAAAGTTATTGGCAAGGTCATCCTAAAATATATTTTAATATTCTTTTTCCTCAAAGGACCCACCATTTGGTCTTAGATCAGTCCCCCTGGGGGCAAAGTCCAGACCTCCAACTAGACCCAAGGTCTAGACCGCAACTTCCTCACACACGTACTTCTCTTGGCTGGTGTTAATTCACATCATCCTAGTTCCACTACTAAGCATCCTGGCCTACAACATAGATCTTTGAGTTAATCTCAGTTAAAATGTAAGTTCCCTGAGAGTAGAAATTTTTTCATTCCTTGTATTTGTATCCCTATGGGGCCCAACACAATCCCTTGCATATGATAAGTTAGGTGCTTTACTGAATGCTCTATTGATTGTCCTTTGTCATTTTTTTAGTAATTAGATTGAGTAGTTTGGTGAATGCTCTGTCCCCATGTCCACCTTAGATTTGTGACATTGATGACATGGTTCCATTACTTTTCTTTCTTTCTCTTCTCCCTTCATCTTATGCTTTTTCCTTTCTCTTCCTCCATTTTTCCCTCTGCTCCTTTGTTATTGCCTTAAACTTGCCAGTGGCCCTTGTAGATACTGCTTAGTACTATTGATGTTAGAGGTAAAGAGGTTGATGGCCCATGGTTGAGGAACTCATATCTGGCCTTTTTATAGAGAACTACTTAGAGTCTTAGAATATGCAGTTATCTTGCCCCTAGCTCCTATTCTGACCCAATCTCATTGGTACTTAGAGGTGGAAATGTGACCATCATTGAGGTTGCTTTCAAGCCAATATTTGCCAGCCAGATATTTTGGGTGAGTGTGTATAGGGGCTATAGATGGGCCACTAGATTAACCACTTGTGAGTATAATCTTGATGTGATTTTCTGTACTTGGAACAGGACCTGCTGCCGCCAAGCCAGACCTGATCTCGAAGCTAGAGCGAAGGGCAGCCCCCTGGATCAAGGATCCCAATGGACCAAAGTGGGGGAAAGGTCGCCCCCCAGGTGAGTCTTTAACAAATGAACCCAAAGGGTGAGGCCTGGGATGTCTACACTCAGGGCATCTGTTATAACTCCTCAACTGTAGCATTATGCACAGTATTGACTAAAGGGGAGGGGGGATGGTCTCGAAAACCTGTCCAGCAGAAGAAGGTAGGGAGAAATTGAGGATCCTGAGATCAGTGTACTTTTTCTAAGGGGTCTTTTAGCTGATGAAAAGAGGCAGGCAGGAAGCAGCAAGAGGTCGTGAAGGGGCCATATGAACTATCAGACTTTCTTAGGGCCACAGTTCTCCATCTACAACAGTATAAATCTTCCCAGGATCACAAGAGAAATGATTCTTTGGTGGATGCAGTGCCACCCTTGGAGTTTGGAAGACTTCTGTTCCAGTGCTTCCTTAAGCACTTAACTGTGTGACCCTGGCCAAGTCACTTAACCTCTCTTACCCTCAGTTTCCACATCTATAAAATAGAGAAAATAATAACACCTACCTCATAGGGTAGTAATGAGGATTAGGCAAGATAACACATAGGAAGGACTTTGCAAACCTTAAAGTGATCATTAAATGTTAGCTATTACTATTAGCGAGATATCTAGGCTCCGTGAAGAGGAAATGCAATCTATAGGCCTTTCTGCCTCTGACAAGTAGTATCCTCCAGTGCATAGAATTCTGTGGAGGTCAAACTTGAGTGCCTCTTCTCTTCTTGGTGTCCTCTGGAGTTACTGCTAGTTCTGCCTACAGCATCTTCAGTGATTGTGATTTAAGTTGCTTGTCCTTGGGTTTGGTGTCAGATGATCACTTGGCCTCAGTGTAGTTGTGGGCAATGAGGGTGTCAGGCAGAAGAGTCTAAATGAACTGGAGAAATAACCTGTGGGGAACTCAGTGGATATTTAGAGGTCATGGAAGGCAAATCAAAAAGTCTGTGGCATGGCCGTTCTCTAGGAAGGTGTCCATCTTTTCTTGGGTTCATCTTTTCTTCTTGGGCTCTGTGTCAGGTGGTGCATTTCTTGGTTTGGGGTCTCCGAGCTCGTAGGAGACCTTAGGGAAAAAGGTGAGACCTCTCTGACTGTGTACAGGCCAAAACTGACATTTTAATCTTTTTCTAAAGGGAAAAAGAAGACTGTTATTACCACCAAAGAGGTTGACATGCTGGTCTCTGCTGAAGGAGTTGGGCTTCCTTTGCTTCCTTTAGTAGAAGTTTGCGGCTCCTGCCCCAATCCTGGCAATGGTGAAAGAGAAGGAGATATGACTGGGAAAGTCAGGAAGACTTACCGACCACGATCAATCCAGAAGTCTTGGTTTGGGCAGTTTTCTTGGTTGATAAGTGACCCAGAAGAGACCACGCTGTTTTGCTCAGCTTGCAAAGAACGCCCTTCCCTCCATGACAAATCTTCCAGATTAGTTAAAGGGTACACAGGACCTTTCAAAGTGGAGACTTTAAAGTACCATGAGGTCAGCAAAGCCCATAAGCTTTGTGTCAACACAGCAGAGGTCAAGGAAGATGCACCTCGGGCTTCCCTTGTTCCAGTGGTGCCAGAAATTTCTAGTGACTTAATGGCAAACATGGAACACTTTTTTAATGCTGCCTACTCCATTGCTTACCACTCAAGGCCTCTGAATGACTTTGAGAAGGTTCTGCAGCTTCTGCAGAGCACAGGGACCATGATCCTAGGCAAGTATCGAAACCGTACTGCCTGTACCCAGTTCATTAAGTACATCTCTGAGACACTCAAGAAGGAGATCCTGGATGATATCCGTCATTCTCCTTGTGTGAGTATATTGTTGGACAGCTCCACAGACTCATCAGACCAGTCTTGTGTGGGGATTTACATAAGATACTTCAAAGAGATGGAGGTGAAGGAGTCTTACATCACACTGGCCCCACTCTACAGTGAGACAGTGGATGGCTATTTTGAAACTATAATTTCTGCTCTGGATGAACTGGATATACCATTTAGGAAGCCTGGATGGGTAGTAGGCCTGGGGACTGATGGTTCAGCCATGCTTAGCTGTAAGGGAGGTCTAGTAGAGAAGTTCCAAGAAATCATCCCTCAGCTGTTGCCTGTCCATTGTGTGGCCCACCGTCTCCACCTAGCAGTAGTAGATGCCTGTGGAAGCATTGACTTAGTAAAGAAATGTGATCGGCATATCCGGACAGTGTTTAAGTTTTACCAGTCCTCCAACAAAAGGCTGAACGAGTTACAGGTGGGTGCAGCTGCCCTTGAACAAGAAATTGTACGCCTAAAGGACTTGAATGCCATCAGGTGGGTAGCAAGCAAAAGACGGACACTGAATGCACTGATTGTGAGTTGGCCTGCTCTGGCCAGCCACTTGCAGAGCGTGGCAGAAGCTGGGGGCCAGATTGGGCACAGGGCCAAGGGCATGTTGAAGCTGATGAAGAGCTTTCATTTCATTAAGTTCTGCCACTTTCTTCTAGACTTCCTAAGCATCTACCGGCCTGTATCTGAGGTGTGCCAGAAAGAGATTGTTTTGATCACAGAGGTAAACTCCACGCTGGAGAGGGCTTACATTGCCTTGGAAACCCTCCTCCACCAGGCGGGGCCCAAAGAGGAAGAGTTCAACACCAGTTTCAAGGAAGGTCAACTCCATGGCATTCTCTTAGACAGGATGGAGATGGCTGAACAGCGGTTCCAGGCAGACAGAGAGAAGATGATTTTAACTGGGATTGGATACCTCCAAAGAAGGTTTGATGCTGATCGATCGCCCCAGCTCAAGAACATGGAGGTGTTTGACACTATGGCCTGGCCAGATGGCATTGAACTGGCTAACTTTGGGAACAATGAGATACTTAACCTAGCCAGACATTTTGAGCTCTCCCTCCCCCCAGGCTACAGTGAAGAAGGCCTCCTAGACGAATGGCTGGACCTAAAGACCATTGCCAAGAACCTTCCCTTCTCCATGCTATGCAAAAATGCCCTTTCCCAGCACTCCCGCTTCCCTCTGCTGAGTCAGCTCATGGCAGTGGTGGTCTGTGTGCCCATCTCAACCTCTTGCTGTGAGCGTGGCTTCAGTGCCATGAACCGAATCAAGACAGATGAGAGGACCAAGCTTTCCAATGAAGTCATCAACATGCTTATGATGACAGCAGTGAATGGTGTGGCAGTCACTGAGTATGACCCACAGCCTGCCATACAGCATTGGTATCTGACTTCATCAGGCCGTCGCTTCAGCCATGTCTACTCTTGTGCCCAAGTGCCACCTCGTGCTGATGTGGGTAGGTAAGAGAGGATGGGGACAAGAATGGTGGACTCGTGACGGTAGTAAAATAAAGGGATAGACCATATCCCAGTATCCCAAACCTTCATTCTCTGAACAGTTCTGTGGGCCAGCTAACCTTATCAATGGGGTTCTTTCCCCGTTGTTCCTGGTCACCCTCTTTTTCCCTCCAAGACTTAACTGTTAGCTATAGGGCTGGGTCCCAGAGTTGATTTCTGTTCTGTAAGTAGCCTCAGAGCCCTAGCTGGAATAGCTGCAAAGATGCCAGCTTAATGACCCTGGAAATGAGGAAGAAAAGCCCAAGATTTGAGGTGTGAGGAGGAGGAGGAGAGACTGGATGAAGGTGAAGCTCTCTCAGAATAAGCAGGGGGAGAACTAGGCTTCGGGTAATTAATAAGTATGTATCAAGTATACACAGTATATATCCTATATGCTCAGCTACATGCTTAGGTGCTGTGGGAGTATGGAAGTAGAAGATGCAATCTTGCCCTCCATGAAGCTTTCACTCTCAGGGAGAAAAGATGTACACATGGGAAATGATGAGGAAGGAATATTGGATGGTATGTAATAAAAATGCTGATGCTAAGGAATTAGGGACGGCCTTCAAAGGAGCAGTAAGTGGGTCTGCTTTCTGTGGTTTTCACCAGACCAGCCTTGGGGTTCCTGGGAGAAGGGGAAGATAGTCCTCTCAACTTTCCCCTTCTGGCCAGTTACAGATTCTCCTTTGCCATTAGGTGCTGAGCTCAGGAATGAGAACACGGGAACTCTCTATATGGAGGAGGTGGTGTCCCAGGAGCCAGCCATGCAACCCTATGGGAAGCCTGTCAAGATACCACAAGATTATGTCAGAGACTCAGCTAATGGACTTAGATGCCTCACAGAAGCCAAGAGACCCCAGAACTGTCCTAATGAAGAAAAGATCTTCCAGGAGCAGGAAAGCCAAGGGCTACCTCAGAGAGCCACCTAACCAACTTTTGGGGAAAAGGCAGGGATCATCTGAAAATTCCTTGTGGGCACTGATCAGCTGCATGCTGACCAGAGCTCTGTTCCTAGGAACTCAGGGAGATGCAGCCCTTGCCGGGCCACATCCTTCTCACCAGGCTTAGCAGCGGGTCCATGGTGGGGCAAGTCCTTTATGTTAATGTGAAAGGAAATTTTTTATTTTAATTTCCTTTTTTAAAAGTCCTAGAAGTCAAAAAGGACTTGCCCTCATAACTGGAAGAACTTCAAGCACAGGAACACCTGTCTGGTAGAGACTGTTTGGGATCTGAGCACTTTATTCCCAGGGACCACTGGGAAATATGTCTGGGAGGCTGCCTGCTTACTTGCATTATGGGTACTACGTCATTGGTAAAGAAGAAGGGGAGAACTTGGCCCAGATGGGGGCCATAGTGTAAGAGAGCAATGCTGATTTATGGGGCTTCCAATCTAAGTATTCTAGGCCAGGAGCTTAGGGACTTCCTCATTTCCAGGGTGGGTGTAGACATCTAATGTGAGCCTGAACCTGGCCAAGGGAGAATTCTCCCCTCCTGGAAAGGTTCCCTTTTTAAGGTCAATAACCTTTCAGACCTAAGCACTGGAGAAAGACCAGTCCCCTAGGACTAGTGTGAAAATGAGAGGCATGTATGGGCCCTAGACTCATCTTATTTCAAATCAGGATCAGAAGTAGTGCCACACCTGTCACCATCTCTGATTATAAATACAGGCCAAGAGCAGAAGCCACCTAAAAATATAAGAGCCTTCTGTCCACTGCAACTTCTGCTGTTGATTATAAGGTTCCTTTTATCCAGATTGATTGCCCTTTTCCTAATAGATTTGTTCCATATTCCCAAGATACCTGAAATCTTTCTGAGAACATCTACCCCTTGGCACCTTGTGCCACTCACTATGCAGACACAACTTTCATGACCTGATTGAGCCTTAGGCACCATCTTGACTCCCCTTTTCTCAGCCAGGGTGGAACCTCCTGTTCCACGTTTGTCTCTTGGAACCTAATCACAGTGCCTCGTTCAACCAGAGGGTTCAGGAATTTGAGATATATCTTGTCCTCCAAGCCTTGAGCTGCCCTTTCCAGCATAGCTGGATTGGGAGCCCCAGTCCTCCCATCTACCCATGCTGATTTAGTGAGTCTATCTAAGGAGCTTGGGAATTAGTCTCAGATGTATAAATGGGCTTCTGAGAACTGGGTATGGATTGGAGGAAGACAAAAGTGGCTGCCCCAGGTCTGCATGGTGAGTGGTGGTGGCTGGTACATGCCCAGTCCCCAGGGGCCTTGAGCTAGTTCCATGGTGACATTCCATAGAATTCCTTCCATCCTGGGGCTGGACTCCCATTCCTGTCCTCCTATTATCTTCTGTTCTATTTTCTTCCCGAACACCTTGCCAACCTTAGCCTTCTAAATGCCCTAATCAGGGCATGAGGTCAGTTTGATCTTTAATTCTGGACAAGGGGTTTCCTCTGTGAGATGAATTTGTGATCAGAGGTGGAAACCATGCTAGAGAAGCCTGTGAGGGTCTTGTTGGGACCGATGTCATTGCTGAATTCTTAGTTGGATGCACTTTGAAAGAGGCTGTCCATTGCTGGCTTTTTGAGCTGGTTAGTCCTCAGACTGTGGTGACTGAAAATGCTATTTATTTGTAAAACGCAGTGTTTGTAAATGTACAGTTTACATAAACTTCCTCTCTGTAGGGTGGGTATCACAGAAGGAAGGGACACTTTTTCTACTAGACATCTTATAACTCTTTAACCAAGGGCAAAGGGATTTTTACTGAAGTTTTTGCTTGAGAGCTCAGAATAGAAAGTTATCTGGCAGAAATGGGCCTGGGGAAAGCCTCAAGGCTCAAATTTACTTTCAATTTGACTTTCATTGTCTGTTTTGGAAACTGGGCCGAGGAAATGGTCCTCCTTGTGTCTTAAATGGCCTGTACAGATGGGTAAGGAGGAGACAACATTTGCCCTGGATAAGGCTTCAGGCTGTAATCCCCTGCTTAAAGAGACCTCTACCATCAATATATTTCCATGTGCATTATCTCCTTCCCTATGGCTGATGTCCACTACAGCTGTCATTATGAGTAACCAGCATTCTAACCAATAGCTCTAATCAATAGCCATAAGAATTGGGGCTGAGAAAGAGAGGAGTTTCCCCACTTCCTTTCTTCTACCTATCCATGTGCCATGAGGGCTGTGGCCATGATCTGGATGCCAGTCATATTCACTCTTGTCAGTTCTAGTGCGTCCTGGCAGAGAGTCTTTTGTTTTATGAGTATTTACCATCTGGATGACAGTAAGGACAGTCAAAGCAACCCAGCCAGTGTCCACTCAGCCGGGAATTTACAAAGTGAGGGCATTGTCGCTTGGTTCAGATCTGTGCAGAATGTTGTTGTTTTTTAAAAAACACATTTGATTCTTAATCTTTTGCTATATGAATAAAGCAGAGTTTTATTTCAGTGTCTGCTTCAGTCCTTTGCTTCCCATGAGCAAAGACTCTGGGGGTATGGAAGCTGTTTGGAGATAAAAAACTATTTTTCTTCTTTGCAGGAGGTAGAAGGACCAAGAGAAAGATGGTAAGAGAGGTTATTATGCATCAGGCCTTTCTCTAACTCTTTTTTTAAAAAAATCATTATTTATTTATTTACTATTTTTAGTTTTCAGCATTAATTTTCAAAAGAGTTTGAATTACAAATTTTCTCCCCATTTCTATCCTCCTCCCCACTCCAAGATGGCATATATTCTGATTGCCCAGTCAACCCTTTCTTCTGTCACCCCACTTCCCCCCATGCCCTTTTCCCTTACTTTCTTGTAGGGCAAGATAGATTTTTATGCCCCATTGCCTGTATATCTTATTTCCTAGTTGCATGCAAAAACTTTTTTTTGAACATCTGCTTTTAAAACTTTGAGTTCCAGATTCTCTCCCCTCTTCCCTCCCCACCCACCCTCCCTAAGAAGGCAAGCAATTCAACATAGGCCACATGTGTATCGTTATGCAAAACCCTTCCACAATACTCACGTTGTGAAAGACTCACTATATTTTGCTCCCTCCTATCCTGTCCCCCTTTATTCAGTTTTCTCCCCTGACCCTGTCCCTTTTCGAAAGTGTTTGCTTTTGATTACCTCCTCCCCCATCTGTCCTCCCTTCTATTGTCCCCCTTTTTTATCTCCTTCCTCCTTCCCTGTGGGGTAAGATACACAATTGAGTATGTATGTTATTCCCTCCTCAGGTCAAATCCAATGAGAGCAAGATTCACTCATTCCCCCTCACCTGCCCCCTCTTCCCTCCCAACAGAACTGCTTTTTCTTGACACTTTTATGTGAGATAATTTACCCCATTCTATCTCTCCCTTTTTCCCTCTCAATATATTCCTCTTTCATCCCTTAATTTCATTTTATCTTGTTTAGATATTATCCCTTCATATTCAACTCACCCTGTGCCCTCTGTCTATATATATATATAGAATATATATATATATAGAATATATATATATATAGAATATATATATATAGAATATATATATATAGAATATATATATATATATATATAGAATATATATATATATATATAGAATATATATATATATTCCCTTCAGCTACCCTAATACTGAGGTTTCATGAATTATACACGTCATCTTTCCATGGAGGAATGTAAACAAAACAGTTCAACTTTAGAAAGTCCCTTATGATTTCTCTTTCTTGTTTACCTTTTCATGCTTCTCTTGATTCTTGTGTTTGAAAGTCAGATTTTCTATTCAGCTCTGCTCTTTTCACTGAGAAAGCTTGAAATTCCTCTATTTTATTGAAAATCCATATTTTGCCTTGGAGCATGATACTCATTTTGGCGGGGTAGATGATTCTTGGTTTTAATCCTAGCTCCATTGACCTCTGGCATGTCATATTCCATGCCCTTTGATCCCTTAATGTAGAAGCTGCTAGATCTTGTGTTAGCCCAATTGTGTTTCCATAATACTCAAATTGTTTGTTTCTGGCTGTTTGCAGTATTTTCTCCTTGATCTGGGAGCTCTGGAATTTGGCAACAATATTCCTAGGAAATTTCTTTTTGGGATCTTTTTGAGGAGGCGATCTGTGGATTCTTTCAAGTTCTGTTTTACCCTCTGGCTCTAGAATATCAGGGCAGTACTCCTTGATAATTTCTTGAAAGATGATATCTAGGCTCTTTTTTTGATCATGACTTTCAGGTAGTCCAATAATTTTTAAATTATCTCTCCTGGATCTATTTTCCAGGTCAGTGGTTTTTCCAATGAGATATTTCACATTGTCTTCCATTTTTTCATTCCTTTGGTTCTGTTTTGTAATATCTTGATTTCTCGTAAAGTCACTAGCTTCCACTTGCTCCAATCTAATTTTTAAGGTGGTATTTTCTTCAGTGGTGTTTTGGACCTCCTTTTCCATTTGGCTAATTCTGCCTTTCAAGGAATTCTTCTCATTGGCTTTTTGGAGCTCTTTTGCCATTTGAGTTAGTCTATTTTTTAAGGTGTTGTTTTCTTCACTACTTTTTTGGGTCTCCTTTAGCAAGTCATTGACTTGTTTTTCATGGTTTTCTTGCATCACTCTCATTTATCTTCCCATTTTTTCCTCTACTTCTCTAACTTGCTTTTCCAGATCCTTATTGATCTCTTCTATGGCCTGAGACCAGTTCATAGAATGGAATCATGGGCAACCAAGGGCAGAGGGTGGTCAGGAGAGGCTTCTTCCTTGGGTGATGGTGATGAGCTTATAACAATGGCTAACCAGAAAGAGGGTTGTTTTCTTATAAGAGTACCACTTTGTGAGAACCAGTGTGATTCCCAAGGAGGAGCAGGAGCCTTCATCCATAAGAAGGAAAAGATGAAGGTTGAGTGAGATAATTCTGCCACTCCGCTGACATGTCATGGGAGCAGGAGGAGGAAGAGTGTTACATCAGTGCCTAGGCCAGAAGGATGAGAATCTCTAGAGAGGCAGTTGAAAACTTGAGTGATTCTAACATCAAAGATGTGATGAAAAATGATCTATCGAAAAATGGCCTAAAGTGTGCCCTTAGGTATGCTTGGGGTTCAAATAGGGAAAAGGAGTTCACTGAATTATCTCCTCTCCTGCCACCTCCACAATCCCAATCTTTAGCAGATGCCTTCCCTGTAATAATGAGGACACAGTCTTAAGTGGCAACAGAAGTCGAGGTCAGATACAAGGAAGACCTTTGAGCAAAGTACCTGGCCAAAGAGGTTTGAGTGGGCTCCTACCTAGAAGAAGGAGTCAGGAGTGACTGGCCTTCCAGTTGTGGCTTATGGGATTAGAAAGTCCATCTAAGGCCCCTAGTGCCCCATTATAGGTGAATTCAGCCTGCCATTGATCCCCTTCCCTTTCCAGCTCTTCCATTTCCAGGTTCAGGAAGCCACTCACCCAGAGTAGGTAATGGGACTTGCATTGAGTCCCCTCTAAGGGAGTCATAGTAATCTGACTTGGGTCTGTCAGCGATAAGGTGGGAAGGACTGACACTTTTTTTTTTATGGGGAGAGGCAGGGCAATTGGGGCTAAGTGACTTGACCAAGGTCACACAGCTAGTGTGTCAAGTGTCTGACCTCCTGACTCCAGGGCCGGTGCATTACCTAGCTGCCCCTGACATCTCTTTCTTATGGAAAGAGCTGTTTCATTTTTATTTCCCAGGGATGGGAGGAACTAGATCCTGAAATGCATTGGCTGAGTACAAAGTATGTAATGTCTATGTTTGTCTCTGTGTAGATCCATAGGAGTGTGGGAGAGGGTTGAGGAGGAAGGAAACCCAATTCCTACCTGTTTTAAAAATTTTTATTTTGCAATGAACAGGCCTTTAAACTGCCCACAGTTTAAAAGAAAAAAGAAACCCTTGTAACAAGTAATTCAACGTTATCAGAACTGATAACCTCTTATGTGGTATGATTTGAGGGATAATACCTCTCCAAATATCGCAAAAAACTCCAAACCAACCCAAAAGTCATTAGTTTGCCTCAGTGCCTGAAGTTTCACCATTAAAAACAATGCCTAAGGTATTGAAAACGTCTTCTGAACTGCTTCTCTTTCTTGGGAAAGGTAACAAATTAGTAGCCATTATGGCAGATTTGGAAGAATTACAATGTTGTGGTCTAGTAGAAAGAATGTTGGACTTGGTTCTACTTGGCTCTCACTTCAGTTGTGTGATTTTGGGGAAATCACTTAACTTCTCAGCCTCAGTTTGTTTACCTGTATAGCATGGCTTCTAAATAGCTTTGGAACCTCCTTGCTTACTTCCAAGTTCATTGTGGGGTGCATTAGGTAATCAGAGTTATACAAATGCTACTTGAGTCTCCTTCCATTGCATTCTTGACTGACTGATGGCAGGAACCATAAATCAAATAGCAAAGTAGCTAGAACAGAAGAGAAAATTGGAGAACAAGGGAAATTAAATAGTAAAATCATTCTCTGCCCTGGCTCCTGCACACGGAGGGATGCAATCTTCCACACATTCCTATACCAGCGGGAGAGGGAAGGTTTCTCAGACAACTCATGGTCCTAGGATCATGGATCACCACTCACTGTCTCCTAGCAACCAGTTATATACCTCACTGTTGTTCCAATATGTTTTAAAGCTACAGTTCACCGTCTCTGTTGAGTTACTGATACTACCAATTCTGTACTTGCAAGCTGCTGCTGCCATCTACTGCAAATCTCAACTGTGGCAACTTCAAAAAAAGTGTTAGTGCTCTTTTGTGAGATAGCTCTGGGCTGAAATTTCGGGGGCTAATCCATGTATTTGCAGCTCTTCTATAAATCAGACGTTCAGCCATTCTCAAACGGTACACAGAACAGTCACTGAGGCTGCTGTGGATGTATGAGTGGGGAAAGGAGTGATCATTTATTAAACACCTAATATATGGCAAGGGGACACTGTGATAAGCACTTTTACATCTTTCATTCAATTTTAGGCCCAGTTCACTGGGTCACTGCAGTATATGTGTTGATGGATCAGTTCTATATGTTGTCCGTAAAACTGTATTATAGTCTGGGAAACAGAAATTCTTCATGTACTTGGTTTTTGCTAAGTGGATAGTTAAGTAAACTCTTTTGGGTGACTGTAGTTTCCTAAATAAGGTTGATAATCACTATAATGTTTGTTGGCTGTTTTTTTTTTTAAAAGGCTTATGACTTAGTGCAGGGGTGGGGAACCTGTGGCCTTAAGGCCACATGTGGCCCTCTAGGTCCTCAAGTGTGACCCTTTGACTTAATCCAAACTTCACAGAACAAATCCCCTTAATAAAAGGATTTGTTTTACAGTAAAATTTGAACTCAGCAAAAGGCCACACCCTAGGACCTAGAAGGCCATGTGTGGCCTCGAGGCTGCAGGTTTCCCACCCAGGATTTAGTGGAACAAAATCTTGCTTCTTTTTATCTACCATACACATGTTAAAAATCATACAGGAGTGACTTTGGCTTTTTCTGGAGCCCAGTTCCCTGACTCTTCTTTTTGATTTAGCCAGGCCAACAGCTCAGGATTCATGGAGGAACCTACGGAAAGAAAGATAAGAGAGGTGGGAGGAGATGGTGTTTATCTGGAGCTCTGGCTTACCCAGAGACCACCCTACCTAGCACTCTGGTCTATAAGGAGGTTGAGTATCTATACCTGCCTTCTGGAGGCTAAGTTGCCTAGTTCTTTCATCAAGAAGGAAGATATAGCTGGCATTAATCATCCTTTCTACACCTTCTCCCAAGGAAGGCTCCTGGCTGGGGGAGGAGACAGAATGGGAGAATGGACAACTCAGGGCAAAGGATAGTCAGATGAGTTATAGACAATAGGGTCTTGAGTATGGGAGTAGTGCAAGGGTGTGGGGAGGTATTTTAGACAGGGGCTTATGTGAGGGAACAGAATTAAAGTATTGGCCTGCCAGAATGGGCATCCATGTCTCTAAGGGCCCAGGCAGATAGTTCTCTCTCCACTCTTACACTCCAAACACACCAGGGCAGAGTTATACCTGTCCAGATAGGCCAATGAGAATTTGGGACTTATGTATGGGGAGGGGATATTCTGGAGGGGTGAGCATGGGGAGAACTGGGATTGGTATAGGCAAGAAACTAGAATGTAAGTGGGCCCTCTTCTTTCCTCACCATGGTCAGGCTCCTCTCCTATAGTCTGCCAGGTCATTGTTCCCTCCTTACATCCAGGTAAAGCGTCTGCCCTTCATCCAGTGCTGCGTATTCCACTGGGGACTTGGGTTGCGGTCTTGTATAACTGTGAGCAAATCATTCACCCTCCTGGAGCCTCACAGAATCAGAGCTGCCAGGAACCTTGGAGGCCGCTTAATCTGATCACCCCGTTTTTCTTTTGAGAAAACTTGGCATCAAAGGTGAGAGTTGAAACCACTCAGGTCCTCTGGCTCCAGAACCAATGCTCTACAAACACTGCCTCCCCACTTTCCTCATCTGTAAAATGGAGATACTTATAGTTGAGAAAAATGCATTGGAATCCTTAAAGCCCCCTGATTTAATCAGTTACAGATTTGGTGCTTTGAGGTGATCTGGTCCAACCCTCTCATTTTTCAGATTAGAAGTGTGAGCTGTCATTTAGCAAACCCTCAGCGAACATCCATCATGTGCGTACAGGCACTGTTTAACCTGGTTCCACTCCCTTATCTCTAGGTTCTCCCAAACAGTCAGGAGATGATGGAGGCTATCAAGGAGCCAGGCTAGGGGTGACTTTGGACGGTCAGTTTGGCCAACCTGTTTCTGTATTACCTATTCGAGTATTACCTAGCTCGCCCCCTGCAACCCTGGCAGGGTCAAGTAGTTTTCAGTTACTAGAAATCTTATCCAAAATATTCAATTTCCTTCTTGTGCGTTTGGCCCATCTCCTCTCATTCAGTTCTCAGTGGGGACAAAGAGGACACTTCAGTTCTGTTTCCTTGCCTGTCCCAGATCATCCAGGAGTCCATCTCTAGAGTCATCTTGTTAACTGGGCTTAGAGCTTGCAGATCTCCCAGAGTTCCTCTTGCTTTTCTTGTCTTTGTATTCCTGACCCTGCCAATGGAGACAAGAGGAACTGGAGGAAGAGAATATGGATAGCTCAATGAAGCCTATCCTTATGGTTAGACACATAAAAATAAAATCTTGTGCTCGTTTAATGAAGTTTATGCGACATCTTTACATCAGTTACTTCATTTGTTCCCCACAACAATTTTAATTACCTCCTTTGAAAGATGGGGAGACTTAGCCACACACCTATGGAATGGTAGTGGGTAGAGCCTTAGGACAGAGGCAGCTAGGCGGTTCAGGGGTCTAGTGCTGGGCCTGGAGTCAGGAAGCCCTGAGTTCAAATGTGATCTCAGATATGTACCGTGTGACCCTGGGCAAGTCACTTAACCTTTGCCTGCTTCGGTTTTCTCAGTGGTAAAATGGGGATAATAACAGCACTTACCTTGCAAGGTTGTGAGAATCAAGTAAGATTTTTGTAAAGTGCTGAGTACAGTGCTTGGCACAGAGTAAGTTTATATAAATGCATATTTCCCTTCCCTATGGTGCATACAACAGTGAATTTATTGAGAAAACAAATAAAAAATATAAAGGTATACCCCACAGAAATTTGCCCTAATCAATGTCATCATTAAAATAACCAAAACCCACTGTGCAAATCACAATGTGGCCATAACCCCTTGCAGTGGATCGCACATTTAGAACAGCTTTCCTTTGGAATGTACTACTTTCCGTAACACTGGATTGAAAGACAGGTTTTCTCAAAACCAATCAACATGGGGTATACCTGAGTGTTAGGGCTTTAAACATGTCATAGCTGCACTGTACTATGCTGCCTTTAGGTGGATGAAACAGGATGGAAATGAACAGTATAGAAACGAAGTTGGCTCCATGTGATGTGTTTTGAGGGGCTCTGAGATCCTCCCAAGCTCTCAATATTTCCTTCCCCATCTAGCTTAATACCCTATATTCCATTAAAAGTAATCCATTCCTTTGGGTTAGGTAATACTCTCTATAGGCTCTTCTTCAAAATGTAAATGTTGGTGGGAGAGAAATAAAGCTAATTCCTAATACCTTAGAATGAATAATGCGCTTTGCCATTTACAAAGTACTTTCATTTTCATTTATGTTATCTCCAGAACACCACAGGTCTCCAGAAGCAGGCAGGGTAGGTGTTATTTGCATTCTTCTGATACAGAAACTTGCTTGGAAAGGCTGAAACTTGTCTAAGGTCAAATAGCTAATTAGTGGCAGATCCAGAACTGAAACCTAGATGTCCTGACCCCACTATCCAGCACTTTTCCCACTGTATGAGTTTTGAGTTGATCACGGAAGAAGAGAAGCCATCCAGACAGCATGAGAACACTGGGAGAAATAAAAAGCAAAGCAAAGGGAAACAGGGGCAGGACAGAGGGCTGGAGTGGGGATCTGTGTTCCACAAAGATTCCAGAAAATGGGGGCTCCTTCTCCAATACCCAATATTGACTGCTGCTCAATGCTTGCTCCAGTAGTTGCAAATTTTGAAGGTTGGGGTTGAAAGGAGAGGAGAAGAAACAAAAGGGATGGGGAGGAGTATGGTGGGAGAAGAGATAGCAGGAATGAAAGAACAGAAGGGAAGAAAGAGATGGATAGAAGAGCAGAAGAGAAATAGAGAAAGAAGCATAGAAGACAGAAGAGAAAGACTGAGAGAAAAATGAAAGAGGGATAGGAGGAATGAATGAAAAAGCATGTCCATCAAGCCTTGTGCTAAATGCTGGGGCCACAAACACCGGAGACAAAGACAGTCTCTATCATTCAAAGAGCTCATACTTTAATGGGAGGGACAACAAAAGAGGGAGTGGTGGCCAGGGAAGGGTACTTTGGTCCTGAAAGTTACAGTGATGGGGAGGAAGAGATGGCATAAAAAGGAAGAACAGGAGGGATGGAGGGAGAAAGAAAATAAAACAGGAGGAGGAAGTAAAGGAGGAAAGAAAGAGGGTATGAAGTACTGTTATGTGGTAGTCCCTTGAATTCCCACTCAGAATCAGTTTACTACCCTTTTGCTCAGCTTTCTCTAACCAGTCCCTTCTTGGTCAACTAACATTCAGACCCAGATGTCTGATAACAGCATGAAGTTAATCCAACTTTCCTGAATTCCACAAAAGTGTGGTATCCCAACAGCCAGCCTGGCCTGGTCCATGCCCATCTAACTTCTGGGACCACCTATGGTTCTAAGGGCTTTGGACACCCTCTACTGACCAAAGGAGAGCAGTGAAGGGATCTAGGAGGGAGGAACCATTTAGCAGAGAAGCAAAGTGATTTGCCCAAAGCTGTACAGCTAGTTTGTGGAAGACCTTGGGGTAGATCTTCAGTCTTCTGGCTCCTAATCCAGTAACTTTTGCCCTACACCAGATTGTACCCTCTGTGCCCTGTCTAAAAGTCTCCTCCATACCCTGGAAACAACATAGTAAATCAAAACATCAGACATGTCGGGGAGCTTGCGTATAGCCCACATAGAATAACAGAATAGAGATGTAGGGATGGTAAAACTTTATTATGGAAGAGTAAGGATCGGCCAAAGCTGTGACCCTGCTTATATGTTCATAACACAGGACTGCAATTGACTGCACAAAAATCTAAGATCACAGGATCATAGATTTAGAGTTGGAAGGAGCCTGACAGGTCATCTAGTCCAGCTCCCTCATTTCACAGAAGAGGAAACTGAGGCCCAGAGTGGTTAAATGGCTTGCCCCACAGGGAGTGGACCTTAGGGCCCCTGACTCTAGATCATTAACAGTAATACTACTGCCCTTCAGGAAAAGAAAGATGGTGGATTTGGATTTTTGATGGCAACTAGGGACGATCACCCGATTCCCTCTGAATGTAAGAATAAATCACTTTCAGCCTAGACCTCAGATGACATGGCAAGCTGAGAGCTATTTGGACCTTGTTCCAGCAATTTTTCACATGGTGGAGAAGAGAACGGGGGGATCTCTTTAATCCCCTTTCTGAAGGATCTTCAAGTGACAACTTCTTGAAGACGAGGAACTTATATTTCTGTTTTGTGGAGAAGTCACACTAACTGCTAATCTTTGACCCAAGTAAAAGCCTTTAACACGTCACCCATTAGGAGAATTTCTTCCTCCCTAGGCTCCTATCTGGTGGCCTGTGAGATAGTTAGCCATTCTCATCCTGTCTATGAGAGAAAGAAAGAAGCTACAGACCCCTGGAAACTCCCAAGTGGTCTGGTCCCAGGGTAATCTTCCCAGCTTGCTCCTTGACACTGTCTCATTCTATTCTTCTTCTAGTGGCTGGACATGGCAATCCATGAATAGTCATGCTGTTGCCTCACAGAAGTGGTCCCTTCTTTCCAAATGTCACAGTCCCCAGTGCTGGGAAGTGTCTTGGCTCTTCATCATGGGTCGTTTGGTGGGTCAGCATAATCCTTTTGTCCCGGAAGGCCTTCCCGCACACCTTGCACTGGTAGGGTTTTTCTTCTGGGCATGATGGGAGCAGTCCTTGGCCCCCTGCCCGGTGCACCCGCAAGTGGCTTTTCAAATGCTGCTTCTGGCTACAGGCCTTCCCGCATTCGGAGCATGTGTATGGCCGTTCACCTGTGTGCACCCTGCAGTGGATGGTCAGTGTCTTTTTGTCCTTAAAACTCTTGCTGCAGCTGACACAAGCGAAGGGACGCTCCCCTGTGTGGATGCGCTGGTGGCTGACCAGGTGGTGCTTCTGGCTGAAGCATCGGGAGCACAGGGAGCAAGTGAAGGGCCTCTCACCTGTGTGCACTCGGTGGTGGCTCCTGAGATGATGCTTCTGGCTAAAGCACTTCCCACACTGAGGGCAGCAGTAGGGCCTCTCCCCCACGTGGGTCCGCTGGTGGGACACCAAGATCTGCTTAAGGCGGAAGCGCTGGCCACACTCCCCACAGACGAAGGGCCTCTCTGCCAGGTGATCGTTTATATGTTTCTTGAGACTTCCAGCCTTTTTGAAGCCTTTCCCACACTGGAGGCAGACATGGGGCTTCCTGGAGGCAGGTCTTCTGTGCTTGGAGAGGGCATGCTCTGAAGGGGCATCTTTGAGCATCTCTATCGTTCTATCACGCTTCCCTATGTGGATCTTTCCATGACGCTTCAGGTCCCCCTTGGAAGGGAAACCTTTCCCACACTCGGGGCACTTAAAAGGCCTCTCCCCGGTGTGGCTGCGCTCATGGATGATCAAGGCTGTGTTGCTTTTGAAGCTCTTGTCACACTCAGCACAGGTTGGGGGCTTCTTTTTCCCCAATGGCCTTTGAGGCACACTAGGCCTTCCTGCATAGGCCTGTTTTTTCCAGAACTTTTCTCTACTACTATTTTTCAGCTTTAGGGGGACCTGAACAATACCCTCTGACTTCATCAAGAATGTAAATGTCTCTGGGTCTTCCATATTGTCTCCAATATCTTTAACTTTCTCATTTCTGATCCCGTTCCTAGAACCTAATGAGGAGAAAAAGAATCCAGATGTTAGCCTATGGAGAAGGCCATACTCCTATCATTGAATATTAGTTCCCAGCCCTGGGATAGTCCCCACAAAAATCATTCTATTCTAGTCTTCTTGTTCCATATCTAGATGGGACCACTAAACAGCTAGGCTACAGCCCTCAGGAAGAAGGCTTAAACCTTAGGGAGTTGGGATGATAGAACTGGGATAATACACAATCTCGATTTGAATGAAAAGAAATATTTAAATAAAACCAAACAAATCCCAACCCCCACCTTTCAGCAATAGACAATTGATATGTAGGGAAACTGAAGTTTCAATGCCTCAAATACTGAATCAAAGTTATCAAGCTTTGTTGCAGACAGACACACATAATAAAGACAAGGATACAGGCTAGGTAGGTGGAGAATATTGACCTTACCTACTTAGTGTAGTTCTGGCTCAGACAGAGAAATTCTTGGGAGTATTAAAGAACTATCTAACTTAGGTTAGATGCTATCTGTAGAGTAAGGCTGTGGATGTCCACTGAGGACACAGGGGTCATGGAGGAAAGACCTAATTTTGAGGATACTCTGCTCAGGTTGTAAATTTCGTTTTATTTTAGCTTATGACCAAAGAGCTGTCAGCCTGCCTTAATATCCTAGAACCACTATATCCTAGGGCTGAGATGGCTCCAGTGAGCTCCCTCCCCAAGGGAGGAACCTAGAAGATGCAATGCTTACTGCAGACCAGCAGTGCCAAATAAAAATGGTGTCACATGCTGACTTAGAAAACCACATACTAACATTACCTACATTATATTATATATTTTTATTTTGTTAATTACTTCCCAATGACATTTTAATTTGATTCTGGTTACCCAGGCCTATGTGTTTACTACAACCTCAAAGCACCACTCAGCTAAGATGAGGACTAGAAGAACATTGCACAGAAACCACATCCATCCAGCTCAAGGAGTTAGGCCCAGTGACAACTGCAAGATGACATTACCAGAAAGACAGTGGTAATCATCTGAGGTGAGAGTTTCCTTCCACATGAACACTCCCCACATGTGGGCCTCATACTTTGTTCCAGCTTTCTCTCCTCACTAACAGTATGTATATTTGAGAAAGCATGTGCCCTAGCCTTATGAAAAGAATGTTTTATTGCAAATTTGCTTCCTCCATTATTTTAATAAATGACTTTGCTTTGAGCTAATTATATCCTTAGGCTATCGAGAAAAAGGAAACATCATTGGGGGCTAGTGAAGTATTATTTTGAGTGAATATGTATGTCCAGAGTACCTTGAAACTTGAGTAGTTATTTTGGGAGTGCCTATACACATGGGGAAAAGGGGGAAGATATGACAGCCCTCTGCCAGTACTTTGGCATTCAGGCCTACTTTTATCCATTCTCTTGGCTTCCTGGGCTGATACCAATGGAGGGTGGGGGAGGGTGATGTCGGACCCTGGACTGACTTTTTGGAAGATGAAAGAGAAGGAAACAATGGTGGCAGAAGTCTATACCCCTTCCAAAGCCAGTGTTAAATTTGTAACCATCAGGTCCAGGAAGCTAAAACTACAGATGCCAGTACATGAGGAGTGCTGGCGCAGGGTGAGAATGCCCTTGTTAGAAATACCCAGGAGTCACAGAAATGTTCATGTTTTAGGTTTACACCCTAACGAGGTTACTGGCAGTAAGAAAAGGCCTATTTGTACAAAGATCTTCTTAGCATCTCTTAATAGCACTATTTCTAACAGCAAAAACTAGAAACAAACTATGTGCCAAATGATAATAGAGTGCATAAAAATAATGGAAAAACTCAAAGTAAGTGAAGCACAGTGAAGAAAACAGAGTCACTAAGTGCAACAGTGTAAAGGCAGACTTTATTAAATCAACACACCAAAACCTCTGGTTAAGTACAGTGGAAGATGTTGGTGCTATCTTGTTAAACGTTAAAGTGCTCTGAGAAGATGCCCGTATCACGAGCTCACTTAAGAAGAAGGTTGTGCTCATGGGTCCTAGGAGATTAGGGACTTGGCTAGTTGATTCTAGCAATGACTTTATTCCTCCAAAGTTAAACGTGGTAAGTAGGACAGCTCAGCCTTCCTTTCTTAGAACAAAGTGTATGGTTGAATGCATTTCCTTCTGAGTCTAGCATGGTACTTTGCACACAGTAAGAGCTTAATAAATGTTTGCTGTGTAAAGAAACAAATGCAGATAAGGAGAATGCAAACTGCTTAGAGAGGGTTAGAAGGCTTAGGACCAGAGATCTGGGCAGTGATTGAAAGTTGGAAGACTGAAGGAAGACTTACTACCCCAGTGGCGATTCAGGCCTCTTCTGTGGTTCTGGGAGTCCCTCATCCATGGTTCTTCCTCCTGTTCAATTTTACAGATAACCTCTGGTTTGGCAGCAGGATACCCTAGATTGAGAAAGCTGGTTGAGGGTACGTCTTATAATTACATAGGTAGAAATATAGGGCTCCGATATTATTTATGAAATCTGACTTGAAATGCACATTTGTAATGTCTTAGGCTCACCACCTTTGCAGCGGTCTATTGAAAATGGAAAGACTTAGGCTGAGGGTTGCAGCATGAGAAACATTCTGCTGACTAGCAAGAATGGGCAGTGGAAAAGGAGACATCCAGACTGAAAGGCTGATGTTCTAAGGCATCAACATGTATTTGTGGGGCTGCATAAAAGGCGGGGGGTTACAGTATGCTTCCCCTTTTTACAATGTCATAGGACTTAGAGCTGTAACAGACCTTAGGGATCCTCTACCCCCCTCCCATTTTATAGATAATGACATTGAGGCCCAGAGATGTCATATGATGTGCCCATGGTTACAAAAGCGGTAAGTAGAACAGCTCAGATTTGAACCCAGGTCGTCTGAGTAGAAATCCAATGTTCTTTTCACTATCACTGCAAATCCCACCCCACTCCCTGCCCCCAGGAGACCAACCAAGCAGAGGGCAAGGCCAAGCCCTGAACACTTTTTGAGCTGTTTGAGCCTTCAGGGATTCTGAGGAAATTTGAGGCTCTAGGCTCCTTGACCCCACGCACCTGGGGATTCCTGATTGGACAGCTACCAAGCAAGTAATCAACGCCCTCACCCAGCGAGGTCACCAACTCATAGGTCCCCCTCATCACGTCCTGGTAAAGCTTCTTCTGTTGTTGGTCCAGTACTGCCCACTCCTCCTGGGAGAAGTAGACGGCCACATCCTCGAATGTCACTGGCATCTGCAATGATAGCAATCACTCTGAACTGGTGTCACCCTGGACAAAGTCCCTGGGGCTACAGAGAGGATATCCAGGGACCTTCATGGGTCTGAAGCATATTTTCCAACCCCCTTCAAGGACCCTGGGGCTCCTACACCTTGGGAAGCATCAGGAAGATTCAATTGAATTTTGAAGGTGTCTCTCTACAGAACTCGGCTCAGTAAACCTTTCCCCTACCCTTTAACTCTCCTATTTTAAAGGCTTTCTGCTTCCACAATTTTTAGGAAATTAATGAATACAGATACAAATAATGGTTATACCAGGTCACACTCATTGAGGGCTATCATGGCAACTCTACCAATGACCAATCAGAAACATTCACTATGAAGGGTGGTAGGGACCAATATCACCCAATGGACTTAGTAGCAATCCTGTCGGTAATCACTGCCCATATGAAAGTGTCAAATAACAATAGGTCCTTCACACTGAAACTGTAGCCAACAGCTTCTGCAAGCCAGGGTTCTTTTCTATCCATCCACCAGCTATTTTTCCCAGGCTCCTCCCAGAGCCCATTCCTCAAATCCCAGCCTCTGCTCAGGGATTATGACGGAATGATAATGATCAGATTTCCTTAGAAGATAAGCTATTTTACCAGGTGGTCAACCCAATTCCTTTCCTAAGATTCCTATTCATTTGTATGGATTATTAGTAGGTTGGAGTACTCTGAGATGCTCATATCAGAAGCTTGCTTAAGAAGAAGGTTGGGATCATAGGTCCTAGGAGATTAGGGACTCAGCTAGTTGATTCTAGCAATGACCTTATTCCTCCATTGATTATTTTTAGTTAGCATTTATACCTATTTTCTTCCAAAAGAATGAGATAATATTAAACATAATGTAAAATTAGGAAAACTGCAGCTGAAAACAGAATAGAGACCATCTCAAGGGAACAGAGGTACCATACAGCCAGGCATCTGTGATGAGCTGACTGCTACAGTTAAGTTGTATATTTAATGCCTCTAAGTTTGAAGCTAAGGCAAAATGGGAAATACACTAACTTACAGCTTTCCTCTTCTGACACTACAGAGCACCCAAATTTACCTATAGGAACAAAGTTTCTCTTAGAACTAGACCCAGAAATTTATCCCATAGATTCTTGGCTCAGAATAATAAGATCCTAGATTTAACTAGAAAAGAACTTTAGGGATCATCTTGCCCAATTCCCTCAACTTATAGGTGAGGAAACTGAGGCCTGAAATATGCTCAAGGTCTCATGGGAGTAAGCAGCCTGGCTTTGGACTGTCTCCTAACCCAAGCCAACTGTCCCATGGAAGCATCTGTTGGTTATAATCCTCTAAGGCCAGAATTTCACCCTTCTATAAAGCCTTCCCAGATCACTTCGGTACGTGGCAAACTTTCTATCCTCTGAACTACTAACAAAAATAATGGCATGTATTTCCACAGCACATATTAAGATTTACAAAGTACTATCCTCGTTCACAGCAATCTAAAACAACCTTGTGAAGCTAGTAGCATTTTACAGAAGAGGACAGAGAGCCTTAATAATATTATGAAGTCAGTAGTGTAAGCATTATTAACCCCATTTTACAGATGAAGAAACAGACTCAGAGAACCTCAGTAACCTTGTGAGGCAGAATATGCAATTTTGGCCTTTTTTATGAATGAGGAAACCAATGATCGCAAAGTTTAAATGGCTCGTCAGTGGTTACCAGCAAGGAGGTGGCAAAGTCAGGCCTCAAACATCCTGGGTTCCTTTTACTATACCATATTGCATCTCTTTATTACTTATTTGTTTTTGTACTGATTATGTGGCACTTACCTCATACTGTATAGAGGCAGAGTTAGTTGACAGAGCCCTGAACTTGAACTAGTTCCAGGTTTAGGACTAACTAGCTGTATAAATTCTCTTACTTCCCCTGAGCCTGAGCTTCCTTATGTGACAATAGTATAATGATATTTGCATCACCTGCCTCACAGAGCTGTTCCAAGGAAAGCAAGTTGTAAAACTTATAGAAATACGTACCATTATTATGTCCCTGTATGATTTCCCTTACTGGATAGTAAATACATAAGAGTAGGTACTATGTCTTTGCATCCTTCATGGAGCTTTTCTGAAAAAGGACACTCCGTAAATAGTTGTTTAATAAAGTGAATGATGGAGATCTTACGAGAGACTGCAGATTGCAAACTGTGGTACAAAACATGATGGAACGTTCTTGTGGCTTAGGAAACCAGGAATGAGGAATTCAGTGAAACCCAGGAAGAGTTATATGAACTGACGATGTAAAATAAACAGAACCAGAAAAACATGTAGTGACTACAACAATGTAAAGGGGAAGAGCAATAAAATGAAACTGAATATTGTATAGTTATAAAAACTAAGCTTTGCCCAGGAAAAGAGATGAGAAAAATATAGCTCCTTCATTTTGTGGAGGATTTGGGGGACTATGAGTATGGAACATTTCATATGCTTTCAATTCCATTCAATAGCATTTAAACACTGTGGTAACAGACAAAAAAATGTAACATCCCGTTCTTAAGAAGCTTATGTTCTACTGGGGATGGGGGGTGGGCATAAATAAAAGATCTCTCTCTCTCAGATAGAAAAATAGATATAGACTATATCTATCTCTCTATGTACAGATAAGCAAAAACAAAATAAAATACAAAGTAATTGGTGGGAGGTAGATCACTGACAACTGAGGGAATGAGGAAGTGGTACTTATACTAAACCTTGGCAGGCATTAGAGCTTCCACAGGGCAGAGGTAAAGGAAGAAGAGCAAGGCAGATATATCGGTTGGTTCTGGGGAACTGTTTATTTTTGTTTTTAATCTTTGTTCCAAGGGAAGGCTTTATGGGTAGGGAAAGAGGATGAGCATAATGGAAAATGAACGGAATATAGAAGTGAATGGCATCAGTAAAACTCATAAAAGCAAGACAGAATGTGGATGGCTCATTTCACTCCAACCCTGTGGGTGGAAAACAGCTCCTAGTGCATAGACTTTGTGCAATGGTATTTTTTTTAACTATATGGACACTCACATTTTCCCACTGAGATCTGGAGGCAGATCTAACATCAGGAATGAGGCAATTCCTTAAGAGCTTTTGGTTACCAAGTTATGCTGATCTCAAACGGTGGGAACATAGCAGGTAGGTCAGCATCCTGCTTTTAAGATAATCTTACAGGGCTCCTGGCATTTTCTTTTGTAGAAGGGAAAGCTGCACCTACTGATTCTAACAATCTATCCTATGATTCTTAGAATTTAGAGCTGGAAGCGACCTGGGAGTCATTGAATCTGATTCTCTCAGTGTATAGATTTGGGAACAGGCCCAGAGAAGGCAAAGTCATGCAGCTGGTTAACAGCAGAGGCACAACTAGAACCCAGGTCTCCTGACTCAGTGTAGATTCCTTCCAGCTCTAATTTTCAACTCTAACACATAATTGCAAGGGGCACTACAGAGAAATAAATCCTTAGAGACCACTATATTTAGGACCACCTAGACTATCCTATCTTCTTATGGTTTACAAATCCCAACTACTTGGAAAATAAAGAAAACGATCTGGTCTAGCCCTGGAAAAGAGGGAATACAATTCTCTTTAGGCTGGAGACTGAGTTTTCCAGCCTAGAATGTGAGCTCGGGACACAAGAGAGCATCATTGAGTGGACGATCGTTTACTTCATGGAATTCTATGATTTCTTGGAGTCACCTTGGGAGCAGGGTGGCCAGGAATGCCCTTTAACTGGAGTGGGTTACTGGTACAGGGCCAGAATTGTCAAGGAAACGGCCAGACCCCGGGATCCTATGAAGACAGTTCAATGTTGTGTTTCTTTCTCATCCCACAAACCCTTATTCCTTCTATCCATCCTTTCCGTCATGGTCCAACCTCGCCAGCCTGGTGCCAACTATCGAAGAGGAGGATGGACTCCAGTCCCCCAAGATCCCATAGGACAGAGCTTGTACTGCACTCACTCCTCTCACCCTGCACCCGAATAGGGAAGAAGCCTCAGCCTCAGTACTAGGACAGGCCCCTCCCCCGAAGAGAACAGGGCCAGGTAGAGGGATGAAGGGCCCAGTCCCCAGCTGGTCTCCGTCCCCTCTCTTTCCGAGCCGGGCCTTCTCTTGGGCCCGGGACTGCCCCGAGAGTTGGGCAGCAAGTCCTACCTGCAGAGAGAGCCCTTCGGACACCGGGGTTGCGCTCTGGCCCCAGACCGGCCCTGGGCACGGGCTCTCTTGCATGCGCTGCAGCTGAGGCATTGGAAGCTCTGCGTGTCACTGGAGGCAGGCGGTGGCGCTGCAGCCTAGACCCTGGCCTGTTCCGCCCGGCCTGTGATGGGTCCTGGACCAAGCCGAGCTGGCTGGGAAACCTCCACGCACCTCACGCACTCGGGGCAGGATGGGATGGTGATGTACAGGTCGAAGGACAAAGAAAATAGAAAGAGGGAGAGGACGAAGGAAAGCAGCCAGTAAGAGGGAAGGGTTTAGCCGGAGGAGGATAGCAGGATTGGGCCCAGCGTAAGCATGGAGGTAGGGGTGGAGATCAAATCTGAGACCAGACTAGGAGATGCTGGAGGAGCCTGGATTGAAGAGCATCCTTCTTGCAAGAGGCGAGATTCATCTTCGTTATTCCTCTGCTCTGGAGAGGACCAATAGGCAATACTTGCTGAGAGACCTGGGCGGCTCCCGTCTGTTCCCATGCCCTCCTTTCAACCCAGTGGCTTGTGGGACTTGTAGTACTTGTCCGCCACTCCCGGAGGCGCCCACACCCACTGGCCACCCTTCTTTGGCCTCATAGTACTTTGGAGGCCGAAGCTGGGAAGCAGGGCGGGTGTGGAATGGCTAAAAGAAGGACAAGAAAAGCCTGTTCTCTGCCTCCTCTAAGTTTAGCCTAGATAAGAGGAAGGGATGTGAGGCACTGAAACCGGTGTCTCAGAGCACTGCAGAAGCTGTGGGGGGAAGAAAGGAGCCATTGGCCGGCAGGGCATGGGTGGCGCAGAGGACTAGGTGTGCTCCTGCAGCCAGGACTGCCTTGGCACGTTGTGCCAAATAGAGAGAAGAGGGTAGGAGTGCTAGAGGCTGATCGTCATACTATTCCTCTCATTTTCCCCTTTGCAACACCTGCAGTCCTTTTAAAGCTCAATTCAAATCTCACCTCTTTCAGAAAGCCTTCAGGCGACTCCCCCCATGGGCAAAAAAAGAAAAAAAAATCTTTCCCCTCCGAGTCCCCGAGAATCTTTGTTTGGTAACTAATGCTCTCATCAAGTAATATTGTGAATTATAGTTACGAGTACTTAGGTCTTCTTTCTCTCCTAGATCTGAAAGTGAGTTCTAGGGTCCTGTTTTATCTAAATTTCTTATCTCCGCCAGAGCCTAGCACGGTGATATGCACAAAGTAGGCGCTTAGTAAATTTTGTATTTGTTGATTAATTTTGAAATGGCACCCTGACAGAGAACTTGGTGCATCGGAGAGAGCACGAGACTGGCTGGCAGAAGACCTGGCTTCAGTTGCCAAGTCTATCACTTATCACAGGATCACGGAATCTTGTCCAACGCATTCATTCTACAGATGAAGAAATTGAGACCTAGAGAGGTGAAATAATCTTGCCCAAGGTCACACAAAGTAGCAGAACTGGGAGTCGATCTTCTGATTCCAAATCTGGCGCTCTTTCTACTTACGGGCTGTGCAACGGTGGGCAAGTCATTTTATCTCTCTGGCCTCAGTTTCCTCGTGTGCAAAATGAAGACGTCCGAGTCGATGTTTGAGGCGGCTTCCAGGTATAATATCCCGTGATTTCTGTGAGAAGATAGAAAAAGTGAGATAATTTCATCATATTTGGAGAAGAAGAATCAGAATCCAGGCAGATTGTTTTTATTCTTCTTTCTTTCTTCTCACCTGGTTCCCCTTAACCCCACCCCACTGTTTAAGCAATCTCTAACCAGGGTTCTTTGCTCCGCCCTTGCCAGCTTTGCCTTGGGAAACTGGTGCATTTGGGGAAGAACGGACCAACCTCGCGAATCCCACCTGGGTCCTAAAAACCTCCTGGCCTCCTCCCAGCCCGAGGCGGAGGGAGGTTACTGCGCATGCTTCCACATCCTGGGCTCTCTGGTTTCTTAAATCTGGGTGCTCAATCAAAGGCAGAGAAATCCGACGCTGCGGTTGGGGTTCCGCTCCCGAGCCTTTCCCCGCGGCTGTGCGCGTTCCATCCCGGGTCCCCAACCTTCTAACCCGCCTCGAACATTCCATCTGGTGGTCCGAACGTCCCTGCCCGCGCCGGCCATGACAGCCCATTCCTTCGCTGTCCCCGTGATTATCTTCACCACCTTCTGGGGCCTTATCGGTATTGCCGGACCCTGGTTCGTGCCCAAGGGGCCCAATCGCGGGTAAGAGAAGCCCCCGAACCCTCGAGAGTCCCAGATTGGTACCTGGTTCCCCTTCCTTGTCTCTAGTGCTGTTAAGCGTTATCCCTGCTCTTACCTGCCAATCACCAGATCATCTTTTCACTTGCCCTTGGCCCTCTTCCCTGCATTAAAGCCGATCCCCCCTCCCCCACCATTCTTTTCCCTTCACCTCCCCCACCACCGCATTATATATTCACTCCAACCACTGATTAATTCAGTCAGTAAATATTCATTGAATTCGTGCCGCGCCTCCATCCCTGCCCCACCAACTGTGGGGATGGATGGCAAAGAAGCAGCTGTTTTTTTTCCGTAAGCTTACCGAAGGCAGGTACCATACCGTGCCTTATCGAGCGTTTGTAGTTAACTTCTCAGCGCCTAATATTGTGCTCTGCACCCAGTAAACGATTGATAACTGTGTGTTGAGTTGAGAGACAGGATAACGTGCCCCATAGGAGCTTAGAGTTTAATTAGACGATGCCAGACCTAGGAGAGAAAATTTTTGTTGTTGTGTCGTTTCAGTTGTGAGTCCACACTCTTCATGACCCCATTTGGAGTTTTCTTGGCAAAAGTACTGGAGTGGTTTGCCTTTTCCTTCTCATTTTACAGATGAGGAAACTGAGGCAAAGAGGGTTGGTTAAGTGACTTGCCCAGGGTCACACAGCCGATATATCAGTTGCTAACTCCTTGATGGGGACTGTCACTGCAGTAAGATTTAAGAGAACAAGCAGTCTGAATGAACCATATCTCTGTAAAATGACTTTACTGGATAGGTGGGGAGCTGGATAAAGAGAATGACTCCAGGCTACCGGGCAAATCCACCTCTAACCTCTGACCAGACACACAGGACTCCATTGAGACTCTCCTCTTAGGCAGCATAGTATAATGGAGAATGGCTTTGCCATTAATTTACTAGCTGTATGACCTTGGGTGAGTCATTTCAATTTGACAAACACCAATCAAGTGACTGTGCAAGGCACCATGCTAATCATATGGGATAAAAAAATGAAAAATTATACTCTGCCTACCTTGAAGAAGCTAACACTCTCAGGGCTTCAGTTTCCTCATCTTTAATACCTATCCTCCCTTTTTCACAGGGTTGTTGGAAAAACTCTTTGTGAACTAATTTCCTATGAAGTGGATGATTCCCCAGTTCATTGTAACCTATTTCAGGGTCAAATTACCAATACTGTCTGGAATCTCTCAGTGTGGTCCCTGGCACACAGGAGGCACTTAATAAATGTTTATTGACTGACTGACCTGAAGTTTTTTCTCTGATACGACTAAAATCCCTTTTGGTGTATTTTAAGGGCCTTTCTCTTCTGTTCCATGTGTACATGAAAAGTAGCTGGTTGGGATTTTGCATTGCATTTCGTATGTCTCTTCTGCTCTCCCCATTTCCTTACATATCTTCTGGTCTCCTACTGAGCCTCTTATTTCCATGGCCCTTTTCTCTTTATATTTTGAGCTCTAGAGCTGACTCTGACTTTCTACAGGTTTACGAATCCTATCAGCTTTAAGTCTTCCTTTGGACATCTCTGAACTACTTCTGCTGTTTCCAGGAGCCCTGCTGATTGCTGGCCTGCAGTGGGGGAAGAGGCTGGAGCCAAGGGACTCAAATGCCCTCCCTAAATGGATCCTAGACCTGTCTTTGTCCACCCTAACCTCTTGTCTTTCTCATTGCAGGGTAATCATCACCATGTTGGTCACCACTGCTGTCTGCTGTTACCTTTTGTAAGTAACTCTCCAGGAAGTCCACGCTCCGAAATTATTTTCCTGATCTGCCCTTCCCCACATCCTCAACTTTGCCCAACTTGCCTTCTGCTTCTGTTGAGCATTTAAAACATTATAAATATTGCACTGGTTCACCTAAGGAGGTGACGTCTGGATGACAATTTGCTAGGTGTGGTGTAGGGGAGGATTTTTTGTTTGGGAAAGGATTGGACTAGATGTCCACTAGGCTCCTCTAACACGGAAATTCCATGGTTCTCTGAGATGATGTAGAGTAGGTTCACTGCTTTGAGAAAACCCAATACATGACAATTTAACTTAAAAATAGATAAATTTGCATTACAAAAAGTGTTCTTTCCATTTGTTTTGTGATGCCTTGATTGTCTGCAGGTTGATAATTTGTAGGTATAGCTTGAAACACGGGAAAGATTGTAGTAGTAGCATCGACCCAAATTGGCTGCTTTAAGCCTACTGAAAGGCAGTGTGTTATTATATTAATTATCCAACAAGGGAGTTCAATATGAGTTGTCTTTCTGGTGCTACTCTATTTGAGCCATCAACCCAGAAAATGATTGCCTTAATCCCTCTCTGATATATATATTTGCACAGTACAGCTTCCCAAAGGGCTGGCTACCACTGGGCACTCAGCCTACCCAAGCCTAGACTGTTCCTCTTGTCCCTGTTCTCCTGCAACTACTTCTGCTCAGATTTGAATTTAAACAAGGGGACACTATGAATTACTGCTCCAAATGATTTAAAATAGGATATGTATAAAGCAAGAATGTCCACCCCGTAGCTGTAATCTCTCTTGGTCAGTGGTTCCCCACATTCACAGGACACAGGAACTTAATATGGTATGACAATAACAATAAACAGCTAATAAGGATAAGGCTTAATCATAAAAGTTCTTTAAAATTTGCAGTGATTACATATATTATATCATTTGGTCCTCGTAACAACCTTGTGCTATTATGATCCCCATCTTCCAAATGAAGGAACTGAGGCAAAGAGAAGCTAAGTGATTTTCCCAGGGTCCCTTAGCTTGTAAGTACTTGAGGCGTGATTTGAAGTTTGTTCTTTGTGACTTCAAGTCCAGCACACTACCCACTATGCCACCTGCCTGCCCATGACGTGATAGCCAACATTTATAAATATCGCTTTAAGGTTGGCAGAGGGCTTTACACACACACACATATATATATATATGTATCTATCTATCTATCTACATATATATGTATCTATATCTATATATCTATATCTCATTTAATTCTCACAATAAACCTGTGGTGCAGGTGCTATTAATATCCCCATTTTACAGATGAGAAAACTGAGGCTGACAGAGGTTAAGTGACTGTATCAGTAAGGCAAGATTCATGACCTCGAGGTTGACCATGAACATGCCTGAATGGTTCGGAATCGCAAAGTATGAAAAACTCTCCATGTAGAAGGCAGAGGAAGTATAACATTTATTTAGACTCCAGGGGATAAAATACCAAGACCAGTAACCCCAATTCAGTATAGAAGTAATTATATTCCAAAACCAGTAAACTCACCTCAATGTAGCAACAAGGAGATTATAACACAGTATTGTAGCAAGGAACTGAGTCATCCTGTAACCTTCCCCGCTGCTAGGGCCTTCTTGTAAATAATCATTCACGAGTCCTAACTGTCTGCTTGCCTGTGTTCTCTTCCATTCTGTTCGTGTTCAATTCTGGTTCTCTCACACTCTGGGCTCGCCTTATATACAGTCGCCATCTGACTGGCTAGAACTCAGGTCTCTGATTGGCTGAATTCATGATTGACTAGAACTCAGTGCACATACCATTGGTCTTAGCAACTCCCCTTAGGGCCCTGAGGGCTTCACCCCAAATCAGCTTAGTGCCTAGTAAGTAGAGGCTTTAGGCCTACTTACAAACAGATATTATCAAGCTTTCCCACCTAGCCCTACCTGAGGCCTATTGAATGGGTGGGGAAGATCTTTGATCACATTAATACCACAGTGACTTACCTAGGGTAGCATAGCGGGTACATGTCTGAGATAGGTGTTGCAACAATTCGGCTAGCAGCTGTTGTGGGGGTAAAAGACCAACACAAGCCCAACAACAAGAACGCTGCCAGCACAAATTCTTTTGATCTGCTTTACTAAGGAATGTTAAGGAGTTAACAATCTTACTTTAATCCAACATACAAATATCCTTCACTTAGTTCAGGAGGAAAAGCCAGCACCCTGAACTTCAGAGCAAATACAAACAAGTTACAAGCATACACAATATAAACAGACCAGATCACAATTCATAGTTACCAAGAAACCATCAACATCTGAGTTGATGAGCCAGGAGGTTCTTATTGTAGCTGCCCAAAGTCCCACACCAACATTCCTCCAGGAATGAGAACTTCAAGCAGACAACTCTGTTCTCTTTTTTTATACAGTCTTTCGACATCATCAAACATCATCTGAGCAACTAGAACTTAGGCGCCTACTATTGGCTCTGCTCTTAGCAACTCCCCTTAGGGCCCTGAGGGCTTCACACCCACATGGGCTTAGCACCTAGTAATCAGGGGTTTGGGCCTGGGGCTTTGTACCTAGTAAGGCTCAATCAAAGACATTTAATTAATTTAGCTTTCTAAAACAGTAAAAATGTCCCAACTTAATTAATATTACAACAGGACACAACTGCACTGTGGCCACTCAGGAAATCTCCTTTTCTTTGAAGAGCCTTGATGGGCTATGTTATGATATATTGAATGATACGGTGAAAATAACAATGGACAGCAATGGATTAGGAGACCTGAATTCTTGTCTAGATTTTGCCACTTCCCATGAGTTGTTGTGGATAAAGCATTTGACCTTCTAATAACAATTGCTAGCATTTATATTGCACCTACTATGTGCTAAGCTGTATACAAATACTATCTCATTTGATTCTCACAACAAACCTGCACGGTATACAGTATTATTATTACCTCCATTTTACAGTTGAGGAAACTGAGGTAGACTTAAGGTTAAGTGACTTGCCTTCGTTTATACAGCTAGTAAGTGTCTGAGGTGGGATTTGAACTTGGGTCTTTCTGACTCCAGGCCCAGCACTTTATACACTTTGCCACTTGGCTTCAGTTTCCCCATCTGCAAAATGGAATAATAGTGATAGCATCTTCCCTCCGTTCCAGGGTTGATCAGAAGAGATAAGCCGTCTTAAAGTGGGATCTACATGCCAGATGTCATTGTGGTTGTTATTTTGTTCCCTTGAGGAAAGCACCCTTAAATGTGCAGGCAAGGGGAGGGGGTGCTAACTAGATGTTTTCCTTGCTTTTGGTAAGGAGCAGCCCAAAGTGAAAAGTAAAGAGGCCTTGACATGAAAATGGAAGTGAGTGGGGAAGTTATCTGATTTACAAATATTCATTTTGTGCACAAGTTTATCCAGAACATAAGAGTTATACAAAACAGATACAGCTGGGAGAAGGAAGGAGGGACAGGTGTGATTAATGGAGACACTGATGACTATTGATATCCTGCCTCATGAAAGAGATGGGAAGATATCTGTATATAAATATATTCACACTTAATCATAGCTTTTGGGGTCGGGGGATGAAGGGGGAAAAAGAACAAAGTAAAAAGTATGTAGCAGAGAACAAAAGAAAACTTACAAGAAGGCAAAGATGGACTTTCAACACAATGTGTAGTATTTATCATATAGGCTTTCTTGAAACGAAAATTTATTGCTACATATTTTGAATCCTTTCTTATGTTCTGCTATGCACATGACATGCTTTTTTCTTTTGTATTGAAGTTTCAATATTTAAGCTTATGTTACTTTTTTTTCTTTTCTCTATTTGGTATTTGTGTGCTAGTGTTTGAGTCCAAAAAAAAAAAGAATTTAAAAAAAGAGATGGGAAGAGGCCCATTCCTTTGTCTGATTGTTAAGGAAAACTTTGGGGGCTGAGAGTTGATTTCGCTGGGGGTAGAGGTGCTCTTGTCCATGGTTTCAAAATAACCAATCTGAGTCTATCCATCTTACCTGGTTTATCACCTCTCTGACAATGATAATTCTGTCCTATCTCCTATTAGGCGGGCATTTTGGTATAGAGGAAAAAACCCTGGACTCCAGGTCAGAAGACCTGTGTGTGTGTGTTTGTTCTCTCCCTCCTATTTGTTAGCTGTGTGACCCCAAACAAGTCAGTTGATCTGAGGCAGCTAGGTGTTGAAGTGTATAAAGCACAGGGCCTGGAGTCAAGGAAGGTTTGAATTCATATCCAGCGTCAAACGCTTACCAGTCATGTAACCCTGGGCAAGTCGCTTAACCTCTTATAGCCCCGATTTCTCCATCTGTAAAATGAAAATAATAATAATAATAGCCGCTACCTCCCAGGGTTGATGTGACAATAAAAATCAGGTAGTATTTGTAAAGCACCTTGCAAATCTTAAAGCACTATATAATGTTACCTATTACTGTCGTCATCATCATCTCTATCATCATCATCATCACCTCCATCATCTCCATCATCATCTCCATCATCTCCATCTCCATCATCTCCATCTCTATGATCTCCATCTCTATGATCATCATCATCATCACCTCCATCATCTCCATCATCATCATCTCCAAGTACTGTGTACCCCATCTGCCCTAGGACTAAGCACATGTGTTTATGTGATAGCTAGCCAGGGTTATAGGCACAGCCTATATCCATAAATCACTGTTCCCCTTGCATGGCTAACAAACCCATGACTTCACATTAACCAAATGATCCTAATAGCCCAAATGACTTAGTATTTCTTGAGGATCTTCTGGGATCTAAATACAAAACTGAACTTACTGACTAGAGCCCTGGAAACTGAACTTGCTAACTGAATCAGGCCCTAGGCTCAGCTCTGCCACTAACTGATCGTGTGTCACTGGACAAGCACTCGTTCACCAGTAAGTGCCTTCTATGTGCCAAGCACTGTGCTAGTTTCTGGAGATACAAAGACAAAAATGAAGGAAGCTTATGTAAACCTCTTCTTTTCCGGGGGTCTCACTTTCTTTAATTGTAAAACGAGAGTACTGGACTAGATGGTCTTTAAAGCTCTGTAATTATATGCTTCAGCTGGGCTACAAATAGAGGGTTCAGCTGAACCAGGGTGGTGATAGGCCAGCTACTGGTGATAGAGAAACGATAGCTCTCCCTTTTCTGTAGACTTGGAGAAAGAAGGATGGTGCTGGAGATTTCCCTGATCAGGGCTGTGCCTATAACCCTGGCTAGCTATCACATAAACACATGTGCTTAGTCCTAGGGCAGACGGGGTACACAGTACTTGGTTCCCTATAACCCAGTCTCATTATTGGGGAAAAAAGCAACTCAAACCCAAGCCCTAATGATTGACAGGAAAGCAGCAGCACACTCTTTGCATGGAAAAATGATCATATTAGATAAACGCATTTGTCTGAGGTTCAGGTAGGGTTCCTACTCCTTTCAAACTCCTCCTCTTGTCTTTGCTTCTGGTAGCTGGCTGATTGCCATCCTGGCCCAGCTGAATCCTCTGTTTGGGCCCCAGCTGAAGAATGAGACCATCTGGTATGTCCGATTCCTGTGGGAGTGAGCAGCCGCCATGACCAGTCCCAGGTACCACGGTAGGCAATGGAGACCCTTTTTCCTTTTTCCACACCCCTAAAACACTGGTCTTTTATGGGTGAGGAAGACCCTTTTGTAGGAGACACTCCCAGGGCACTGATTCCCATTGTTTTTTGAGTATGAGAACCTTATTTTTTTAAACCATCAAAAAATTTATCAGATATGCTCTGCATGATGGTAATTACATTCACACTGCACATTTTGTTGGAGCTAAAGAAAACTCAAAATGGCAGTGCTTGGTGTGCATTGGGATTCATGGACCTCTTATGATAATTCTGTAACTCAGAGGGAGATGTTATAGAAACATTTCATTTGGGTCACTTCATTGCAAGGTCAGCAAAAATTTTAGCCTTAATCGAGCTTAGTAACAGATGCCTCTAGCAAGCTAGAGGTGTAGGTTTGGGAGGTACGGGAGATAGAAAGTGGTATAAGTGGTGGGGAGTAATGCAGAGTCTTTCCCATATCAGCAGAGTGGGCCTCAGGTAATCCCTAATGGCCACCTCCAAAGGGGCCTCCCAGTATCCAACCCTTGGCAGAGCTTACAAGTCTGTATTGTCTAGAGTAGGCATGAGGTATCCAGGGATGTGTTGGTAAACTGGCTCTCTGATAAGCAGGACACACTTTTAAGTTTAATGTTCTGCGTTATTAACATTTTCGCCATTACTTTTCTTAATTTTAAACAACCAACAAAAGAAATCAAGCTGTGGTTTGTGTCATGTGCTGATTTCTGAAGTATAAATGCTTTCATTTATACTTGCTCTTGAAAGCTTGTGCGAGCTGCTTCCAGCACACCCCTGCGTGAGCCCCTGCCTTCGGAGACTTCCTGAGACTCCATTCTAGGTACCTCAGTTCACCAAACATGTGTACAAGGTACTGTGTGATGAGGGCAGGAAGAAGAAGAATAGCACCACCCCTCTCCTTAAGGAGCTCACAGTCTAATGGGGATATGACATGCATGTGGATTTTAGAGGTCTAGACAAAGCACTCTGGGAACATTTGAGGAGAGGAGGGGTAACAGACAGCTCGACAGAGTCGGCGGCTCCCAAGCGGGGAAACCTTTTGCATCCCCTTCTCTCCCCTCTTGTTGCCGTCCTGTTTCAGGTCATTGTGACTTCTCCTGAACTAATGTTCAGCCTCCTGATTGGGCTTCATGCCACTATTCTTTCCTTTCCAATTCATCCTCCACTTGTTGGTCAAGTAGAAATTTTTAAAACACAGATATGATCAGGTGACCTCCAGCATAAGTACCTTTGTGGCTACCAATTGCCTCAAGGATAAATATACAAAAGCCTCAGCCTGGTAACCTAGCTCCCACCTACCTTACCAGGATTATTCCATATCAGTTCCCCATAACACACTCTCTTTTCCAATCAAACTGGCCTGCTACCTGTTCTGTGCTTGACTCCCCATCTCTCACCTTCATTCCTTTCCACAAATGTTCCATATCTGGGATACACTTCCTCCTTACCTCCCCAGAATCCTTGGCTTCTTCACCAGTGCAGCTCAGGCACCATCTCTTACGATCTTTCCTCCCCTTCCCCAACTCCTTCCCCTCCCCCGTTATTAGCAAAATTACTTTGCATTAATTTGTACAAACTTTGTACTTATTTATTAACATGTTGTATTCTCAGGGTCGAATATAAGCATGGACTCTTTCGTCTTTGCCTTTGTATTCCTAGCATAGGGTTAGTTGCTTAATGATGTTTGTTGTTTTGAATGAAAGGAAGAGAACGATTTTAATGCCTTGCTGCATCAGGGGAGCAGGGAGGCACACTGGAAAGCAGGGGTGGTTCTGTTCTAGGTCACTGTACTCTAGGTGTGGGGGTTCCACTTTTTTGTTTCCTCTCTAGGTGTGGGGAGCTCCCCTTTTAGTTTCCTCTCTAGGTGTAGGGGGGTTCCCCTTTTTTGTTTCCTCTTTCTGGTTGTTTCCTCACTTTAGAGGGTGGGAAAAGAGACAAAGTATTTAAAACGTGGGAAAGTAAGGCCCTGGGGGAGGGTCCTTTGGGGAGGGGTTCAGTTGTGTTTGCTACCATGGGACACCCAACTAACATGTCTGTGTACCTACTTTGTCTTTTCAGCTTCTCCAGCCCTCTTGCTCTTCTGTTGATATCAGGTGCAGTCGACCCTGGTGGCCCCCCCACTTCCACATCCCTGTGTTCTTGGTATTGTTCTGCTCTTTCCTCTTTTCAGCTTGGTCGCTCTTAGACCCAGACCTTCCCATTGGATTGGATCAGGAACTCAGCCCAATTCTAGGAAATAGCCTCTTCCCTGGGAGACCTGGGCCCCAAGGTGGGGGTGGGGTGGGGCTCATAATCAGGCCAGAGTGAAGAGATTCTCAATTTTTAGCCCCTCCTCCCTCCTTCTCCCTCATCACATTTAGCCCCCTGCCAGATGTGTGAAGTTTCTTTCCGAAAATTCGACTGAATGCAGAGACTCTTCCTAACCCAAGGATGGGTGCCTGTTGAGTGAATCCACTATTCCTAGGCCCTGGGCTTGAGTTTATTGGATAGGAGACAGTGTGGTTTAGAGGATGCTTCGGATCATGAGTCTGGAGACCTGGAATCTTCCTGGACAAGTCATAACCTCTTCAGGCCTTGTTAGGAGTTGTACTGAGGTTCCTTCTCATGCTAACATTTGATTATCTTTTTAGGATTCTGTGATATACTTTGATATAAAACTTGTGGACATTGTGAGCCATGGGGGTGGGGGAGGAACTTTCTCTTCTTTCTTGGAAAAGCATAGAATTGGAGTAAAAACTAGAGTATATGAAATACTTGTTAATGCTATTCAGAGCTGAAGTTACTTGGCTTAGGAAAGAACAAATATATTTATTATGCAGCACTTGGTCTGCTAATCAAATGAACTTGCTCATTTTATATAAAGAGTAAAGGCCCAGAATAAAACTGGAAAACAGAGATGGAAGGGAATCAGGAGATTTTTATTTCCTAATTTAAAAAGAAAAAAAAAGTAACAAAACTGCATCTGCATGTAGTTTTTTTTTTAATCCCTAGCCATTGAGTTTCTGACTATATTCAGCTCCCTTTCATCCAGATCAGATAGATGCTAGATATCCTGTTGGTCTGTTATCACATTTTCTTGAGGGGGTTACCAAACCCTAGAATTGGCACCTTGGAGCCTATAGAAGATATGACCTTGGGTTCTTTGCTACTCCACAAGCTAGTTGTAGATACAAGATGGAAGAAGGGGAAGACTTGAGAATGTTCCCATCACAACTTGTAAATAATTGCGTAGTAGAGTAAAAAGGGGCAGCTAGGTGTCCAAAGTGGATAGAGTGCTGGGCCTGTAGTCAGGAAGACTCATCTTTCTGACTTCAAATCTGGTCTCAAACACTTTCCCACTATGTGACCCTGGGCAATTCAGTTAACCTTGTTTGCCTCGGTTTCCTCATCTGTAAAATGAGCTGGAAAAGGAAGTGGCAAACCCTCCAGTATCTCTGCCAAGAAAACCCCAAATTCATTCATGAAGAGTCAGACATCAGAAAGAGCACTGAATTTAGAATCAGAGACCTGGCTGGATTTGAAGCCAACATTTGGCTCCGCTGGTGACTCCTTGTGGTACTGTGGGTGAGTCACCACCTCTTTCTGAGCTGCAGTGTTCTCCTTTCTAAAGTGAAGGCAAAGAAGCTCTAAGAATCCTTTCCATCTCTGGATCTTTGATTCTTCATGCTGAGTGCTGATGGGATGTACGGACATAATGAAATGCCTGGTGCTGACATTGAGTAACCCAGGCGCTCCTTTCCCTGGCTCTCACTGGAGAATGTTGGAGGAGCCCTTGGGTTATACCCCTGAGAAAGCATGCACACTCCTCCAAGCAGGAGGAAGTTTCTTTTTCTCTGTCCTAGGTAACTTCTGCTTCCTGTGGATGGGGTGGGCACTTCTTAAGATCTGAGCAATAGCTACCTAGGGAAGCATCCAGCTTCCTGGAGGGATAATTGATGTTAGAGAGGAGAGAGCTGAGAGGGCCCTTAGCCACTATCTAGTCCCACTTGCTCATTCAAAAATGAGGAAGTCAACCTAGAGAGACAAGGATTGTCCAAGGATGAACACCTGATTTATGGCGGTTCTAAGGCCAGGACCCAGAGCACCCAGCTCCCCAGACCAGTGCCCTTTCCCCTAAACCAAACTCACTTAAAGGAGCCCGGCTCTCTTACTTGTTTATTTATTTATTTAAAATTAATTATTTACCACTCAGAGGGCACTTATGGAATATGTAAGAGAACAATTCTTGTCCACATTTTCTGGTTCTGGTGTTAATCAGCTGCTCACCCCCACTCCCCCTCCCCAAACTCCGGGAGCATTCCTCCCTCTCAGACTTCCTGCCCTTGGCTCCTGGGTCTGTGTTTGTTCCGAGGGTAAATTACCTGCATTCAGCTCCCCTTTTGTTTAGTGATCTAAGATTGGTGAACAAGTCTAGGTGTTTGCTGGATGTTTCCTAATCCCTGTTGGATTTTGCTCTTCTGGCCCCTCCTTTCTCCCCAGCTTTCTGGTGTGGGCTGAGGAGAAGGGAAACATCCTGGGAGCTGGAACTGAGGCTTAACACTGCAGCTGGGGATGGGAACTGCAGCAGCTGGTGTGGCAGCAACTACCCAGTGGCTACACATCCGGACCTAAGGAGATGAACCTGTTTCTTTCCTGTCCCTGTCCCAGTCCTAGGTGGAGGCCCTGTTCTTCCTTCTCCTCCCCAGCAGCTCCAGGCAGAGGGCAGGAGCAGAGAGAGTTGGAAAAGTGTGTTCAGACAGAGCTTTGATCAACTGTGCCCCTCCTTGGTTCTCTTGTACTCAGTAGAGATCAGTGATTCTTATTGCAATGGATGCTATGAATGTTCAATAAATCTGGACACAAATCATTTTACTGATACCTTTTGTTTTTTTTTTACATCACAGTCGTTTCTGGTTCTTATCCCCTCCCCCACCAGGGAGCACTCCCTTGTAACAAAGAAAAGAGGGAAAGGAAATCAGCTGAAACAGTTACCTTGTCTGATTAGTGTCCCCTTTGCCCTTGTTTTCTCTCTGTCAAGGGGAGGAATGCATCTGTTGACTGGGAAGCATGACTATGTTTTGCCATTTCTCAGGACTGTTTCCTTCTGGCCAAATCAACAAACATTTGTTAAGTGCCTACTATGTGCCAGGTACTTTGCTAAGCCCTGAGGACACAAAGAGAAGCAAAACCATGTCCAGTCCTCAAAAGGCTCACCTTCTACTTGAGGCTACAGTAGGTGTGCAAATAATTAAACCGGAGGTAATTAGAGGAAGAGAGGGAGCTAGGTATAATAGAGATCAAGGCTCAGCCAGGGAGACCTGGATTCCAGTCCTGTTTCTGATACTGGCTGACCTTGGGCAAGTTACCCTCTCAGTGAGTGCTCTAGGGTGCTCTTTTTTCCATTCTTTTTTAGATATTAACATTTTTTTAACATGAATTTTTAAAATTTTGAGTTCTCAATTCTCTCCTTTTCTCCATTTCTCCATTCCCTACCCCATCCATTGAGAGGGCAGCAGTAGGATACCCATTATACATACAAAGCCATGTAACAAAGAAAACCCCCCCAAAGTGAAAAATATGCTTCAATCTTTACTCAGAGTTCATCAATTCTCTCTCTGGGGTTGGAGAGCATTTTTCATCATGAATCCTTTGGAATTGTCATGGATTATTGTATGGATCAGAGTAGCTAAGTCTTTCACAGTTGATCTGTTATAATATTGCTGTGACTGTATAGTGTCCTGGTTCTGCTCACTTCACTTTGCATCAGTTCATATACGTCTTCCCAGGTTTTTCTGAAACCATCCCCTTGTGAGAATTATTTATTGATCCCATATTTTGTATTTTATTTCACTCTGTAATTGATTCTATTCTGCAACCATATTCTGCATTCAGCATAACAAACCTCAGCCTCTTTCTTGTCTTGAAATGAAGAAGCATGAGTTCAAAAGTTCAATCTTCCTCCTTACACTTAGATGTCAAAGTTTATTATTATGTATTTATTACTATTTTTTTAGGTAAAGAAAAACTCTGATCTAAGTTTAGAAGTTCAGTACTCTCATAAAATACTTTCTAAGGGAACTGCTTTCCCAGCACAACCTGTAAATAAATCACTTTGTGCCAAGGAAGCTTGTTATCCCTCATAATTCAGCTACTGAGAAACTCCATGACATCTATGTATTATCCTTGAGAGTGAAGGAGCCAGCCTTGTCCCATCTTAGCCTTATCATTGCCCAATTAAAAGTGGTTTTGTCCCATTCCTAGGTGCCAATGAGTCTGCTGACCCTGGTCCACTATCAGTGGCCTTGGGATGCAGCTGGGTCTCATAAATCCATAAAGCATTCCTTTAAGACAGGGAAAGGTGGTCCTAGTCCATTGTATATGTATGTAAACCCCTTCCCTCAGTGTAACCAATCATGATTCCTCACCCCCACCCAACACCCATGGTGTTGCCAACCCTATAACCAACTGTATGATTTTCTTACCTGTTCTGTTTTTTATTCCATGCCCATAACAAAGAGTTGCATTTTTAATTCTTTGTCTTTTGCTAGAAATTGAGGCAAGTCATTAGACTAATTAGCAGGTAGTATCCCTGCTAATAAACTATTATATTTCTCAGAGAGATAGTGCCTCAGTCTAGCTTTTATTGAATTTCATTTGTGATACCCTTTGTCATTTCTAATAGCAAAATGTATTCCATCACAATCCTACCCCAACTTGTTCATCCATTCCCCAGTTGATGGACATCCCCTCAATTACCAATTCTTTAGGCAACTGCAGGAAAGGTCTGTTTCACTCTGGTAAAAAGGGAGTACAGCCCAGTGTAGGAGGTGTCCAGGCAAGCCAGTGGGAGGTCCCTAGCCCCAGCACAGATCAGCAACCATGACCCCACAGCCTAGCTAAGCAGGCCAGCAGTACAGCAGGCCAGGTGTGATACCTCCAGCCCCTGGCACAACAGGCTAGCTGTTAGGCTCAGAGGCTAAGGCTGGTGGATTGCTTGAATTCAGGAGTTCTGAGCTACAGTAAGGTTAAGGTCAATCAGATGTCACACTAAGTTCAGCACCAATAGGGTTAGTCCCCTGAAGTGGAGGGATACCAGACCGAGTAGAAGGGCAAACCTGCCAAGGTCAGAAAAAAGTAGCCAGTTAAAGCTTTGGTGCTGATCAGGGTGTGGCTTCTGCACTTCCAGGCAAGATCAAATAACAAATCTTAAAAAAATGTTCATGGTTAAATTGAAATATAGAAATAACCTCAGCCTCTTGTCAATAGTTAAATCCCATAGATCACACCCCATTGCGGACAAGAGGACAATTCCTCCCAGTCTGGCAATGCCTAAAACACTAGTCTAGGGATTACAGGGAGGATAGAATCTTATGGGTCTGGCTTCACAAAGTTAATTAAATTGTGAATCTGTTTTGTATTTTAGGGAATACTAAAAAATATATCTGGCTTCACATAGGGCAGGAAAAAATCTGAAAAGTGAAACTAACCATTTTTGATAACACTTTTCTTCTTGGGGGGAACTTTCTGACAATGCAAAGATTTCCTGGTAAAAGGTAGGTGATAGAAAATCAGATACTTGCTAGTTACATATCATATGTAGTTTCTTAAGAGACCTCCACTCTGATAGCCTGGAAGATTTCAAGGATGGAAAGGATATGAAGGGTTATTTATTTTATTTAATTTTTTAAAATCTATCTATTCATTTAGAACACTAACATCCTTTTTCTGTGTGATTAACATAGTGAAGACAACATGAGAACTATGTACAAAAGGTATATGTTGGAGTAATTTGTTGTGTTTGTCAATGCTGAGGCCATTGACCATCTATCTCAGGTTGAAGTCAGTCCCTCCCTAGCTGAAGCTCCAACTGAAGAAGAGGTTTTGAATGCCATTAGGTTCCTTTCATGTGGCAAAGCACCTGGTGCTGATTCTGTTCTAGCTGTGATTTACAAGGTAGGGGGTCCATTGCTCATACAAAAGCTGACTGAAATTTTCTAGGTCATATGGTAAGAGGAGGTTATCCCTCAGGAGTTTAAGGACACCTCCATTGTCCATCTCTATAAAGGTAAAGGAAATGTCCTGTGACAATCATGGGGTGGTGGGGTCTCTCTCTTAGTCATTGCTGGCAAGATTCTTGCCAGAGTCTTCCTTAATAAGCTGATCCTTCACCTGGAAGATGGTCATCTACCTGAGAGCTAGTGTGTCTTCAGAAAGGGCTCAGGAACAGTCAACATGGTGCTTGCTGCCTGACAACTCCGGGAGAAATACTAGGAGAAGAACAGAGGTCTGTATACAATGTTTGTAGATCTGACCAAGGCCTTTGATACTGTTAGTCCTGAGGAATTACGGAAAATTATGTCAAAATTTGGTTGCCCAGAGAAGTTCATCAGTAATGTATGTCAATTTCATGACAGCAGGCTTGCCCGGGTTCTAGATAATGGACAATGCTCTTGTGCCTTCCCAGTCACCAATGTAGTGAAACAAGGCTGTGTGCTTGCTCCCATGTTTTTTAGCATGATGTTTTCAGCCATGCTGTCAAGTGCTTTCAATGATGATGTGCACGGCCTCAAGGTCAGCTACCGCACTGATGGTAAGTTCTTCAACTTGAAAAGGCTATAAGCCAAGACCAAAGTGGAGGGAGTGTTGGTGCATGATTTTCTGTCTGCCTATGATTGTGCACTCAGTGCATCCTCTGAAGCTGAGGTGCAACAAAGTATGGATCACTTCTCTGCTACTTGTGCTGATTTTGGCCTAAAAATTAACACCAAGAAAACACAGGTGCTCCATCAGCCACCACCACACTATCCATATGGGGAACGATCAGTTACAGTAAAAAGAGAAGTTTTGAATGCTGTGGATAAGTTCACTTACCTTGGTAGTGTACTTTCCAGGGATGTACACATTGATAATGAGGTTGACGCTTTGTCAGAGCTAGCTCAGTGTTTGGGAGGCTCTGAAGGAAAGTATGGGAGAGAAGAGGTATTAGACTGACTATCAAACTGAAGGTCTGCAGAGTCATGGGGCTCACCTCATTGTTGTATGCCTGTGAAGCCTGGACAGTCTACCAGCGCCATGCCAGGAAACTGAATTGCTTCCATTTGAATTGTCTTAGGAAGATTCTGAAGATCACTGGGCAGGGTAAGGTACCAGACACTGAAGTCCTTACTCGAACTAAACTGCCAGGCATTCAAACTCTGCTTCAGAGAGCACAACTCCGATGGGCTGGCCACGTTGTTTGAATGTAAAACATACACTTGCCAAAAAGACTATGGAGAACTCACACAGGGCAAGCATTCACATGGTGGTCAGAAGAAGCGATACAAGGACACTGTCAAGGTCTCCCTCAAGAACTTTGGAATTGATTGTGTGACATGGGAGACACTGGCACAGGACAGCTCAGCATGGAATTCTCATATCAGAGAGGGTGCTCTATGAACAAAGCAGAATTGAAACAGCTCAAAGGAAGCATAGGATGCGCAAATTTAGAGTAGCCACCTCAAATGTTCACATGCCTGGCCTGTGGTAGAGCATTCCCAGCTTGTATTGGTGTGGTCCACCACAGTCAGACACATTGAAACTTAACTCTAGCATAATGTCATTTTGGACATCTTGAAGAGCAAAGGACAACAACCTTACCATGTTCTCGAAGAGGACCATGACATCAGGGAGATGATGACTTGACTTGGAGTTGATTTGAGTGAGAGAGGGCTCCAGCCTCACTTTCCCCTCCAGAGCTGTCTGGGTCCTGTGGCCAGATATTCATCAAGATGACTGGAAATGGCCCAGGATGTAATGGGAGAGCCTGGCCCTTTTAAGCTAAGGACTTTTCTGGATCTCACTTTGAGTATAACACCCATTCAGTGAATAGGCCTCTTTAAGAAGTGAGTCAAGGGATGGCCCCTTTAATAAAAAAAAATCAGACTGGGAGGGGAAGACCCTCAGGGTTGCTGGCCAGAAGAGACACAGTTACTATTTATATTCCAAAGAAATGGGTGCAGTCTCAGGGGGAAGGCGCTATAATTAAGGGGGAGAGGGAAAGCAGAAGGTGAGATTTTTAGCCAAGTCTCCAGGGTGCCAGGGAAACCAAGAGGCAGAGGTGAGGAACGAGAACGTTTCAGGCATGGAGGGCAGCCAAGGAGAATGCAGTGTCTTGATCAAGAAACAGCAGGGTGTTAAGAGTCACTGAAGTTAGTGATGTAGTGGATAAAGGTGCAGGACCTAGAGCTGGGAAGGCCTGAGTTTAAAACCAGCTTTAGGCACTTACAAACTGTGATCCTGGGCACATCTCTTCTATCGGTCTCAGTTTCTACATTTGTAAAATGGAGATGATAACAGCACTAATTTTCCAGGGTGGTCTTGAGGATAAAATGAGAAAATATTAGTAAAAGATGCTCTGTAAACCTTAATACCGTGTATAATTGCTAGCTGTTATTATTCACTGGATTGTAGTGTAGGTGGGAGGAAGCCAGGTGTAAGAGACTGAAATGTTGCCAGGTCATAAACGGCGGCAAAGTCAAACAAAGAATTTTATATTTGATCCCAACCAGGACAACTTGCCTTTGGTCCCAGAACTTTTTTGCACTCTCAAATGTGAAAGCTTTGCTGATCTCCAAATCCCAAGTCAAAGGAAGCAGGCCTCCTGACCTTCTTGGTTCCTTGGGTTAGAGAAAGATCAGCCCCTACCTTTCATGGCCTTTTTCTTTCTTTCTTGGCAAATTTGACCTCATCTTGGTATTTGAATCTGTCTCCCTATCTTGTCTTCCTTGCCTTTCTCCTGCCACCTCAGGTTTAAACAAGAATATTTATCTACAGGGGAAAAGAAAATGTAAATTCAGAAATAACCCATAAAAGTGTGGTGGATATGCCTATCAAAGATTCTACCTCATGCAATCTGGATGATGCTAAAACATCAAACTTCTTTTCCTGATTATTCGGTACTCATACTAGGCCCTCTGGGCTAATTTGGTTCTGTGATTTTATGAATTGCAAAAGTTAAACTAGGTAACTTTAAAGACTTGATACTGAAAAGCTTCTGGAGACACTACGTTAATGCATCTAGGATAAGAAGAGAAGTGATGGGAGCAAATGTTGAGGTTCACTTTCTCTGATAAGATTTTTCTAACCATGATAAAAATAATCAACATGTATACATGCATATAGGTATGTGTGTATGTATATGTTATATATATGTAACATATATAACTAATAGTCATTTCCCAACACATATATGGTCAAAAGATGAACAAATACAAGAAAGATTGTAAAGAAAGCACAATCACATGAAAAGATGTTCCAATTCCCTAATAGTAAGAGAAATGCCAATCAAAACAACTTGAGGAGGCAGATTAAGAAGGCCCCACTTGGAATAATTCCGCCCTTGAAAGTATAGTACAGAAGTAGAGTACAGTAGAGACACCCGAGCAAAAACTAACCACAAACAACAAAACCCAAGAAGCCACAGCCTTATGACTTGCCTCTTTCCACTTTGGATTTCATTGTGCCAGAGTCCCAGCGAAGAGGGATAGATAGACTTGAGGAGAGGAACTGCTGATGTGGGAGGTGAGGGAAAGTTGTGGGAGAGACCCCACTGCCTGTGTTCTCTCTCCGAGTTTTTTTTTTTCTTTCTCTTGACAGCTCCTTAAAACTCCCACAATAGGGGAAATCCCCACCCAGTGGTCCTTATCTAGAGAAAAGGATAATCATTCCAAGGAAAAAAGGGAAAGATCCTGGGGGAATATTTCAGCTAATTGGAATGAGAAGACATTTCTGGTTCAAAGACTGGGGACAAGGGGATGTGACTACATAGCTTTACCATCGTGAAATTGTGAAAAAGTCCTTTTAGACAAAACTGCAGGGTCTCTTATCCAGAGTTTGTTTTATTTGATTTTCCTTTCAAAGCAGTTGGGGTCCTTCTAACGTTAGGTCACCATGTTGTTAAGGGTTGAGGTAATGAAATGATTGTAGTTCCTATTTTCACCCTCCCAACAAACATGATTTATCTACTGTCAGCAAATATTGGAGAAGAGAAGTAGATAACCTGAATGGCACTGTTATCTAATCAGGTACAACTGGACTTGGGCACTCATATGAAAATGAAACCACAGGATGAAATAGTCAAGTCAAGAAACATTTATTAAGAGTCCACATTGTGCCAGGCACTGTGCTTAATAAGCACTGGGGATATAAAGGAAGGCAAAAGACTCTCAAGGAACTCACAGTTTACGGTGGGAGGCAACACGCAAACAATTTTGTACAAAAAAGACACGACCAGGATAAAGAGGAAGGCACTTGCAGTAAGGGCAAAGGGGAAAGGCTTCTTACAAAAGGTACAACTTTAGTATCTTTGGAGGAATTTGGAGGAAGCCAGCAATGGGCCAGGAGAGAATGGGATGAAAGCCAGTGAAGGTCAGGAAGGTCAAGGTCACTGGATGGCTGAATACATGGAGGGGAATATGGTGGAGGAATCCTGGAAAGATAGGAAGGGCCCATGTTATAAAAGGCTTTAACAACCAAATGGAGGATTTTACATTGGATCCTGGAGGTAATAAGGAGTCCCTGACCTTTATTGAATAGGGCAAGGGGAGAGTGTGTCTAACAAAATAAAAATATAAACACCTCCCTCAGATTTCATCCATGAATGAGATAATCCCTTTTATATTTATACATGAAAGTTAGGGGAGAAAAACATTGAAAATTTCATGGGGGATGTACAGAAAAGAAAAAAGGCAGGAGAAAAGAGGAGTGTTCTTTTTTTTTTTCCTAGTGGGGACAAGGCAAATTATTTGGTCTCCTAAATTTTTCTGCTTTTTTTTCAGTCCTTCACTTTTCCAAGTATATCAAGCATAATTGTTTGGGGAACAAACTGATTTAAACACAATACATTTTTATGTTCCCAAACTAACAGAGACTCTAGATCTACTGAGGATGTTCTAAAAATAAGGAGTGGCTTATATGTGAAACTTTTCCAAATTTCTATTAAAGAACCCCAACATCTGCATAGTTTATTTCTTCATCTCTCTGCTCCTTCTAAATAACCTTAACTTCTCAGGTCTTTTATTTTATGTCTTTTTTCTCCCTCAAACTACTTGGTTGGGGTTGAGTTAATGATGGAGTAATCCTAGAGGAGACTTGGGATCTGGTTAGAAAAGCCATGGTTAGGAAGAATGGTTTGTGAAGGCTTCCTGCCACTGGGTTCTGCATCCTTCAAGAACTGTATGTCTTTATGAAGGCAGCCAAAAGTGATAACTAGATATAAAAGAATTTTGGTTGTCAGAAGATGTCAAGATGTTTGGGGTAATATGCCATTAAACGCCTTCTTAACTGAGGACCGAACAGCCCTTCTGTAAGAGAGGGTCACTGCATCACTCTTCTCACTGCTCTCACTAGTGCAGCCACCATCATACACCGCAGAAACTTGGAACCTGTGCACAGAGTGATATGTTAGTCTGTCAATGTCACAGGATGTCTCCTTTTTTCCTGTTCTATGTTCATGCCATTCTTTTTCTCCCTCCTCACCGACACCCTTAGTCTCCTCTGTACTCTATTCTATATTCCTTGATCTTGACTCCTGCTCCACCAACACTTGGATCCTGCCAGCTCAGGGTCACAGTCTGTAGCCCTGTCACAATAACTTCTGGCTTCCCAGGAGGGCAACTTGGGGAAAGTGTCCTCACAGCAAGGCTCACATCACTGCTCTCACTGAGCCCTACCTCACACACCTCAGCAAACCTAACACATACTCTGTGCAAGGCTCAAGGCCACTCACTTTGAATACCTCTGGCTTTCCAGACACAGGCATGGTGGTCCAGTCCACTTTCCCAACAACCTGGTACTCTATCTGATAGCCAGTGATCCTCTCTTCCTTCCCAGGTGTTGGGTTCAGTGTGAGCTCTGCACAGTCATGTGTGATCTCACCAATTTGGGGAGGGGGAGGTTTGGCTGGCACCTTAAAGTTGGTGCTGACCAGCAGTCTCTTTTCATAGAGGTAAATGGAAACCCCCTTGCTCTCCTGGCCTGGGACAGATGTCACAATGAATTGGGTCTTCTCAGTGGAATGATTGGCCTTGGCAAATGTTGAAAAGGATTCTGCCAATTGTATTGCTTTTCTCCTTGTCTCTCTGTCTTTGACCCAGGAGGAATATATCTTTTGCTCACAGTCAGCACTGAATGATTCTGGATTCCGTAGCCACTGCTTCCAATCTGCTAATTAGAGTTCCTCTTGCAAGGAGGTGAGTGCAAACACCAGGACAAATCTGTGGGGAGAGCCTAGTATCATATCACCCAATTCATTCTGGTCAGTTATGACTGACACCTCCTTCAGAAGGGTGAGGTAGGACTTGACCACCTTCATCTCCTGGAGCTTCTGATCCAGGAACTCTGAGAGCCTCTTAGTGCTGAATGGGGACTGGCATTCCCTGGTTAAAATCCTGGTTAGCTCCTCTTGCTCTGCTCTGCCTGCCAGGATCTCAGGTAAGGCCTTGGCTATTTCCTTCTGTAAAAGCTGTCTGTGCTGCCTATTTAGCTCCTGGAATAGCCTGACCTTTTCCCTGATTGTAGAAAAGACTGAGAGTCCTGGTGCCTCCAGCATGTCATGACACCTCTTGTCACACTCAGATAACTTCTCCAGAGTGTCCTGGGCATCCCACACCAAGCTAATGCTGATCCCTCGAGCCAGCCTGGCAGCCTTGGAGCTCAGCTTCTCCAGAGGGTATAGCCAGACTTTGAGGGGCACCCCATGTCCCCTAAGCAGCTTAGGAAGGGAGGCATAGACTTTTACTGCATCTTCATAAGTCACTGGGTTGGTCTCAAGGACAAAATCCCCATAGAACTTACACCTGAATTCCTTACTTGATTTCTTACTGTCCTCCATTTTTATCTCTCCCCCTACTTTTCCTGATATTTGGGGAATCTTCTTTACTTTACCCTTCAGTATTACTTCTATGTCCTTGACATTTTCATTGCTGGAAACTTTCTGATCAAACACAAAGAATGCCTGGGCCCCATAGAGCACTGCAACATGGGTGGCTGTTTCATTATCAAACACATCATGGTAAGCAATATTCTGATTTCCCAGGTGGTTCATTATTAGGTGAGAAAACTGTGTGGTTATACTGTACTTGAGAGTGACCCGAACTTGCTGTTGGGATGTCTTGGTGTCACATAAATACTTGGCAGAGCCTCCCATTTTAACCAGCCCCTCCAGGACACTTGCTTTCAGCTCTGCAGTGATATTCATGGCATTGGTCTTCTCATTAATAGAATCAGAGGTGATGATGTCAAAGTCAGTCTTGCACTGCTCTTCTGTGGCCACATTTCTCTCGAGGGTCTCTCTGTCCCATAAAGTGATACCTAAAATGGGACAGATACATTAGGGAGTAAGTGGCATATTATAGAGAGACCACAGTCTGCCACTTTAGAGTGTCCTTTCCAGCAGGGACAGCTGGACCTGGGAGGCAGCTTGTGGAAGGAGGGTAAGCAGGGCAAGAGGCACTGATGCCAGAGGTGGAGAAAATCCTACTCCTGACCTGGAAAGAACTTTTCTAGGCCTCTGTAGCTCTCTCGCTCCACTGAGCTTTCTATGATGGCTAGGGGGAACCCTTACAAAGCCTCTCCCTACTCTGAATCCCTGAATCTGGATTCTTATTCTTCCCACCTCACAGTCCCAGTACCCACCTCTCTCCTCGGATCCCCTCTGTTCCTTCCACAGGTAGGAAAGCCTCTCTTCTTCCCAGTCTGGGGATTGCATCCTAAAAATTCACCCTGGTGATATAGGTTTCACAGGGTTTACAAAGCACTTTCCTTGCAATGGTTCTATGAAGTATGTAGTGCTCTTGTCCTTATTCCCATTTTCCAGACTGATATAGTGAGACTCAAAATTGTTGGTTAACTTTCTGGAGAACATACAGCTAGTCAGTGTCAACTCGGAGCCCTGGTCTTCTGACTTCAAGAGGAGGCTACCACACTGCCTGGTGTAGATAGAGAACAGGAGGTGACCCAGAGTGAGGTCAGTGCCTGGAGGGTGGAGGAGGAATGTTGCATGTACATAGCAGGTTTGGCAGTGTTACAACCTTTGGAACATTCTCTGAGACAAAAAAGGTGCAGTTATGTCTCTGAAGAAGTGTAGCTCCTTCTGGGTCGTCTGGACCAGGCCCCTTGTTTTACGAACTTCTGTTTAGCTAGCTAATAATAACATTACTCTCTAGCATTAATATAGTACTTTAATATTTGCAGAATATTGGGGAGTGGCTGAGCAAATTGTAATATATGATTGTGGTGGTATTCTATAGTGCTTTAAGAAATGAGAGACTGGATGCTTTCAGAAAAACCTGGAAAGACTTACATGAACTGATGCAAAGTGAAGTGAACACAACCAGGAGAACACTGGACAGAGTAGCAGCAATATTGTGTGATGATCATCTGTGAATGACCTATTTTCAGCAGTTCAATGATCTAAGACAATTCTGAAGAACTTTCAGTGAAAAATGCTGTCTACCTCCAGAGAAGGAACTGATGGCGTATGCATGCAAAGAATTCTTTATTTTAAAAAGTTTTTTTTGGTATATTTTCTTTTACAACATGACTGAGGTGGAAATATGTTTCGCATGATTGTACATATATAATCTATATAAAATTTCTTGCCTTTTCAATGAGAAGGAAGGGAAAGAAGAAGAAAATTTGGAACTCAAAATTTAAAAAAAAGAATGTTAAAAATAAATGTTTTACAATGTGATTGGAAAAAAATAAAAATAATAAAGAAATAAATATTTTAAAAGTCCTTTGCAAATATTATCTCATTTGATCCTCAGAACAACCATGGGAGGTAGGTGCTATTATTATCACCCCCCACCTTTTGTAGATAAGGAAACTAAGACAGACAAGGTCAAGTGACTTGTTCAGAGTCTTATAGCTAGTATGTGCTTTGGGTTCAAGTCTTCCTGATTTGAGGTTCAGTCCATTCAGATCCATCCATTGTACCACCTAGCTGCACTGTACAAGCTGGGTTCTGGGAGGTGATTCAGGGAGGCAGTAAGTGGGATAGAATTAAGTGGCCCTTCTAGATACCTGTTGTTCAATAGGTTCTCACTCTTCCTGACCCCATGGAAAATAGTGGTGTCTGGGGTTTTCTTGACAAATATACTGGAGTGCTTGCCATTTCCTTTTCCAGTGGATCCAGTGGATCTTTTTGTCAGACAATCAGAGGTTAAATGACTTGTCTAGGGTCATACACCTAGGATGTGTCTGAGGCTGAATTTGAACTTAGGTCTTCCTGACTCCAGGCCCAGTGCTCTGCCCACTGAGGCATCAGCTTTTTCTCTTTTAGGTACTGGTAAAGATCAAAATCCAATGTGTATTCAAACAACCTGCAACCCTCACCCTTCTCAAGGGAAAGTGATGGGACTGCCTGCCCTTCCACCTTCCCCCCAATCCCTCATTCTGAACCATCAGGGTCTTCCTTTCTCCTTCAAGACTGCCTTTCAACTTTATTTTAACCATATTAGTTTACATGCACAAATGCCTTGCCTGTGTGTGTGTGTGTGTGTGTGTGTGTGTGTGTGTGTGTGACAGTCTGTTCTCACCATCTCCCAACACTGTGTCTGACCTAATTAAAGCCCTGACCCATTCTCTGGCTAAAGGTGTTTTTTAAAAAGCTCAGTCTTCTTTTGGTTAGATCTTTCAAAGATTACTTCTCTTTCTGATCTCCACCCTTCCAGGGAGAATGTGCCCCTCCTTACCCTGACCTCTTCAGACATCTCTCATCACTTCTGCCTGGGATTTGCCATCGCATAGTGTCTCCCATCAGAACAAAGTGATCCAAGTGGTTCTAACTGGGAGAAAAAAGGTGAGACCCTCTGATTCCTGAGACTTTGAATCTGACTTTTCTTACACTGGTCATTAGTCACCTAGAAAGAAGTCTTTTCTAACACCGCCCTCTCCTGACATCTGGAACAAGGCCTTGCATTCAAGAGACTAATTACCAGGGATGAAGGTATCTGAGCAACAGTCATACAGTATCCCCATATGTAAGGGTTGCCCAAGAGCTGGGATCTCCACTGGGGTCTTCAAGGTCAGGCTGCTTGGAAGTTCTTTCACTTCCATTTCCCTAAGGAAAGAAAATTGAGGCATAGGGCATTATCAGGGAACTCACTTTCCAGCAGGCTCCAACCAGAAATGCCCCATTGCTCAGCCCAAATCTCTGTTAGCCTGGAATCCAGGAGAAGGTAGTGACTGCCCTGGGATGGAAAGACATCATTCTTGTATAGAGACCACAAAGGAGCCAGACACCATGGAGTGCACTGCTCAGCTTAAAGAGATTCTTGGGAACAAGCAAGAGCAGAGGGCAGAGGCAGAGCTAGAGAGGAACCAGAAGGACTAGTTTGGTTGAAGGGAATAAGTATGTGTGTGCCACAGGTATGCAGAGCACTTTACAAACATTATCTCAGTTGGTCCTCAGAACAACCATGGCAGGTAGGTGCTGTTATCGTCCCTATTTGACAGTTGAAAGAGCTGAGGCAAACAGAGGGCAAGTGACTTGGCTGAGCTCACACAGCTAGGTGGTGTCTGAGGTTGAATTTTAACTCAGTTCTTCCTGACCGCAGGCTTAGCCCTTTAACCACTGCACCACCCAGCTGCTTCTAGTGTGAGGGGAGATGCAAAGGCTGAGTTGTGTTCACTTTAAGAGGGGAAGGAGGCTATGTTTGGTGGAATCTGTCTTGAACCCTGGCCTTGGATTAGTGCCTGAGGCACCAAGATCCCAGTCTATGGGGAGCTGACTGCCAATACTGGCAGTCCTAGTATTGTCTGAGCAGGTGTTCCTTGGCTCTTATTAATGATTTGTGAAAAGCTGATCATCAGTAAAAGTAAAATGCAAATAGCCCCCAAACACTCAGTTCTTCCAAATCCCCCCAATCTTTTCATCCAGACTGTGCAGCCACAGAATTCTCAGATAAGTTGGTCTAGGCTGAGAACCAGGATTCCCTGTAGGTTCTGGCTGTTCAGACTGTAGCCCTGAAGGTCCATCTACACAAGTAACGGTGGTTTGTGGAAGGGAATGGAGGGATCGGTAGGTGCAGGGCTACTTGGCATCTGAATTGGGGCAGCTGCCTTTGAAAGATCAGTGTGACATGATTCCAAGTGATTGTCAACCTGCCTCTGACTAGCACACTGATGACCTTGGCCTTCTTCCCCTACTTCAAAGCAAGAGATTTGCCCTAGCAGCAACAGATGCTTCTTCAGGATGTGGCTTTATTATGTCAATGATGAACCCCCTGTGGCAGCCAAACTCGAAGCCCTGACAGGAGAGTCTGTTTCCTTATGGGTCCTGCTGGACCATTGCTTTGAACAGGCCACTCATTTGATTGCAGAGCAGGTTGGAGACTGGGCCCCCTCTCATCATATTCCCAGGGCTCTCCCTCTCCTGTCCTCCGCTTGGGCAGCTGGCACTGTTGAATCCTAGAATGGCCTTTTAAAGCATCATTTCTACCATCATCCCCATGACAATCAGTATTAGGTGGCCCAGGTTTAAGAAGTTATATCCTTGATGAATCAGCACTGCCCTAAGTGGGGGGCAGGCTCTTCATTCTAGTAGTTCCTTAGGTTTGGCCTCAATGAACCTACACAGATGGACCATTTTTAGAGTTGGGCCTCGTTGACCTTCTGCACCCCTCCCTTATTCCGTACTCTGTAGGCAGTCTCCTGGGCCTTGAGGTTTCTGCTTCCTCGAGGGGGGTTGGGGGGTGTCTATACGACCCAAGAAAGTGGTTCAGGTCCCTCTTAAGCATTAGGATTCCTTTCCCTGTAGATAACTCAGCCAGGTGCTTCTTAGAAAAGGTTTAGGGGATCAAGGTGTAGACATGTTAGGAAATGTTTTGCTTTTTAACGCTATGGCAGAGGGGAAACCCTTTTTATTCAATTATGGGCAAAGTCAATTCACCTGAAATGAAGGGGCTGCCTTAGCTAAAAGGGTGACAGTTCTGCATCCCTGGTGCAGGTAAGAGGGAGCTTTCGTGAAGGCTCAGAGAAGAAGGGGGCAGCCCCTTAGTAAAGCTTTCTATTCAGGGGCAAAAAAGTGGTTGTTCACCTGTTGGAGCTTCTAGGGAGACAGGAATGTTGGATGGTTGGCCAGGAGTCATTGAGTGAGAGGTGTTGGAAGGTGAGACTGGAACAAACCTAAACAGGACAACTTCTCCTGGAATGTCCTTCCTCTCCTCTCTTTATGTTGTTGTTCAATGGTGTCTGAGTCTCTGTGACCCCATTTAGGTTTTCTTGGCAGATACTGGAATGGTTTGCCGTTTCCTTCTCCAGCTCATTTTACAGATGAAGAAAGTGTGGTCAACAGAGTAAAGTGACTTGTCCGAGGTCACGGTCAGTCAGTGTCTGAAGCCAGATTTGAGCTCAGGTAGGTGAGTCTCCCTGACTCCAGGCCTGGCACTGTGTCCACTGCACCACTCAGCTGCCTATGCCTGTCTTTATAAAGCCCTCCAAAAGTTTTTGCCCGGGTTCAGCATCTCTGCTGAACTGATTACTCCCCTGGGCTCACACAGTCTCCCCCTCCTCACCTTCCCACTCCAGACACTCCCCTTGAGCTGGTAGCTGGTTCTTGTTTCTGCTGGTAAAGTTCCCACTCCTTGAAGCTGTTTGTGCTCAGGGTCTATGGCTTCTCTCTATGTCTCTCTGGAGAGTCTGTGTCTCTGCTCTCTCCATTGTCTCTGGAACTCTCTTGAACTGACTCTCCAGCTGCTGGATAGAGTGTCTGCCGCTCTACTATGGACAACTTGGGCAAACCTGGCCAGGGGTGGGGAGGAGGATGGAGGGGTTGTGAGCTGCAGAGATTAATCTTTCCTTCCTCCAAGAGGTAATCTCAGACAGGCCTGGCTCCTGCTGCCTGCACTGTTGGCCATCTTAGCTATTTATCACTGGAAGGACCAGGTATGTCTCCTGATTGACACAAGGAAATAAAATTTTTTAAATAAAAATTATGCATTTTAAAACTTGAAACAACCCATTTATCAGTTAGGTGAACATATTCCTAAATCTCCTTGCACAGAGAATCTTTCATCTCATCATTTGAAACTATAACTTTAAATCACCAGATATATTCTCATAATAGAAAACTTTTTCACACAGAAAGTCTGTTCTCATGGTTAAATATCAGTATTATTAATTATTTACTTGTTATAACCACATATAACAGTTCCAAATTTTATCACATCCCTTTGAAAACCCAATTCACATATATCAAAATCAGCTTAAAATTGCTATAATATCATTTCTTACCACACAATGGTTTTTTCAAATTCCACAATCTAAGAGAATTTTGGGAACACAATGCAAGTTTAGAAATACAGAAACAATAATTTTCAGATGACATCTATTGCATTTCCAGATTACCACATATAGAAATTATTCAGCTTATTACTTTTGGTATTTAAAAACCACTTCAAATTAACAATTACATTAAATCAGAGAGAGATAATAATAATGTTGTATCTAACATATACCAGACTTTATGTTAAGTATTTTACAATCATTACCATTTTGATCCCGTAACAACCATCATTATTATTTTCCCTTTACAAATCAGGAAACAGGTCAAACAGAGATTAAAATACAGTTTTGCAATTGGAACAAGAAGTGTGAAGTTACCTAGAGAAGTTACCTAGAGCAGAAGCTAGTATCCCAGTGGTGACAGTTCTGGGAGGCAGAAAGTCCAAATCCATTTACCTTACCCTTCCCCCACAACTGCAGAAGTTACTGAGCCTAGGGCAGTTTGCAGCTGCTGGGGACAGAGTGGGCAGAATGCATAGGACCTGGGTGACAATTCCAAGCTTTGCCAAAAAGGATGGGCTACAAAGGTACCCAGGGGCACAGGACTGTCAGAATACTGTCAGTCTGTGAATTTCTGTCCTTCTCCTCCTTGGCAAAAGTGGCAAAGGTGGGGAAAGGTGATTTGAGTTTTCCCTACAGTTCTCCTGCATTCTCTTCTCCTAATCTGATCTGGGAGGAGAGAGGTTTGTTTTAGCTGCTCTAACTTTTACTGAAGCTCTGGCTTGGTCAGAGACAAGACAATGGTGAAAGATCTCAATGATTGTAACTGGTAAACTTCACCTAAGTGATCAGCATTGGGAGGGTGTTTTAGCACCAGTGAGCGTTCCTGGAGTGATCTACAGTCTCAGGAGTTCTCTCCCAAAATTCCAACTAATCAGTTTTCAAACTTTTTAATGATTAAATCCCAGAATATGCTAAAATGTTTCAGCTCTATTTTTTTTCTTCAAGTTCGGTTGGCCAGGCCAAACATTGAAAAAGAAAAAAAAGAGTCTCTGTTTCCCTAACTGCAGCCTTAGAATTCTCTGGCTACCTGCATTTCAGATTTTACCCGGTATAGACATTTCACAGCACACGCTCTCACACAGACAGTTAACAGACAATTAACAAAACAAATACAGAACAAATACAGACTGAGCTCAGAGTTTAAACAACAGAGAATTAGAAGCTTTCATGAGTTAGCTATTAGCACCCCTATGGTCTTTGGGGAAGCCTTGGAGTTCCTGATTTTTCTGACTCTCCATATCCTATCCCTTAGGAAGGGGGAAAGGGGAGATGGAGGAGGACCAGGACAAGTAAAGGAAGGCAAGGAGTAAGGATAAAATGCATTTATCCTCCCCATAATCAGAGCCTTCAAGGGAAGGAAGCAGGAATAGGGCAGAAGGCAAATACAGAGCCCTTAAGGGAAAGGGGGAAAGGGGCGGGGAGGGAAGAGAGAGAGGAGGCAACGGTAGCAGAACAGAATTACCTCCCTCAGGATCAGAGCCCTTCCTGGGAGGCAGAAGGGGAGGGAAAAAACAAAGTGCAATTTTTCTCCCCAGGACCAGAGCTTCCAAGGGAAGGAAGGAAGGGAGTGGAGGAATGGTTGGACTTCTAATTCTAGTTTTTGACTGATCCATAGTTAATTTTCTAGATCAATCAATGTTTCCAGGGGATCTATGTGTGTTTGACCACAGATCTGTGTTTTACCACAGATTTGATCCCTGCCCCCAGAGCTAACTTAAAGGGAATTTCCAGACTTCAACCAATTTTGTGGGAGTTCTTTTTGGAAGCTGGGAAGAGAGACAACTTACCCCACCTTGTCAAGGCCAAAATTCCAGGAAAAATTAATCCTATGGCGCCCAAAAGCGTTGGCAAGGTTGGGCTGCACTATCCCGTTTCCATCATTTCCATCCGAGTCATGGCACCATAACTGTTAAACCTGGAAATTTGGTTGAAGGAAACAACAGAGCTAAGTGATAGAAAAATCCATGTTGTTTATTATTTCCCTTAAAGCATAGCGGAGCTAGCTTACTTGTGCATACAAGGAGTCAGAGTATAAACGCTGGCTGGCTGAACAAAGCAATGAGAAAACTTATATATGTTATTTTAGCAGAGCTAGCAAGCCTGTATGACCTCATTTTTATGACCCCCATGTATGTTTAACCATGATACAACAAGAGGATTTTCCTTAATGGAATAGATTGTAAATACAACAAATTAGATAGTTGACAAAGTGTCAATTGGAATTACACCCCAGGATCTCTGTGTTTAATTTGCCATTAACATTCCACAACATAGTATATGCCCATAAAATATTAAGATAAGGAAAAGTCACATAATTCAAGATAGTGTCTGGGGTCAAGGTTTTCACCCTTAATGGCCATGGACAGGGCAAGGAATGCTCCATCTGGGTTTGTTGATATAAGATAGAGATATCTCTGAGCTTACTCAGAGAACAAAGAGACTGTTAGGATCAGGCTTTTCTTCTGGTTAAGCAGTTCAGGCCCTGAGTCTTATTGAAATTACAAAAATGATATAAAATAGTATAATATTTTCCACACTATCCATCCCCAGAAAGAATTGATGGTGTCTGAATATAGATTGAAGCATACCTTTTTTTAGCCTTCTTTATTTTATTGAGTTTTTTGTCCTATGTTTTCTTTCACAAAATGACTATTATGGCTATGTTTTGTATGACTACACATGTATAACCCATATCAAATTGCTTGGCTTCTCAATGAGGGGATGGTGGGTAAGGAGGAACAGAGAGAAGTTGGAACTCAAAGATTTAAAATCAAATGTTAAAAATTGTTTTGGGGCAGAGCCAAGATGGTGGAATAAAAGCAAGGACTTGATTGAGCTCTCCCCAAATCCCTCCAAAAACCTGTAAAAAATGACTCTAACAAATTCTAGAGCTACAGAATCCATGAAATAACAGAGTGAAACAAGTCTCCAGCCCCAGATGGCGTGGCTGGTCACTGAGAAGGATCTAGTGCATGGTGCTGGGAGAGGACTGGATGTAGCAGACCCAGCAGAGCAGGCCTTAGGGCACTGAATCACTGAGCTATGGCAGTTTCCAGCCTTCTCAACCCACAAAAGCCAAAGACAACTAAGCAGGTCAATGGGAAAACTCTGTTGGACCTGGGTGAGATAAGGGCCTGGTCCAGCCCAGCACCTGGGGGGGGGGGAGGGGGTTGGATGCTGCAGTGGCAGCAGTAGCAGCTGCTTCCAGAGCTCCAGGCCCACAGACAGTGGGGGGATCAAGCTGCTGATCAGAGCAGGAGTGCAGGGATCTCTTTGCTGGCACTGAGACAGGATTCTCTTGTTTTACCCTGCTTGGGTCTAGGTCACAATCCTGGGTGGTGGTCTTGGGGTGAGGAGGCAGAGCTTGTGGTGGCTGTGGAGAGGGAGTCCTAGCAGTTCCAAGGCAGAAAACAGTGCTTAAGGTCACTCACAGACCCCAGTACAGACCAGTAGAGGAGTAACACCTCTCATTGGATCATACCACCTCAGAAGAACTGAAAATTTACATGTGCCTACAAGTAGTTTGGAAACAGCTGTACACAACCCCAGAATATTGGGAAAGAGAACTCTCCACTCTGGAAGAAGTGTCATACCTTGACAAAAAGCTCAAAAGTGAAGTAATTGACTGGGAAAATGAGCAAGATTGCTGCTACAAAATGGCATAGTCACTAGGATTGGACCACCTGGAAAGGAAGCAACTTTAAGGGGTCAAGAATCATACGTTAATTAAACATACATATATCATTCACTTATTTCAGGGGAAAAGTCAGTACCCTGAACTTCACAGAAAATACATGCAGAAATTATAAACAGAGAAAGTAAACACAAATCAACAGACAGGGCTTCTAAATGTCTGACCAATACATACATAGTTACCAGAGAAAGAAGCCCCAACATCTGAGTTTTTAAAGCTGGGGGGAGCAGGGGGAGGGCTTCTTAATGGCTACCCAGAGTCTTGTCTGATGAAATTACATGGAACACTCTTCCAATGACTGAGCCCCCAAAGCAAAACCTCACCTCAGAGTATATAAACTGTTTCCAGTCACTGACTTTTGATTGAATCAAAGACTTTTGATTCAAACACAGGCAAGACTCAAAGGCATTCGATTGCCTTAGTGCTGAGGAGCACTCCAAAAAAATAGCAGAAAGTCCCACTTTGCTTGCCCTTACATTTTCCTAAAAAAATGAAAGGGGATCATCAGCTTAAGCAAAATTAAAATAGCCCCCAACACTCAGTTCTTCCAAACCACCCAATCTTTGCATCTAGACTCTGGAGCCATGGAATTCTGAGGTGAATTTTGGTCTAGGCCGAGAGCCAGGATTCCCTGTAGGCTCAGGCTGTTCTGAGTGTAGCCCTAAGGGTCCATCTACACAAGCCATGATGATTTATGGATGGGAGTGGAGGAAAATGGAGGGATCAGTCGATGAGGGGCTGCTAGGCATCTAAATTGGAGTTGCTGTCTTTGAAAGATCACTATGACATGACTCCAAGTGATTGTCAACCTGCCTCTGACTAGCAAACTGATGACCTTGGCCCTCTTCCCCTACCTCAAAGCAAGAGATTTGCCCTAGCAGTAAGGGATTCTTCTTCAGGATATGGCTTTGTGATGTCAATGCTAAGCCCCCTGGGGCAGCCACCATCCAAACCCTGACAGCAAGGCTAATAGGCTCAGAGCCGGAAGCCATCACAGCCCTCCTGACTTGGTGCCTAATTAGTTTAGTACCAAAAGGTGTGGAAGCAAGATTCCCCTAAGCATACTTGCCTTAATGGGCTCCACGTGAGGCCTGTTGATGGGTGGGGAAGATCTTATTCCCCTTTAACCTTCCAGCCACTCATTTGATTAAAGATCAGGTTGGAGATTGGGCCCCCTCTCATCACATTCCCTGGGCTCTCCGTCTCCTGTCCTACCCTTGGGTAGTTGGCACTGTTGAATGCTGGAATGGCCTTTTAAAGCATCACTTCTACCTTCATCCCCATGACAATCAGCATTATGTGTCCCAGCTTTGAGAAGCTGTTTCTTTGATAAATCAGCACTGCCCTAAGTAGGGCGTGGGCTCTCCATTGTAGCAGCATCTTAAATCTGGCCTCCATGAACACTCCCTCCTCTAGACAGATGGACTATTTTTAGAGTTAGGTGACCTTCTGCATCCCTCCCTTACTCCACACCCTGAAGGCAGTTGCCTGGGCCTTGAGGTTTCTGCTTCCTCGGAAGGGTCTCTACGACCCAAGAAAGTAGTTCAGGTCACTCATAAATTTTAGGATTTCTTTCCCCAGGGATAACTCAGCCAGCTGCTTCTTAGAAAGAGTTTGAGGAACCAAGGTATAGACATGATAGGAAATGTTGTGCTTTTTATTGCTATGGGAGATGGGAAACTCTTTTTATTCAATTATGGGCAAAGTCAATTCCCCTGAAATAAAGAGACTTCCTTAGCTAAAATGGTGACAGTACTGCATCCTTGGATGCAGGTAAGAAGGAGCTTTCATCAATGCTCTACAGAAGAGGAAAGCCCCTCAGTAAAACCTTCAATACATGGACAAAAATGTGGTATCATTGCCCTGTTGGGGCTTCTAGGGAGACAGGAAATTTGCATGGTCAGCCACGAATCACTGAGTGAGAGGTGTCAGAAGGTGAGACTGGAACAAGCCTAAACAAGGCAACTGCTCTTGGAATGTCCTTCCTCTTGTCTCTTTGTGTTGTTGTTGTTTAAGGGTGTCTGAGTCTTAATGACCCCAATTGGGGTTTTCTTGGCAAAGTTACTGGAGTGGTTTGCCATTTCATACAGTGAATGTCTGAGGCCAGATTTAAACTCAGGAAGATGAGTTTCCCTGACTCCAGGGCCTTATAAGAGGGGCTTTATAAGCCCTCCCAAAGTTTTCCCCTGGGTTCAGCATCTCTGCTGACCTCACCTGTCCTCACAGAGTTTACTCTCCCTCATCATCCCACTCTTGACAGCCAGACATTTGAGTTGGTAGCCAGTTCTTACTTTTGCTGTCAGAGATTGAACTCGTTGAAGCTGTTTGTGCTCTGAGTTTCAATGGCTTCACTCCATCTAAGTCTCCATGGAGAGTGTGTGTCTCTGCTCCCTTGTAACCAGAATGGCCTTTGTTTTCTTTGAATGACTCAGCTTACCTCATTGAGCCTCTGGACACTGTGGCTTGCTCTTCCGGGGCAGGAAGCCGAAAGAGCATTCCAGGAAGCAGACAACTTCCTGTGTGATGAGTCATGGGGCTGGCTGAGGGGAGGTGTTAGCTCCAGAACCTGGTCTACGCTAGGGGGAGGGGCCAAGTCAAGAACCAATCGGCCTTGGTCATTCAGGTGGTGCTTGATGATGTCAAAAACTCTATAAGAGGGGAGAGGACAGCTTGAAGATCCCTTTTCCTTTTCTGGTTGGAGCCAGAGACACCTACGGCCAAAGCTGAGCTGACGGTAGCAGAGCTGACCCACGTGGAGCGAGGAGTGCTGAGCCAGGACTGGAGGCCAGTGGGTAATCTTCTTACCGAACAGGGGAAGCATGTATACGATTTTGCCTTATACTATCTCACTTCTCTGTGGCCTCCTGGTTACCCTTGTGAGGCGGACTTATTGGGCCTGGAAGCTTTTGATGAAAATATCAAAATGGGGACGCTGGTTTGTGGGCTTGTTATTGTGGAGTGTAAATACATGCTTTAGTTCTCCTGCCTTCTGCCTAGAGAATTCCTTATATCCTGCGGTTCCGGACCTTTTAGGCACATATGAGATTCTCTTTGATATCATAAATTCTGCCTTCCTAATACATCCCTCAAATGTCTCTGGAATTCTCTTGAACTAACTGTCCAGTTGCTGGATAGATTGTCTGCTGTTCTACTATGGACAACCTGGGCAAACTTGGCTAGGGGTGGGGGGTGGGGGTGGGAGGGAGAGGTTGTGAGCTGTAGAGATTAATCTTTGCTCCCTTCAGGGGTTATACTCCATGAAGAGACCTCAGACTTGCCTGGCTCCTGCTGCCTCCACTGTGGGCAGTCTTAGCTATTCATCACTGGAAGGACCAGATATGTCTCCTGATTGACACAAGAATTTTCAAACAATTTTTATTGTTTTATGAAAATTTTTCCTACATATCCAAAAGCACTTAAAACATTCACAAGCAGAAATGATAGTTTTACTGTGAAATAAAAATGCTCATCCTCCTATCTTTATTTTATTTGTCTTGACAATAAAAATAAATGCACTCTCTCAACTGGGGATTCTTAGTCCTTCCTTCCCTCTAATTCCAGCAAAAAAAGTGTTTACACTTTTAAAATAAATAATCCCAGAGGGCATAATGTCTTAACTGCTTCTTAACACATTGAAACCTAATCATCTGGGTGGAGCAACTGAAGCCTCTCTCTTATATCTGCAAAACCCCATCTGGAGAGGCAGATTGGTGAGGTAGACAGCTGGCTGAGCAATCAGCTGGGGCTGAGCAGTCAGCTGGGGCTGTTCAAGCGTTCCCACCACCTGAAGTTTAGCCACCTGCTCCAGGCCATGTCCTGGCCTCAGTCCCTTCTCTTCTCTATACCTGCCCAAGGGTCAAGATAAGCCTGCCAAGAGCTGCTGCTGAGGCTGAACCTATGCTTGAGAATAATAATAAAACCTTGGTTTTTACTTCTTCAGTATATGCCTTGTGGTAAAATGTATTTGACAGTTACCCACAACAGGAACTGAGAGAGGAGATATTTCTCCCATGACTCATCTGGATCCTATTAAGACTTTAGGAATTTGACAGCACGTTTGCAATGCAATGTTTAAACATTGCTTTGCTTTGGGAGCAAACAGCTTGCAGGAAATGTCAGTCTGGAAAGAAGCCTTGCTCATGCATACTGTTAACTTGTACAAAAACTCAGACCAACCAGGTGATCAGTAAATAAAGTCATTTTATTTAGGGTGGAGTAAAGAGAACCACAAAAACCTCTTCTCATGTCTCCCTTCCTCTTCCTGAAATTCTCTCCTTGGCATTGGGCTAAGCATTGCCTTCTCCCTGAGATCCTCTTTTAGAGGACAAATGGTTTATGGGCAGGTTGATAATACACTGCAACATTAATATTTTTGTAGGAGTTACCTGTGAGTGTCTTAGATGACTTTGCTCTCTGACTGTAGAAATTGGACATCATGGAGAAAAGTAGAGAAAGGGGAGGTTGGGGGCACCAAAGATAAATAGATCAGATATCAGTTTCACTGGGACAGTGACCCTGTTGGGGAGATGATGCTGTGTAGTCAGGCCCTACTTTCAAGTCCCTTGGCATCTGGCCTGTGCTCCTAAATGTTTCACAACCAGCTTTCCAGGAAAAAATGTATTTTTGATACACTTTTAAGTTTAATCTACATTATTGATGTTTTTCCCATGACTTTTAAAACTCTATATGAGAATTAAAACAATAAACCAAAACTAGATTTTTAGAGCTTTCTTGAAAATTTAGCATTTGGCTCTGGGGAGCTCCAGCATGCACCTGGGCCAGGCACAAAGTAAACTCTTAGTAACAGCTTTATCTACAGAAATCAGTGTCTGATAAACTAGTTTACACTAAAGTGTGAATGACTGGGAACAGTTTCCTTGAGGGTAATTTAAATCCTAGAGGAGGAGTTGCTTAGCCTTCCTTTGGAGAAAGCTTTTTGTTTGAGGAGACTTTAAAAAGTACAATATTTGTGTGTGTGGGGGGAGAGGAGGATGGAGAGCAATGGCCAGAGCATCCACCAGGAAGGTCAGAGGAAGGAAGGGCAGCCTGAGCTGGCTTTCTGCTCTTCCTTTGGGGATGTTAAGTAAATCTTCCTTTAGGATGAGAATGTAGCCAGAGGATACCTGGAGAAAGTAATGTTTACCCCAAAGAAATGAACGTGTAATGGTGAGATAGGGATTTAGGACAGGTGTTTGGGGACAGGAAAAAGCAAAGGGGACCCTTTTGGGAAACTGAGGCTGGCCTTTCAACCACAACATTCAGTACACCACCTTTTCTGACTAAGGGTGATGCTGGCTTCCCATTTTGGGGTCATGACTTTGTCTGTGAGTCTCCGTATCTTTCCCTAGTAACCTAAATCTCAATCCATATTGATGCTGACCTGACTGTATGGGCAGGAGATTGGTTTGTTCCTTCCTTCAGATTTGCTGATCCAGCGCTCATTTCATCTTCTCTCACCCACTTCCTCCCCCAGAATGACCCCCACTCACAAATCTGGCAAAGTGCGTGATAATCATATAATATCAATTTAGTAACTTCAATAAGGGCCAGAGCTTGAAATGATTAACCAGAGGAAGAGACTGAACTGATTAACCAGAAGAAGAGTCTAAACCTAACAACCTCTTTGTTCTCTGAGCAAACTCAGAGAATACCTCTTCCTATGTCGACAAGGCCAGATCGAGCTGACTTAAGAGCATTCTTTCCTCTTGTCTATTAGCCATTAAGGATGAGACCCTTAACTGGAGAAACTATGTTGCTTAATATTTTATGGGCATATAATATGTTATGGCAATGTTAATGGTAAACTAAACACAGAAACACTGGGTTGTAGTTTCGATTGACCCTTGTCAACTCTATTATCTTACTGCATTTAGAATCTATTCAATTTAGAATAATTCTTTCTTATATCATGGCTAAACACATGGATATCATAAAATTGAGTAACACAGACATGCTGAATTGAGACTAAAAAAGTATTTAAACCTTCTCATTTTTCTGGTCAGGCAGTCAGATTTTGTCTGGCTCCCTACATGTATGTATCTGCTAGCTTTAAGATAATAAACAATATGAATTTACATATTACCTAGCTTGTTTGCCTCCTTTAACCAAACTTTCAGTTCGACAGTTATGGTGCTGTGACGGCGGATGGAACTGATGGAATGGCAGAACCGCATCCCAACCTTGCCAACGCTAGACTCAGGTGCCTCAGGATTCATTTTTCCTGGAGTCTTAACCTTGACGGGGTGGGGTAAGTTGTCCCTATTCCCAGCTTCCAAAGGACTCCCACTAGTTTAGTTGAAGTTTGAAATTCCCTTTAAGCTAGCTCCGGGGGCAGGGATCAAATCTATGGTAAAACGCTCTGTATAGATCCCCTGGAAGTACTAATCAATCTCAGGAAAAGTTAGCACAAGTATTGTCAGTGCTAGTGTCAGTTAACTAAAGACAGCCCAAATTATGTTGGCCACAATAGGGCTCTTTTGGACTGGTCAAAATTACTTTATCTTAAAACTAAATGAAGTTTAAAGGCCAACAAAGAATCTAACCAAGGGTGGGAATATTATCACCTTGGGTTTGCTGAGATGGCTGAGTGAGAACAAAAAGTAGAAGCCTCTTCCCTTGAGGCTTGCAAAACTGCTTCAGCATCACCCCCAGTATGGGCTAATTCTCTCCACCTCACTCTCCCCTGTTTTCCAACAATTCCAGCCCTAGCTGTTACTCTACTCTTTCTGCCCTATTCCTCACCCCCTTCCTGCCTCTTTTCCCTTAAAGGTTCTGATTCAGGGGAGGATAAATGCACTTTGTCCTTACTCCTTGCCTTTCCCTTACCTGCCCTATGCTAAGGAGGATAACTTTGTTCTGCTGCCGTTGCCTCCTTTCTCTACCCTTTCCCCTTCCCAAGGGCTCTGTTTTTGAGGAGAACAGCTACACTCTGGATGTAGATTATGGAGAATCAGAAAAATCAGGGATGCCAAGTCTTCCCCCCAAGACCATAGAGGTGCCCCAAGCAAAGGTTGCAGTATCCATCAGGGTCAGATATTAGATCTCCAACCCTTTTTCCTTGGAATAATATAGCCAATTCTTGATGGGAGTTTCCAAAAAACCTCTAATTCTCCCCTCCCTATCATTAAATTGTGAGCTCAGTTTGTATTTGTCCTGTCATTAATTGTTGATTTGCCTGTCAGTGTGTGTGAGTGTGTGTGCTGTGAATGAGTCTATTATTTTGTAAAATTTAAAATGCAGGCAGCCAGAGATTTCTAAGGGCTGTAGCTAGGGAAACAAAGGCTCTTTTCCTTGTAATTTCTGGTCTGTCCAACTCAGAATTACAGTGGAAATAGAGCTAAAAACATCTTATCAGATTCTGGGATTAATCATTAAAAAGTCTGGAAATTGATTAGTTGGAATTTTGGGAGAGAACTCCTGAGACTGTAGATCACTCCAGAAACTCTCACTCATGCTAAAACACCCCCTTCTAATCCGGATCACTTATCATTCCCCACTTCCTCCCCAGAGTTAAGAGGGTATCTCAGTGTGGGAATTTTTTTAACAGCTATAAGGATTCTTGTTAACTCCTCTCATCCCCAGATCAGATTCTGCTTTTGATAAACTTCATACTTCTCTGTTCCAGTTGCAAAAATGTATTTTATCTCTTTTGACCCATTTCCTGATTTGTAAAGGGAAACTAATAAAGGTTGTTGTTATGGGATCAAAATGATATAATAATTTCAAAATGCCTAATATCATGTCAGGCATATGTTAGAAACAACATTTTTTATGTAATTGTTAACTTTGAAGTGATTTTTTTTAGTACCAAAGGTAATAAGTTGAATAACTTCTATATGTGATAATCTGGAAATGCAATTGATGTCATCTGAAGTTTATTGTTTCTGTATTTCTAAAATTGCATTGAATTTCTAAAATTCTCTTAGATTGTGAAATTTGAGAAGACCACTGTGTGATAGAAATGATATTATAGCAATTTTAATCTGATTTTGATATATGTGAATTGGGTTTTTAATGGCATGTGATGAAAATTTGATAATTTGAAACTGCTATGTTTGGTTATAGTAAGTAATAATTAATAATACTGATATTTACTATGAGAACAGACTTTCCATGTAAAATCTTGTCTATTATGAGAATATGTGTGGTGGTTTAAAGTTATAGCTTCAACATATTAATGATGAGATGAATGATTCTCTGTGCGAAGTGATTTAGAAATGCATTCACCTAAATTGACAATGGGTTGTTTCAAATTTTGCATACATAATAATGTTTAGGACATTATTGCCTTTCTGTGGTCTAAATTTTGTTAGAATTATATTGTCTGAGGAAAATGATGAATAGGTTAAGAAGCTGGACAATTGCTATAACTTAAGAAATTATAAACTTCCAAGTTTTGTCTTTATTTAGAAGGAAGTTCAGTTAAAATTGTTTTTGCTTTAAATCAAATATGTGTAAAGGCCTTGTTTGGGACCTCCTCTTGTAATTTCTGTCAATTCAGGATACATTGTAAACTGTTTTAAAAAATGTGAATTTATAGATAATAATCTTTTCTTTTACAATGCTAAGAGTATTGGGCCTTAGAAATTGAAATGTTACCACTAGTGATGAATCCAGATTGGATTTGTTCATCCAACTAAGTTACAGTCACCTGATTGGTAATTAATTGGTTCTGTTTCAACTTTTAAAATACATGATAATTGCTTGTGGTGTGCTTATATTTCTAAATTTTCTTATATTGTACAACTTGATTAACATTGCATTACCTATGTTATTAGAAAAACAATTCCTCTTATAATCTAGATGTTGTTTGATTAAGAATTGTGCAAAAAAAGGTGTGTGATTTTCAAGCCTGTTTCATCTAAGGAAAGGACTAGTAAACTTTCGTTAATTGTGATAAGGCTAATTTAATTGGGTTTATTTTTCTTGACTTATAAAAGCTAAGTGTCCTCTCCATTACAACACCTTTTTTGACTAAAGAACTTTGTGATATCTAGGAATTTTGTATAATACTTTGAGAATGAGGACAGCTTGCACCAACTTAGTTTTAATGAATTCCAGTGTTGAAGGTTTATTTTTGCTTTAAGGAGAAAGAAAGAGATGTCTATCATTTTAAAACTTTCCAACTAATTTTCTTCATAAAAGTTTAGTGATTATTCCTTTTAACATCAGGATAAATTTTAAAACTGTTTTAAAAGGGGAAACACTTTTCAAAGAAATGGTTTAAAAAAATCTTTTTTTGTGATTTTTAGAAGGCTTACTAAACTTTCATTTGCAAGATAATTAATTGCTAAATTAATATAACGGGTTGTAAAGCAGGATAGATCTTGCTGTTTTAATCTGAATTTGTAGTGATTCCATGGCCTAAGCAAGAGTTGAAAATTAGTGTTTGAACTTTTCATATGTAAAAGATTCAATTCCTGAAGTGTCCCTTTCCTCCAGAATGAGTATAATTAAGGAAGAATGAATAAACTTGTGAAACAGACACAAATCCATCAACCTGTGGGGCTGATCATTAACATTTTCAATTTGTTTAATCTGGAATGGAATTCCAGTACAGATACTTATGTTAGCAAAGCTTACTAACTCACTGTTTGGGCCTCATTAGACTTTTGCAAAGCAGCCTCTTAGATCCCTGCTCAGCAGGATCACTTGAGAATAGGTCTATGCATGGTAAAAGCTATTTTTAGGATAAGAAGATGTGGTAAAGAAAACCCACATTTGTAGCTGACTATCCATATGGGAAAGAACTGAAATGTTTCAATATGATTACTGGTATGGGAAAGAATAGAAATGTTTCAATATGGTTATCTACATGGGAAAGAACAGAAATGTTTTAATTTGGTTAGCCTGTAGGAGACTGGAGTCTTGTTCCCAGGAGCAAGGAGATAAAAAACATTAACCAATGCTCCATTGTACTATTTTGAGAAGTCAAGATGACTCAGCAATTAACCTGTATAAAATACTGTCAGTAACTCCATTAAAATCAGTCTATAGCCAGACTAAAGGACTCGCCTAGCCCCGTGTTTGTGTCTTTTTGTGTCAATTACTTCATCGTATACTCGTGCCACTGCTGGCACAGTTCTGGATCCAGTTTCAAATGGTTTAAGTATGTTGAGAGAGTCTGAGGAAGTATTTTAGAGGACAGAAAAGTTATGTAGCTTGATTTGATAATTAATGCTCAATGAAATTTGGGACAATCCTATTTGAAGGATGTTTATTTGGTATTTAAGACTTTATGGGACTGTAATTTGCTATTGTCTTAAGCTCTGATTACAGGGATAGGTGTTATAAAGCCAATAGTAGAATGGCATGCACTACAGGCTGAGAACTTCTAAAGGTGGACGTCTGTACCTGGGAAAAGTTTTGAAGACAACCTTGGACACAGCCGAGGTAGGATCTTCCTGACTCTATTTCCCAATTTCACTATTTCCTTCTTGAAAAGGAAAATTCCCCACCTGATTACTCCTAAGCCCTGCTTTCAGCATCTAGTGACTACATGATTGGCTATCAGATATGACTCATGCCTGGAATCAAACAGAGCTAAGGAAGTTCATTCCTTCTGTTAAGATATGACATTGTCCCTCTTTTTTTTTCAAAAGCAAATTTATATTATCAAGAAGTTTTGTAAGCACAATGCCAAATCTATTAGGTAATAGATGGATATTGGAATATCTCTGAGTTACTATGATGGGATGCAGGAATGAATAGGTTGCAATTTTGACCTATATTCATGGCCAAATAAAAATTATAATAATAGAGATAACATCCTCCAAAAGGAGGAAATGATTAGGCCAAGTAATAAGACAAAGGTGTAATATGATAGATGCCTAATTAAAAAAAGGATAGCAAATTTTGAGAAAAGCAATAGGATCAGATTGATTCCTCTAAGAATTATATACAGATGTATATGATTGACTTCCAAAATTATCTATTATGGAAATTCAAGTTATAAGCATGTCTTGGTAATAAGATCTCAAATTTGGATTTTTGCACAAGAAAATTGTTGTTTTAACAATCTGGCTAGCAGCTGTTGTGGGGGTGTAAGACCAACACAACCCTAACAACAAGCACGCTGCAAAAGCACAGGTTCTTTTGATCTGCTTAACTAAGGAAAGCTATGTGAAGGGGTTGACAAGCTTACTTTAATTCAGCATACAAATACAATTCACTTAGTTCAGGGGAAAAAGCCAGCACCCTGAACTTCAGAATAAATACAAACAAATTACAAACATCCACAGACAGACCTTATCTGATTCAAATACCAATACATAGTTACCAGAGTTTAACAAAGTCTCAGCATCCAGGTTACAAGCTGGAGGGCCCTTAGCTACAGCTGCCTGGAGTCTCCGCATCAACACCATCTCGAGTGAGAGCCCTAAACAAATTACAAACAGACAGACTCAACACAATTCATAGTTACAAACATCTAGGTTCAGCCCAGGTACTCATAACGTGGGCTGGCCCAGAGTCACTTGCACCACCACTGCTATGGGAAAGAGCTCCAAAAAAGAGAAGGCCAACCCCTGGTTTTATATCTTTTTCAGTGTCAGGGGTGAGTCACACATGCGACTCACCCACATGACCTAAAATTGTCACAAAGAGGCGACTTAAACCTATGTGGTCTAAGAGCCTCTGATGTCCCAAACCTATCACTCACACTCATTTGTAAACTAGGCCCTCCCCTGAGTTAGTCCCACCTTGAGCCCCACCTTAGTTACCAATCCACACCCACATAGGTTTTACACCTAATAGGGGTTTGAGCCTGGGGCTTAGCACCTAGTAAGGCTCAATGAAATACACTGAATTACTCAAAGGAAACAAACCAAACTCTTCAAGGGCACTTGTTTGAACTAAGTGCTAAGGAGCCCATTTTGCTTACCAACACCACTGTATAAGATAGTAGTACAAGTGGAATTATATCTCCTTTATTAAAATATTTATCTGATAATTTTAAAAGGAAGATGAGATTATTTTATGGTTGGACCTTCACATTTTAAAGGATTCTTATACCAGGTACAAGATTTACGTAAGGATAGAAACAGCAAATAATACATAAACTGAAATTCTCTGAAGTTTCAAAAATGGAGAACCAAATTTAAGTAATTGTACTAAGTTATATTAGGTAAGAACTATCTGGGAATTTCTAGATCTGAACCAGAGAAGCAGAACTCTCTTTTGAACTGTGCTAAGAATAAGACCTTTTTGTCAAAGAAAGGATATCTAGGAAGCAGATAACTGCATCAGGTATTTGGGATTCAAAAAGTGCTGCTTCAATGGACATTGGGAATAGGTGACTGGGATACAAAGAATTTAATGTTTGTTAACATTGTTAATAATGATTGCATTACTTTGTATGGTTCATGTTTAAGTTTTCTTCATTATATAATGTGTAAAAGTAAACATGTGACATGTAAATCTTCTAAATGGTTTGGTCTGCACCTGACTCAATGTAATTATGCAATTTTGTGAATTGTGAACCAAAAAAAGATTACTGTTTGAACTTAGCCCTGCATGGCTGGGCAATGGAACCATTTCTATGTGCCTTTAGTCAAGGACCTATGTTGTGCACTTTACTCCCAATTATCAAATCATATGTCTTCTGGGAACCCCTGTCAGGTTATGGATATGGACTCCTTGATCCTTCTGTCACATCTAAAGATTGTCCCTGCTCCTGAGTGGACATCTGAGCCCATAGGTTTCAAAAGGTCCTGAAAAAGACGATATCAGACGTAGACAGCTTTCCCAGGAGTTTGGACCAGACCTGAACAAAGAACAGCTCTTTCCCTACCTGAGTCCCTTTGCATTCCCAAGACTGGTTACCTATAACTTTGGTATCTTACCTTATTTTACTTAGTTGCTCTATTTTTTTCCATTATGCTCCCTACCTTGATCCCCTTGCAACTGCTCCTTCTGCATTACTTTGCAGTGACTGCCCATTTCTGGAGATGTCCAACCACAGGAAAAAAAATAAACCTGAATCTACCCAGATAAGGATTTTTAGAACTTCACCTCTGAGGAAGATAGAGGTTTTTCCATACCTTCCTTGGTCTATAGGAGAAGCTTTCAGCTTGCCTTTGACCAAAAGGAAGAAATGATAGTCATTTAATATCAATTTAGTCACTTCAATAAGGGCCAGAGCCTGAACCGATTAACCAGAGGAAGAGACTGAACTGATTAACAGAAGAAGAGTCTGAACCTAACAATCTCTTTGTTCTCTGAGTAAACTTGGAGAATACCTCTTCCTGTGTCAACAAGGCCAGATCAGGCTGACTTAAGAGCATTCTTTCCTCTGTCTATTAGCCATTAAGGATGAGACCTTTAACCCGAGAAACTATGTTGCTTAATGTTTTATGGGCATATACTATGTTATGGAAATGTTAATGGTAAATTAAACACAGAAACACTGGGTTGTAGTTTCAATTGACCCTTGTCAACTCTCTTATCTTATTGTATTCACAACCTATTCAATTTGGAATAATCCTTTCTTGTATCATGGTCAAACATACATGGAGATGATAAAATTGAGTAGCACAGACATACTGAGTTGAGACTAAAAATGTATTTAAACCTTCTCATTCTTCTGTACAGGCAGTCAGATTTTGTCTGGCTCACTACATGTATGTATCTGCTAGCTTTAAGGGAATAAACAACATGAATTTACATATCACCTAGCTTGTTTCCCTCCTTTAACCAAACTTTCAGGTCGACATGTGAAAGGACAATCTTTCACCTGAGAAGGGATTGTCCTCTAGGAGCCAACCCTAGGGCTCTCGAAGGGAGTGGGGGACTTAGCCAGCACACATATACCTCACCCTGACTAAGCAGGAACCAAAACTAAAGTTTTAAGCAAGCAGAGCATCAAAGTAGACTGTCTGAGAGGGCAGGTCTGCCAACTGAATGGAGCAGGGAGCCCACCCTCTCTCACCTGGACAATCCCAGCACTGTAGCTTTACCAAAATGCACAGCCTTCTTCCTCCTCCTCACAGAGCTGAGCTTTGGGGTCAGTGTTGGTGAGGGATGTGCCTGGGTCCTCCTCTGTGTGAGAAGTAGAAGGCAGAATGAAAAGCCAAAGAACTCAACTAAGGACTGTTCAATGAGGAGATTTAGAGAAAGAGATGTCCAAGCTCACCTGACTGGTCACCTGACTGGATCCCCATAGTGAGGAGCCAAAGAAAAAAGGGAATTTAATTGGGCACAAATCACTCCTCTGGACTAACACATAACTAGCTCTTATTGATTAGATCCATGGATTAACTAGACCTTTGCTCACTCTGTCTCTCTCTGTCTCCCTTGGTACTTACCTCCCTTTTGATCACTTTCCTCCTTGATCCCCTGACCATTATATTTGAGCTCCTGCTTCCCCTCCCTCTAAAACCTTCTGATAAGTGAGCCTTCATCTTTCTCTCACCCTGTAAGCTGCACTGTCCTTATAAGGCACTTTTCACATGGAGCAGTTTTGTGATGAAAAGAAAGTAAAGGAATTTTTGTGTAAAAGAGATGACTTAGCTGTTAAGCGATGTAAGATACTGCCAGTGTTAGCAGATGAAACTTTGGATGTCTAAAAGGAATAGGAAAAGAACTTTGTTTTATTTAATAAAAACCTTTGTAGAATGCATGTGTGAAGGAACTGCTTTCGCATGAGATTTGAGCAGTTTCAGGTAGAAAGTTAACTGTGGCATACATATAAGGTTCTCCAAACCCTCACTGGATCTTGTCATCCCAACTAGCTCTCTTCTACCTGGTGGCTGAAATTCTTCAAAGAGTTGGCTCCAATCCATGTTTCCCCTTCCTTTTTCCTACTCCATTCTTTTTTTTTTTAACATATAACTTTTTTTTTATGTTGAACTCAAGCACCAAGAAGAGCATTTCAATATACACAGCAAAACAGAAGAGACCTTCCCATCTGGAATTGTGAATGCCTATTTTATACCGCTGGTTTTAGAAGTACAGACAGTTCTCACATGGTGTAAATTTGCATTGATTTTATTTCAGGTATTTTGAAAAAAAAATCTGCCTTCCGATTTTAAAATCATGCAGGATTTCATAACGTGTAGCTGTCAGGAGAGGTTGTTAGTGCAGATATTGAAGCAGCAAAGACCTTCTCAGAGATCCTGCAAAAAAAATCATCGATGAAAGTCCCTACTTGTGGGACTGGCCTATTTGATCCATGAAGGCCATCTCAAACCTACATCTCAGTGGAGGAAAAAAAAAAGTATGCTGGGGCATAAAGCCTTGAAAAATAGAGTGTCTGGGGAAGTGGAGTCTCTGGGGCAGTGTCTCAGGGGCATAGAGCTTCTTCCGGGCCATCAGTCTCACCAGCACAGTGAATGCAATGCTGGAGCCCTCCTGTCCATTGCCCTGAGCAGCGCCGCCTGCCTCCTGTGCGTGCTGAGTGGGGCTGAAACACCAGCACCTACGGCCAACTTCCAGGAGACCTTGTCGATGCCGCACACCACGAAGCCCGCTCCTGAGCCCAAGACGAAGCCCGGCACGACGTGGGCTCAGGCACCGGAAAGCGGAAAGCACACTAACTTGCAGTTCTTGTGTTCAGAGCAAAGCTGCCACATGCTTTTGGACAGTTGTAATGCAGGTGGTGGCTACTGTCCAGAAAATGGAGCAACTCCAGATTGTACTGTTATTACCAGTGCAAGCAACTGTTTAGTGGGACCTACTGCCAGTCCGTCTCCAACCAATTCTACAGGGTGTTCCTAAAGTCTGGGCACATAGGCAAAAATGCATATTTGCAAGAAATGAAATGAATGAAATTTTCAACAACATTTTATTTAATTGCAATATTAACAAATAACATCTTCAATATGATTTCCATCATTTGTGATGCAAAGGTTGATGTGCTTTGCAAGATTCATGTGAACTCGATGCAATAACTCCACATTGCTGTCAATTTTAGCACATTTACTAGACATGGGAATAATAATATCTACTCTTCAGTATGGCAAAGAGATATTTAATAGATGAAGTAATAGTTTGGATAAGATTTCCAATTCTTTGAAAGAAAAATGTCATCTTTTAGCAGAGTAGTAGAATTGTAGAGGATCATCAGTGTTTTAAAATGTATTGGGTATTAAAGCTGTTCCAAAGTAACCTGTTTAATGTATTTTTTCTTGTCCATTTCTATGATTGAAGACAACACAATATTACTATGCAACCAGACCTAGAATTTGATATCTCTCACTGTTAACCATATCATTTTATCAATCACCAAAATTTATAACTTTTGGGGGGCTATGAAGGGATTTACGAGGTCATTAAAATTTATTCCATCCTCCCTAAGTCAACAATACAATTTCTCAATAAAATTCCAAACTTTAAAAATAAATTTAGCACATTCACTCTTTATGTGTTCAATCAAGTGTGCTGCATCTGTCATTTTCATTCAGTACACCTTCTCCTTTAGCATACCCCAGAAAAAGAAGTCAAAGGGGCTAAGGTCTGTTAATATTGCAATTAAATAAAATGTTGTTGAAAATTTCATTCATTTCATTTCTTGAAAATATGCATTTTTTCCTGTGTCCAGACTTTAGGGACACCCTGTACAGTCCAGCCTTCAGCTACAGTCTCAACCATCCCAGCTGTCACCAGAGTTCTCATATCAGATGCACCAAACACAACTGTGCTTCCCACCCCTTCTACAAGAAAATCTACTTTTGATGCTGCCGGTTTCATTGGAGGAATTGTCCTTCTGAATGTGTAGGCTTTTTGGAGCTCTTTCACCATTTGGGTTAGTCTATTTTTAAGGTGTTATTTTCTTCAATATTTTTTTGGATCTCCTTTAGCAAATTGTTGACTTGTTTTTCATGATTTTCTTGCATCACTCTCATTTCTCTTCCCAATTTTTCCTCTACTTCTCTTACTTGATTTTCCACATCCTTTTTGAACTTTTCCATGGCCTGAGGCCAATTCATATCTTTCTTGGAGGCTTTTGATGTAGGCTCTTTCACTTTGTTGCCTTCTTCTGGCTGTATGTTTTGATCTTCTTTGTCACTAAAAAAGATTCGATAGCCTGAGTTGTTTTGCACTGCCTGTTCATGTTTCTAGCCAACTACTTGACCCTGGAGCTTTTGGTCAGGTTATGACTGCCTTCGGAGTGGAGAGTGCTTTGTCCCAAGCTTCAGGGGCCTTGCACCACTGTTTTCAGAGCTGCTTCTAAGCCACCACAAGCTCTGCTACACCAGTGCTCCTCCTCCCCCAAGAATTACCATCTGGGACCACAATGCCAATCCAAGCAGCACAAACCAAGAGAACCCTGCCTGTGCACCAGCAAAGCAATCCCTGCACTCCTGCTCTGATCTGTCACTTGATTCCTCCCACCACGTGGGCCAGAGACTCTGGAAGCAGCCACAGCTGGAGCACTGGAAGGAGCTGCAGCTGGAGCTTCCTGCTGCTGCTGCTGTGCCACCTCCTCCTGCCCCAGGGCTGAGGCCAGACCTTGCACTTCTCTCACCCAGATCTTGCAGTTTTCCCACTGTCCTGCTCCATAGTCTTTGGCATTCGTGGGTTGAGAAGTTTTGTAACTGCCACAGCCCAGTAATTCATGGCCCTGATACTTGCTCTGCCCAGCTCCCAGTCTGGTCTGTCCTGGTGTGGCCCATGCTAGGCTGCACTCCGTTCCCAGCATGGTGCGATAGACCCTTCCCAGTGACCATCCAGGCTGTCCTGGGCTGGAGACCTGCTTCCCTTTGTTATTTTGTGGGTTCTGTAGCTCTAGAATTTGTGCAGAGCCATTTTAACAGGTGTTTGGAGGGATTATTGGGGAGAGCTTAAGCGAGTCCCTGTTTTCCAGCCACCATCTTGGTTCCACCCCCCCCCTCCCCAGAAAATCTGCTTTTGATACAGCTTGTTTCATTGGAGGAATTATTCTCTTGCTGAGTGTGCAGACTGTAGTTTTCTTTCTCTTTAAATTTTGCAAGTCCAAAGAACAAAACTACCATACTCTTTAAGACGCAACATCATAACATGGACTAGTAGTTTATTTGTGTAGTTTATTGAAACCAAAATATTACCTTTTGACATGTCCTACATGGAAGACAGTGTTTCAAAATCTTTAACTCTCCAAAGGATTCATATAGGGCGTTTTGGAGCATCGTCCTTGAAGAAAAAGAAGTTCAATCACTTGTACTCAATAGGAATACTTAAAATATTCTGCATGAATCCTTGTGGGTAGCTGTCTTTTATTTTAAGTGGCTGCTGTTGTGAGATTTTTTTCCCCTCTTACCCATGACATGCCTGACATAATTTTTTTTTTTAATTTGGTGGACTCACTGTCCTGAGCTGACAGTTTCATAACTACCAGCAGTGAAAAATTTGGTCATTTTAAAGCCTAAAAGCTGCATTATTCCCATTTTCCCATTTCCCATTTTACATCCCAGGATGTAAGCTAATAGATTAATTGTGAGAAGAACGTTCCAGATGATCAGTTGGTGGATTTTTGACTATTAGTCCAAAAGTGGAGTTAATTTGTGGGAAAATGATACTCTTACTGTATATCCCTGAATGTATCCTTGAATGAAGCAGAATGTAGTGCTTGACAAACCTGTTTTTTTTTTCTACATTAACAATAAGATGCCATACAGGAACTTGCATTCCAGATTTAATGCGAAAGGTACAAACTATAAATACATAGCACATTTTTGTCCATTGTTTAAAAGCACCTTACCATTGGGAAAACAAAGAACAGTGCCTTAAAGACAAGACAAAAGCAAGGTCGACTGTAACTATAAATGTTTATCTGATTTGTCAGTTTACATTAAGAAAGGTAAAATGGGCTTCACTTTCTGATCAGCAGTAACATGCGTTCAAATTGGGTAGAAACTCAGCAACATACTATTATGTAATTTAAAAGTCCCAGCTACTTCATTTTGAAACTAAAGAATATTATAGGAAGCTGAAACATTCATAAGTTAAATTGTTCAATTTTTGTGTGTATCTGCCAAAATATTTTATGAGATTTTATTTGTAACGGGACAGGATAATTTTAGGGAAAATATTAGGCATATCTTGCTTTAGATTTATTTTCTCAAAGTTCTTTGAATGTTGCTGCTGTACCTTTTAAGCATTCAAATTGAGCTTTCCTAGAAACTTTTAATTTGCTTTATAAGGCAAGGAGGAAACAAGTACTAGTTTGAGAAACTTCACAAGTTTATTCCTTATTAAAAGGAGACAAGCAGAGTTTTCAGAGCAGATATGACCAGTGATATTTCAGGAAACAACAGTGTGTGTGTGTGTGTGTGTGTGTGTGTGTGTGTGTGTGTGTGTGTGTCTTAGAGCAGTTTCCTATAGGTCTTAGAATTGTTTCATGGTGATTCCGCTTGCCAGTAATGATTAAAACTTTTGTTTCCACAGAAATTATGTAATATATGACTTGTGAAATCTAGGGAATTCATACATCCCAGGAAGTCTTTTGACATGCAGCAAATGCATGAAAATAAATTGAAGACACTATCAACATAAGTTAGTACTAGGTTATCCTCTAGCAGAAGAAGGGGAATTGAGAGCTATAACCATCAGCAGAATGGGAGACATAAGGAAGTAGTTATGTCTCACAGATAACAGGCAAAGTAAAGATCCAACTGGTTTTTATTTTGTTTTGAAGTTAGAAGTCAGCTAAGTAAAGATTAAGTCTTGCTTAGAATGCTCATGCATGATAAACTCACGAATATTAACTTCTCCTCTGGGAGGACTCACGGTTCATTTTAATGGTCATACAATGTATGTAGGGGGAGGGGGAAAACATGTTAATGGGGACTATGTAGTGGGCACATTGGAAAGCTGTAACCTTGTGTTACCCAGCCGGTGGGGAGACAGGAAAGGGACTCTGCGGTGGAGTATAGGTATTTAGGTTTATTTTTGTTTCTGTAGAGCTGTGTGTCTATCTTATGAGGCACCTGCCACTGCAGTCTGTTGATAAAACTTTTTCTTTTTAATCTTCACCCCTCCTGAGCCTGAATAAGTCATTTCTCACAGTTTTGGTGCATTAGCCAGGACAATTTATAGGCATTGGAGCAAGGAGAGTGTTTATCTTCAAAGGCCAAGGAGGAAGCACGCCCTTAATGGCCTCGTGTATTGGGGGTGAATGCTCCCTCTGCTTGACTGCAGAAACCCAAGGCTAACTGAAAAGAAGGGGTGAACAGACAAGTGTAAATTGGGCACAGAAACCATGGTCACTGCATAAGCTCGTATACGGGGCACGGTAAGAAAACTAAGTATTGCCTTGTCAGTGGGGGTGGTGTCCTACAGAGTCTGGGGCTGAGTAAATAGCTGGGTGCTCTAGGATGATGGCAGTATGGAAGACATGCACAAGGGAATATAGAAAGGATGAGCACAGGGAAACTTGTCAGGAATAGATGATTATTAAATAGGACATTTATAAGGAACTCTAGGAGAGGAGAAATAGGATGGGAAACCAGAAAAGTAAGGGCCAGAAAAGGGGAAAGGGAATTCTCCAGGAAACATGCCTTCAAAGAAATAGTGCCTTGGGAGGATATGTGGGAATATCCCAGCATGTCAGTGGTGCTGGTGGGTTGGAAAGGATATGCTTTGTAAATTCACTAGAAGTCAGAGTAAATTGGCATGTGAAAAGTCTGAGTTTCGACTGGTCAAATCTTTATCCTAACGTGGTTTATTTCCTAAAAACTTTTATTCTCTATTGCTCTGACTGCATCTGTTCTCTGTGTGTCTCTGTGTGGAGTGAGTGTTTGTGTATAATCTGACAACCAGTAAGATTTAAAATGCAGCCAACCAACAAGAGTAGAAAGGGCTGTAGCTGGACATTCCTTGGAACTCTGCTATCTCTTTCTCTCTCCCTCTTTCTGTTACATGATGGGTAAAGGCAAGTCAAAAAGGGTAAGAGAAGTGTCAGGTCAGACTTAGAAAGAAATAATGTACGTACAGTTATAAAGGGGCTTTAATGAAAGTCCACCAGAGGGATGAGTAGATAGAAGAAAAGGCAAGAAAGTTTAAGCATGTAGGAAAGAGAGGAGAGTGGGTAGGAAGGAAGGTATAATCTATTTGCATGAACAGTGCGAGGAAAAGGTTTGGAAACATTTGGGAAGTTGTTGGGAAGAACAAAAATTCTCTTTCTCTCTACATTCCAACTCTGGCCAAGTTTTGCATGTGAAGAGAGAGATAAGAAAGAAAGGGGGTGGGGGGAATCATTTTCCCTCATATCAAAGAGAGGCAGGTTGATTGCATTTAACCATTTCCTACCTCACCTAAAAGAGAAAAATTTTTGTGTACTGGGACACAACTGAAAGGTAATTGAATTCATTCTGGTTGTCTTTAGAAACGAGAAAAGTGAAATGCATCACTCCTAATTTAATGCTTAAGATAGGTTAGAATTTATTATACTCTTTGGCACTAAGGTCTATGGGCAAAAGCAGAGAGACACTGCTAGAAGTTAATGGAAAATTAGTAAAAAAAAATCTTAAACAGGCAGCCTAGAATAAAAGGCTGAGAGGGTTTGATTTATAGATGATTGGGTGTTAACTCCCCCAGGGTTCTAAAAAGTGCAGGACAAAATTGGGGTGAATAGGATTTTTAAAAATTTGTTTGAAACGTAAAGAAAAGTGGAAGCAGCTTGAGTTTGAAAGATTAGGAGAGAGAGAAATACAAGCTTGAGTGAAAATATGGAATGTGGGAAAATAAATGTGTGTGTGTGTGTGTGTGTGTGTGTGTGTGTGTGTGTGTGTGTATGTGTGTGTGTGTGATTTGGAGAAAGATGCAGGTAGGCAACAGTGGGCCCATGTGCTCTAAGCCTTTCTCTCCCCCATCCTGCAAATTGTTGTTCTGGCCATCCTTGTGCCAGCTTCAGGTGGTTTGAGCAAGATGAGAGGGTGTGAAAAAAATTGATTTTGTTTTAAGTAGAAGGAATCGAAAGTGAAAATTTGTAGCCTGATTTGAAAACCAATAGACAAAGTTATGGAGAGATAGAAGGAATTAGGTCCATCCACCTTTTGGGATGGATCTGTGGGAGGGTTTTCTTGAATCTAATATAGGTATTGGCTATGGTAAAGATATTAGCGATTGTGCTTTGTGATTATTACTGTTCAATTAATTATCAAGCCTCAGAGGTGTCTGCCTGGAGGGGAAGCTGACCACACCTTGTTGGCATTGACTCAGATTCCTTAGGCTTCCTTTTTGCCTGGGCCAAAGAAGCAGTTAGTCTCTGCCCACCTAGGGCCAAAAAGTATTGCAGTTTCATGATATGTTGTGGTGGAACCATCTCAAAGAATTAAGAGTAAGTCTACCTCTAATCCAAGTATAAGCATTTATTGAGATTGATGCCTCTCATGAAATGGGCTAAGTATCAAGAGTAACCAGCAACTTCAGAGAAAACGAGATGGATATTTATAGGGTAAAAATGCTGACTACACAATCAAAATTCACATAGACTATAGAAATATGATTATTATTGTGATCATTTTCTTTATTAGATTTTTTTAGTTTTCAGCATTGATTTCCACAAGATTTTGAGTTACAAATTTTCTCCCCATTTCTACCCTCCCCCGACTCCAAGATGGCATATATTCTGAATGCCCCATTCCCCAGTCAGCCCTCCCTTCTATCACCCCCTTCCCCTCCCCCCATCCCTTTTCCTCTTACTTTCTTGTAGGGAAAGATAGATTTTTATGCCCCATTGTCTGTGTATCTTATTTTCCTGTCGCATGCAAAAGCAACCTTTTTTTTTTTTTGAGCATCTGCTTTTAAAACTTTGATTTCCAAATTCTCTCTTCTCCTCCCTCCCCACCCACTCTCCCTAAGCAGGCAAGCAATTCAACACAGGCCACACATGTATCATTATGCAAAACACTCCCATAAATAGTCATGTTGTGAAAGACTAACTATATTTCCCTCCCTCCTATCCTGTCCCCCTTTTTCAGTTTTCTTCCTTGACCCTGTCCTTTTTCAAAGGTATTTGTTTTTGATTACATTTTCCCCCTATCTGCCCTCCTTTCTATTGTCCCCACTTTTTTATCCCCTTCCCCCTACTTTCATGTGGGGTAAGATACCCAATTGAGTGCGTATGGTATTTCCTCATCAAGTCAAATCCGATGAGAGCAAGATTCACTCATTCCCCCTCACCTGCCCCCTCTTCCCTTCTAATAAACTGCTTTTCTTGCCACTTTTGTGTGAGATAATTTACCCCATTCTATCTCTCCCTTTCTCCCTCTCTCAATATATTCCTCTCTCATCCCTTAATTTGATTTTGTTTTTTTAGATATCATCCCTTCATATTTAAATCACCCTGTGCCCTCTGCCTATATATATATGTATATATACATATGTATACATATATATGTATGTATATATACATACATATATATGTATGTATACACACACACATATATACACACATACACATACACACACACACACACACACACACACACACACACATATATATATATATATATAAATGTATGTATGTATGTATATTCCCTTCACCTACCCTAATACTGAGGTCTCATGAATTACACACATCATCTTTCCATGTAGGAATGTAAACAAAACAGTTCAGTTTTAGTAAGTCCCTTATGATTTTTCTTACTTGGTTACCTTTTCATGCTCCTCTTGATTCTTGTGTTTGAAAGTCAAATTTTCTATTCAGCTCTGGCCTTTTCACTGAGAAAGCTTGAAAGTCCTCTATTTTATTGAAAATCTATATTTTGCCTTGGAGCATGATACTCAGTTTTGCTGGGTAGGTGATTTTTGGTTTTAATCCTAGCTCCATTGACCTCTAGCATATCATATTCCAAGCCCTTTGATCCCTTAATGTTGAAGCTGCTAGATGTTGTGTTATCCTGATTGTGTTTCCACAATACTCCAATTGTTTCTTTCTGGCTGCTTGAGTATTTTCTCCTTGATCTGGGAGCTCTGGAATTTGGCAACAATATTCCTAGGAGTTTTCGTTTTCGGATCTTTTTGAGGAGGCAATCTGTGGATTCTTCCAATTTATATTTTACCCTCTGACTCTGGCATATCAGGGCAGTTCTCCCTGATAATTTCTTGAAAGATGATATCTAGGCTCTTTTTTGGATCATGGCTTTCAGGTAGTCCAATAATTGTTAAATTATTTCTCCTGGATCTATTTTCCAGATCAGTGGTTTTTCCAATGAGATATTTCACATTGCCTTCCATTTTTTTATTCCTTTTGTTCTGTTTTATAATATCTTGATTTCTCATAAAGTCACTAGCTTCTACCTGCTCCAATCCAATTTTTAAGGTGATATTTTCTTTAGTGGTCTTTTGGACCTCCTTTTCCATTTGGCTAATTCTGCTTTTCAAAGCATTCTTCTCCTCACTGGCTTTTTGGAGCTCTTTTGCCATTTGAGTTAGTCAATTTTTTAACGTGTTATTTTCTTCAGTATTTTTTTGGGTCTCCTTTAGCAAGTCATTGACTTGTTTTTCATGATTTTCTTGCAAGACTCTCATTTTTCTTCCCAATTTTTTTCCTATTTCTCTTCAAACCTTTTTGAGCTTTTCCATGGCTTGACACCAATTCATACTTTTCTTGGAGACTTTTGATGTAGGCTCTTTGACTTTGTTGACTTCTTCTGGCTGTACGTTTTGCTCTTCTTTGTCCCCCCAAAAGATTCCAAAGTCTGAGTCTGAATCTGGGTCTGTTTTCGCTGCCTGGCCATGTTCCCAGCTAACCACTTGACCCTTGAGCTTTTTGTAAAGGTATTACTGCTTGTAGAGTAGAGAGTACTTTCTCCCAAGCTTTAGGGGCCTTGTGCTGCTGTTTTCAGAGCTACTTCTGCACACAGCAAGCTTTGCTACATCAGCGCTCCTCCTCCCCCAAGAACTGCCAACCTGAACTGCCACTCAGATCCAAGTGGGTTCTGCACTCCAGCTCTGATCCACTGCTTAATTCCTCCCAGCTGGTGTGCCAGGGGCTGGAAGTAACTGCAGCTGGAAGCAGCCCCAGAGCTGTACCACTTCCATTCCCCCAGGGCTGGGGCTGACCGCACACCCCTTTGACTCTGTTCTAGCAGTTCTGTCCACTAACCTTCTCTGTTGTCTTTGGCGTTTGTGGGTTGAGAAGTCTGGTAACTGCCACAGTTCACTGATTGATTCATGGTGCTAAGGCCTGTTCCGCCCGGCTCTTGGTCTGGTTGGTCCTGCCGCCGCCCACGCTGGGCTCCACTCCCCTCTGCTCCCAGCTCTGTGCAATAGACCCTTCCCCACGGCCATCCAGGCTGTCGTGGGCTGGAACTTTAAAATTTGTTCAGAGCCATTTTTTTATAGGTGCTTGGAGGGACCTGGAAGAGAGCTCATGCAAGTCCTTGCTTTCCAGCCACCATCTTGGTGGAATATGATTATTATTAAAAAGGCAGGAGGAATCTGTTAAGGGAGTAGGTAATGGAGGAGGGTTCCCATCTCTGATTCAGTGATTAAACATTCTGGTCCTGCTGCCCTCCATTTTGGCTAGCTATTGTGGTCCCAGGTGGTGAGGCTAGGCAGCTAGGTGTTGTGGTCCTGTCTCGGGCTAGATGGATGATGTGATTGTGGTTGAGGATAAGAACGCACCTGTTCAAATATGTGGAATGAGTCTAGGGACAGTAGCTAGGTTTCCATCACGTGGACATGCCTCCTGTTTCTGTGGGAACTAAGAGTTCAGGGACACACCTGTTGTTCTAGGGAGCAGTGAGGCATATATAAAGAACTTAGGACGTTGGTAGGGTGGGGGGTAGGCTACAGTGGGCCTGCTGTTCAGTGGGGAGAATATTGGTATTGGGGACAGCTCTGTTAGGACTCTATCATAAAGGTCTATAAAACTGTGCATAGTCTTTGATCCAGCACTACCACCACTTGGTCTATATCTCAAAGAGATCATCAAAAGGGAAAAGGATCCACATGTATAAACATAGTCAGAGTAGCTCTTTTTTTGTGGTAGCAAACAATTAGAAATTGAGGGGATGTCCATCAATCGGGGAAAGGCTGAACAAGTTGTGCTATGTGAACGTAATGGAATACTGTTGTGCTATAAGAAATGATAAACAGTCAGATTTCAGAAAAACCTGGGAAGTCTTACATGAACTGGTGCTGAGTGAAGTGAGCAGAACCGAGAGAATATTGTGTATACAGTAACAGCAACTTGGATAGGCTTAGCTCTTCTCAGTGATGCAATAATCTAAGACAATTGCAAAAGACTGACAGAGAATGCTATCCACATCCAGAGAAAGAGCTATGGAGTCTGAATGCAGATTGAAGCATACTATTTTCTCTTTTTTGTAGTTTTTCCCTTTTGTCCTGATTCTTCTTTCACAACATAACTAATATGGAAATATGTTTAATATGATTGCACATTTATTGCCTATATCAGATTGCTTGCTGTCATGGGGAGGGGGAAGAGGGGGGAGGAAAAAAATTTTGGAACTCAAAATCATACAAAAGGGAATGTTGAAAACTATCTTTACATGCAATTGGAAAAAATAAAATACTATTAAGTGGGAAAATTTTTTTTAAATAAAGATTTATTAAAAAATTTAATCTGGTTTATGGAAACTTGCTTAAGTCTCCTCAATCAATAAAACAATAAGCCATGATTTGTAAGGATTATGGATTTCAGAGGCATAAGTACTCATACTGAGAATGTAACAAGGAACTCTGGAAGGTTAGAGCTGGCATCAGCACATCTTTGCGTAGTTGCCATTCAGAAGGGGGCAGTTCATGGATAAAGAGGAGAAGCCACTAGACATTTAGGGAGCTTCCAGACTTCTGACTTTGGGAAAGAGTAGGTCTAGTGATTAAATTGGAAAATAGGCTTTGTGACATGTAAGTCATGCTTTCGCTTTTACTCCCTTTTCTGTCTAATCCACACTAACATGTTGGAGAGTGGGTAGTGGGGATTAATCAGGAAAGCCCTGATCAAGGGATTTCCTCCCAGGCCAGTTGATGAAATCACAAAAGATAAAGTACAGTTAACAGAGAGGTGGTAATAAGTTAAAGTGAAAAGTATTTCATATTCCATCATCCCTTTACATGGTGTGAAGAGGTCCTTTGACTAAAAATGATGGGATTTGGGGGCATCTAGTCATTGGCTGGATAAGGATTAAGCATGTCCCGGACTGTCCTTCTAAAAAGAAGACCCACTCTCTAAAGAGTCTAGATGTAAGCAGTAGAGAACAGTAGATACCTTGAGGAATGTGCTGTCTGGTAGCAGAGAAGGGAGGAGTCTATGAAAGAAGAGCCCAATTATTGAGAGAGACTGAGTCCTTGTATGGATAGTAGAATATCTCTTTCTTTTCTCCTTTCCTTGCTGCCCACCATTGACCACAGCATTATAATAATAATAATAATAATGAACATAAACAATAATAACAGCAAGCTTTAATACAGTCCTTTAAGGTTTACAAGGTACTTTACAAATATGATCTCTTTTGATCCTCACAACAACCCTGGGCATAGGTGCTGTTATTATGTCCTTTTTTATAGACCAGGAAACTGAAGCAAACTTCAAAGGACTTTGTTTGAAGTGGCTCCAAAGTCTGGATGCAGAGACTTGGGTAGTTTGGAACAACCAAGTGTTCTGAGGTCTTTGGGGTTTATCCTAAGCTCCAAGGTGCCGAAGGACCCTTGCTGCTCTAATCATGAATATTATGATACCTGACACAGAGATATAGTTTTATGGCTGCCTGTAGTTTGGTGCTCTTTTGGCTTCTTGTCAATTCAGTATTTCAAGAGCCACAGCCAAAGCTCCTTCTAGGAAAGGGTATTGTCACCCAACACAAGTCCTCTACCAGCCAGCACTTGTCAAAAGAGGAAAAGAAGAGAAAAACATCATCCTAACTGATCAATACATTGGAAAATATGTGCAATGTACACTTGTGGGCCTCCTACCTCTGCAAAGAGTTGAGGTGGTTATATCTATACCATATATTCTTTCAAAGAAATCTATCCCCGCAATCCCTCCACCCCCACCTCTGCCACACACTTTATGATTCATGGTTATTAGTTGGGGGTGGTGCATGTCTGTAGTCTCTTCTTCTGGGGAAGCTAAGGCTTGCTTGAGTTCAGGAGTCCTGACATATAGGAGAGCTAGAGCTGATCAGGTGTCACACTAAGTTCAGACCAAAAGTCCCCTTAAATGTAGAGGGACACCAGACTTCCTGAGGAGGGTGAAATGGACTCAAGTCAGAAAAAAAGAAGCAGGTTAAAACTTTGGTGCTGTTCAGGTGAATGGTTGTTTGTACTTGCAGCCTGGGCAAGATCAAATAACTGTCACTCCCCTCCCCCCACCAAAGGTTCATGGTTAAATTGAACTATAGAAGTAATCTAAGTCTCATGTCAGTGGTTCAATCTCGTAGATCACTCCCCATTAGGGGCAGGAGCATAATTCCTCCTAGTCTGGCACTGTGTAAAGACATTTTGGTCCAGGGAGTAGAGGGAGCATAGAACTTCATGGATCTGCCTTCATTAGGTTAGTTAAACTCTGAATCCTCCTTTTTTTCAGAAAAGTACTAAAGATATGTCTTGCTTCATATAGGGCAGGAAAAAACCATCTGAAAAGTGACACTAACCATTTTTGGCAATGCCCTTCTTCTTAGAGGGAATTTCCTGACATTGCAAAAGTATTTCCTGTTTAAAGGCAGTTGATGGAAGATCAGAAATGCATTGCTTTCATGCCATATACAAATTAAGAGATATTCTGTGCAACAGCCCAGAATATTTCAAGGATGAAAAGGATCTGAAAGGTTGTTTGGTTTTTTGTTCACCTTTTTCCTCCTTCCTTTCTTCCTTTCTTCCTTCTTTCTTTCCTTCTTTTGCTTTGACATTTGTGAGGTGCTTTTTTTTAACTTTTTTGGTATTTTATTTTTATTTTTCCCCAGTTACATGTAAAAATAATTTTAACGTTCATATTTAAAACCTTGAATTCCAAAATCTCTTCCTTCCTCCATCCCCACCATCCCTCGTTGAGAAGGAAAGCTATTCAATACGTGTCATACTGTGTAGTTATGCAAAACATGTCCATAATTGTCATGTTGTGAAAGAAAACATAGGCAAAAACCTCAAGAAAATAAAGGAAGTTTAAAAAAGTGTGCTTCAATCTGTATTCAGACACCATCAGTTCTTTCTCTGAAGATGAGAGCATTTTTCATCATAAGTCTGTCAGAGTTAACTTGGATCATTGCGTTGCTGGGAATAGCCAAGTCATCCACAGTTGATCATCTTACAATACTGCTGTTACTTTGTAGACAGTATGTTTCACTTTGCATCAGCCCAGGCATGTCTTTCCAGGTTTTTCTGAGAGCATTGTACTATAGTACAATAGTATTCCTTTCGGACATCCAAAGTTTCATCTGTTAACAGTGGCAGTATCTTACATCTGTTAGCAGCTAAGTCATATCTTTTATATATATATATATACATACACATCCACACACACACATACACACACACACACATGTTTTACTTTTATTTTGCATCACTTGGTTCCACAAATTTTTGGGTTCCAAATTTTCTCTCCCTCCCTTTCCTCCCAATTACTGCCTCAAGACATTATGTAATCTGATCTAGGTTCTACATATACCTTCGTATTGAACTTCTTTACATAATAGTCCAGTTGTAAAGAAGAGTTATAGGCAATGGGCTGAATCATGAGAAAGAAGAAAGGAAACCAAAAAGGAAGGGAGAGGAATTAGTTTGCTTTAATCTGCATTCAGACTCTATAATTCTCTCTCTATATGTGCATAGCTTTTTCTATCATGAGTCTTTTGGAGCTGTCTTTGAACTTTGCATTGATGAGAAGAACCAAATATTTCAAAGTTAGTCCTTACAGATAATATGTGACTGTAATAGTGTATAATGTTCTCCTGCTTCTGCTCTCCTCACTCAGCATCAGTTCATATAACTCATTCCAGGTTATGATGAAGTCTGTCTACTCCTCATTTCTTTTTTTCTCAGATTATTTATTTATTTAATATATTTAGTTTTCAGCATTGATTTTCTCAAGATTTTGAATTATGAATTTTCTCCCCATTTCTACCCTCCCACCCACTCCAAGATGGCATATATTCTGGTTGCCCCGTTCCCCAGTCAGCCCTCCCTTCTGTTACCCCACTCCCCTCCCATCCCCTTTTCCCTTCCTTTCTTGTAGGGCAAGATAAATTTCTATGCCCCATTGCCCATTCTTATTTCCTAATTGCATGCGAAAACTTTTTTTTTGTTTTTGAACATCTGTTTTTAAAACTTTGAGTTCCAAATTCTCTCCCTTCTTCCCTCCCCACCCTCCCTCCCTAAGAAGGCAAGCAATTCAACCTAGGCCACACGTGTATCATTATGTAAATCCTTTCCACAATACTCATGTTGTGAAAGACTAACTATATTTTGCTCCTTCCTAACCTATCCCCCTTTATTGAATTTTCTGCCTTGACCCAGTCCCTTTTCGAAAGTGTTTGGTTTTGATTACCTCCTTACCCATCTGCCCTCCCTTCTATGGTCCCCCCTTTTTTATGTGCTTCCTCCTTCTTTCCTGTGGGGTAACAATTGAGTGTATATGGTATTCCCTCCTCAGGTCAAATCCTCTGACAGCAAGATTTATTCATTCCCCCTCACCTGCCCCCTCTTCCCTTCCAGCAGAACTGCTTTTTCTTGCCACTTTGATGTGAGATAATTTACCCCATTCTATCTCTCCCTTTCTCCCTCTCTCAATATATTCCTCTCTCATCTCTTCATTTGATTTGATTTTTTAGATATCATCCCTTCATATTCAACTCTCCCCGTGCCCTCTGTCTATACATATGTACACATACATATATACGTACGTACACACACATACACACACACACATACACACACACACACACACACACACACACACACACACACACACACATATATATATATATATATATGTGATTCTTGGTTTTAATCCTAGCTCCATTGACCTCTAGAATATCATATTCCAAGCCCTTTGATCCGTTAATGTTGAAAGTGCTAGATCTTGTGTTATCCTGATTATATTTCCACAATACTCAAATTGTTTCTTTCTGGCTGCTTGCAGTATTTTCTCCTTGATCTGGAAGCTCTGGAATTTGTCTGCAATATTCCTAGGAGTTTTCTTTTTGAGGAGGCGATCTGTGGATTCTTTCAATTTCTATTTTGCCCTCTGGCTCTAGAATATCAGGGCAGTTCTGCTTGATAATTTCTTGAAAGATGATATCTAGGCTCTTTTTTTGATCATGGCTTTCAGGTAGTCCAATAATTTTTAAATTATCTCTCCTGAATCTCTTTCCCAGGTCAGTGGTTTTTCCAATGAGATATTTCACATTGTCTTCCACTTTTTCATTCCTTTCGTTCTGTTTTATAATATCTTAATTTCCCATCAAGTCACTAGCTTCCACCTGCTCCAATCTAGTTTTTAAGGTAGTATTTTCTTCGGTGGTCTTTTGGACCTCCTTTTCCATTTGAGTAATTCTCCTTCTCAAGGCATTCTTCCCCTCATTGGCTTTTTGGAGCTCTTTTGACATTTGAGTTAGTCTATTTTTTAAGGTGTTGTTTTCTTCCGTATTTTTTCAGTATTTTTTTGGGTCTCCTTTAGCAAGCATTGACTTGTTTTTCATGGTTTTCTCGCATCACTCTCATTTCTCTTCCCAATTTTTCCTCTACTTCTCTAACTTGCTTTTCCAAATCCTTTTTGAGCTCTTCCATGGCCTGAGACCAGTTCATGTTTTTCTTGGAGGCTTTTGATGTAGGCCTTTTGACTTTGTTGACTTCTTCTGGCTGTATGTTTTGGTCTTCTTTGTCACCAAAGAAAGATTCCAAAGTCTGAGTCTAAATCTGAGTGCATTTTCACTTCCTGACCATGTTCCCAGCCAACTTACTTGACGCTTGAGTTTTTCGTCAGGGTATGACTGCTTGCAAAGAGTACTTTGTTCCAAGTTTGAGGGGATGTGCTGTTGTTTTCAGAGCTATTTCTATACAGCCAGCTCTGCCACACTAGCACTCCTCCCGCAAGAACCACCAATCTAGACCTGACTGAGATCTTAAGCAGGCTCTGCACTCCAGCTCCGATCTGCCACATTATTCCTCCCACCAGGTGGGCCTGGGCCTGGAAGCAACTGCAGCTATAGTTCTGTAGCTGCACCTCCTCTGCTGCCCCCAGGGTGGTTGCTGAACCATGAACTCCTTTCACTCTGTCCCCCATAGCTTTTCGCACCAAACATCTCTGTTGTCTTTGGTGTTTGTGGGTTGAGAAGTCTGGTAACTGCCACAGCTCGGTGATTCAGAATGCTAGGGCCTGTTCTTTCCTGCTCCTGGTCTGGTTGGTCCTGCTGCCGCCCATGCTGGGCTCCGCTCCCCACTGCTCCCAGCTCCATGGGCGATAGACTTACCCAGTGATCATGCAGGCTGTCCTGGACTGGAGCCCTGCTTCCCCCTGCTATTTTGTGGGTTCTGCAGTTCTAGAATTTGTTCAGAGCCATTTTTATAGGTGTTTAGAGGGTCCTGGGGGAGAGCCCTAGCCAAGTCCCTGCTTTCCAGCCACCATCTTGGCTCCACCCCCCAAAATATCTTTTTCCTAGTTCCTCAGCTTAGGGACCCTCTTGGATCAAAAGGGCTTAGCAGGCAGGAGCACCACCCAGTCAGTAGACCTTAGACATTTATTAGAAATACACTTGACACTGAAATTCAGGTACCAAGGGCAATTTATTATTATTGAGGAATCTAAAGGAATCAGGCTTACATTCTTCCACCCTTCTTCAGGAAGTGGGAGTGGGGAATGCAGGAGTGAGGCCAACTTTATTCTGTTAGACTGACATAGATTGATGCACCATCAACTCAGTACTTCTCTTTAGAGAATAGATTGGTCTGCTCCGTTCTGGGTTACAATCTTCCCTATATGCCCCCAACATGCAACTCCTTGGTATGTTCCCCCCACCTCAACTTATATTCCATGTTCAAAAATGGCAGAAAACTGCTCCCTGTGTGTTTGTAAGGTAATATTCAATTAGCCAATTAAGCATGAGTGGTACCCATTTGACCCAGGTTTCTCTTCAACCCTGATGTTCTTCTGGGGGATTTAGACCAGTTTTCCTAACATCCTGAATCTGTGGTTTCTGCAAAACCACAAACTTTATTCTCATTGGCTGGGGACCCACATCCTGGTTAATTTTTATTCCCTTCTTTGTTCTAGCTGACAATTCATTAATTATTCTGTGGAACTCAATTAACTCTTCTGTGGAAACCTAACTTTCCCTAACTTTTACCCATCTCTCACAATATTTTTTTTCTTTTTTCTCTGAATCTCCTCATTTTCAGGTTGATCCCCAGGTCAGACAACTTTCATTTTCCATCTCTCTCCTGCTACTTATTACACACATTCTCCAGGTACAATCTATACCAACACTAATCCCAAAATTCAGCTTTGTGAGGAGGAGGCAGAAGGCTGTTCATTTTGGTAAACCCGCAGTGCCCAGATTGACCAGGTGAGACTTTGGTGGCACCTCTTCGGGAGGGTGGGCTCCCTGGTTTGTCCAGGGCCCTGACCTGCCCCTCTCAGGCAGTCTGCTTTGTTTCTCTGCTTCCTTAAAACTTTGGCTTTGGCTCCTGTTCAGTGGAGGTAAAGTATATGTGTGATGGCTGAGATCTCCAGGGTTGTATGTATAGAATAATTTCACATATATGTGTGTATGTGTGTATACATGTAAGTGTAGATAAATGCACATATGTATATGTGTGTATGGATATATGTATGTGGGTGTGTATATATGTATACCTATTTCTATCTAATGGCAGCCATCTCAGGAGAATGGAGGAGGGAGGAAGAAAGAAAAAATGAAGTTTACCTGATAATCTTGTTATATGTTTAAAAGGAATAGCAAGTTGTGTTTGATAGATTTGCAGTTTCATGTGCAATCATGATTTGATTATACTATGTCATAGAAATGCTTTTTTATTCCAGAAATTAAATTTTTTTTCAAAAGAAAAAAGGATAATTCTGAATTCTGAACAAAATGGGACTGTATTACATTATGGAAAGTTCTCTGCAGCCAGGGAGAGCTTTAGGGCACTGGATGTTCCCAACAGTGCTCTGAACAAAAGAAAGGGGGAGAAAATGGAGGCCATGGGGCACCAAAGGCAAACTGAGCTCACTTCACCATTTGTTGCAGTCTGCAGTGAGCCAGCTAAGAGTACCCAACATGGCTGCTGTGATACCCACACAGAACCCCTGAAATGAGAGGGGAGAGCTGTGACATGGAGTTGGAAAGGCCCTGTAGAAGCAGCTGTGTGTGGCTCCATGGCTCCATTTGTCCAACCTAAGATGTGTGTGTCTGCGAGGGGAGGGGGGAAAGGAGTGGAGAAGAATGGCCAGGGCAGCCACTAGGCAGGTCAGGGGAAGGAAGGGCACCCAGAGCTGTCTCTCTGCTCTTTATACTAAACTTGGAGGCCTCCTTTATTACTCTTTCCCTCCTCTCTTGCTGTGAAGACAACTTTTAGGTATTGTCTCTGGAAATTCTGTGAATATACAGTGTCATCTCCCCAGCAGGGTCGCTGTCCCAGTGAAAATGACACCTGAGTGATTTACCTATGGTGCCCCCAAGCTCCCCTTTCTGTACTTTTTTCTATGAGCTTTGGCCAGGAAAGCATCCCTTCTTCACTAGGATCCCAGGGTCCCAATGCTGCCTTGTTTCTTCTGTCAGAAAGTAAATTCTTCTTAAAAAAACTCCTACAAAATATTAATGTTGCAGGGTATTATCATCCTGCCCATAAAGCCTTTGTCCTCTATAAGAGGATCTCAGGGAGGAGGCAATGCTTAACCCAAAAGAACAACCTACCAGGAAGAGAATTTCATGAAGAGTAAGGGAATCATGTGAGGAGAAGAGGTTTGCTGGTTGCCTTTCCTCCACCCTGAATTTACTGATCACCTGGGTAATCTGATTTTTTGTACAATTTAACAGTATGCACGAGCAAGGCTTATTTCCAGACCACCAATTCCTGAAGACTGGCCAATCCTGACCCTTGGGCAGGAACAGAGGAGAGGAGGGAATGAGGCCAGGACATGGCCTGGAGCAGGTGGCTAAATGTGAGGTGATGCGAACACTTGAACCCAGCCCCAGCTAACTGCTCAGTCAGCTTTCTCCCTCCCCAATCAGCCTCTACAGATGGGGTTTTGCAGATATAAGAGAGGGAGGCTCTACCCTCAGCTCAGTGGAGGTAATCACTGGACAGAATCACAGATGATTAGGTATCAATGTGCTAAAAAAATTAGTTAACATATTATGCTCTCAGGATTATTTCTTTTTTATTTTTTAGTTTACAACACTCAGTTCCACAAGTTTTTGAGTTACAAATTTTTGATTATTTCTTTAAGAATTGTAAACATCTTTTATTGCTGAAATTATAGGGAGGGAAGGAAGGACTAAGATTCCCCAATAGAGGTAGTACATTTTTTTAATCCCTAAGACAAATAAAATAGAGATATGAGAACGAATGTCTTTATTTCATAGTAAAACTATAATATCTGCTTGTTAACATTTTAAGTGGACATGTAGGAGAAATTTTAGTAAAACAATAAAAATGGTTTGAAAATCCTTGTGTCAGCCAGGAAACATACCTGGTCCTTCCAGTGATAAAATGCTAAGATTGCCAACAGTGGATGCAGCAGGAGCCAGGCTTGTATGAGGTCACTTACTGGATTATGACCCCTGAAGGGAGGAAAGATTAATCTCTACAGCTCACAACCCCACCATCCTCCTCCCCACCCCTGACCACCTTTTCCTTTGTAGAGCAGCAGACACTCTATCCAGCAGCTGGAGAGTCATTTCAAGAGAATTCCAGACACATTTGAGGGAGCAGAGACACAGACTCTCCAGGGAGAGATAGACAGAGTGAAGCCATAGACCCAGAGCAAAAACATCTTCAAGGAGTGGGATCTCTGCCAGCTGAAAAAAGATTCAGCTACCAACTCAAGGGGAGTGTCCAGAGTGGGATGGTGAGGAGGGGGAGACTGTGTGAGGCCAAGGGAGTGACCAGTCCAGCAGAGATACTGAACCCAGGAGAAAACTTTTGGAGGGCTCTATAAAGAGAGGCACAGGCAGCTGGGATAAAGTGGAGATAGTGCCAGGCCTGGAGTCAGGGAGACTCATCTTCCTGAGTTCAAATCTGGTCTCAGACACTTATTAGCTGTGTGACCCTGGACAAGTCACTTCATCCTATAGGCCTAAGTTTCCTCATCTGTAAAATGAGCTGGAGAAGGAAATGGCAAACCATTCCAGTATCTGCCAAGAAAACCCAAATGTGGTCACGAAGACTCAGACACCCTTGAACAACAACAACAACATACAGAGAGGAGAGGAAGGACATTCCAGGAGCAGTTGTCCTGTTTAGGCTTGTTCCAGTCTCACCTTCTGACACCACTCACTCAGTGATTCCTGGCCGACCATCCAACATTCCTGTCTCCCTAGAAGCCCCAACAGGGCAATGATACCCCATTTTTGCCCCTGTATAGAAGGCTTTACTGAGGGGCTGCCCCCTTCTTCTCTGGAGCCTTGATGAAAGCTCCCTCTTACCTGCACCCAGGGCTGCAGAACTGTCACCAATTTAGCTAAGAAACCACTTTTTTTCAGGTGAATTGACTTTCCCCATAATTGAATAAAAAGGGTTTCCCCTCTCCCATAGCGTTAAAAAGCAAAACATTTCCTAACATGTCTACACCTTGGTGCCTAAAATCCTTTCTAAGAAGCAGCTGGCTGACTTATCCTGGGGGAGAGGAATCCTAACACTTAAGAGGGAGCTGAACCACTTTCTTGGGTTGCATAGACCCTTCCGAGGAAGCAGAAACCTCAAGGCCCAGGAGACTGCCTGCAGGGTATGGAATAAGGAAGGGGTGTCAAATGTCAACTATACCTGATTCTAAAAATGGTCCCTATGTCTAGGTCCATTGAGGCCAGATCTAAAAACCTACTAGAATGGAGAGCCTGCCTCCACAAAGGGCAGCGTTGATTCAACAAAGGCACAGCTTCTCAAAGCTGGGATACATGATGCTGATCCATCATTCAATACTGCCAGCTGCCCAAGGGGAGGCTGGGAGAGGGAGAGCCCAGGCAATGGGATGAGAGGGGGCCCACCCTCCAACCTGCTCTGCAATCAAATGAATGGCCTGCTCGGAAGCAGTGGTCCAGCAGCACCCATAAGGAAGAAGACCGTGCTATCAGGGCTTGGATGGTGGCTGCCACAGGGGGCTCATTATTGACATAATAAGGCCACATCCTGAAGAAGAATCACTTGCTGCGAGGGCAAATCTCTTGCTTTGAGGTTGGGGAAGAAGGCCAAGGTCACCAGTTTGCTAGTCAGAGCCAGGTGGACAATCACTTGTAGTCACGTAATACTGATCTTTCAAAGGCAGTTGCTCCAGTTCAGATGCCAAGCAGCCCCTCATCTATTCATTCCTCTCCATTCCCCTCCATAAACCGCCTTGGCTTGTGTAGATGGACCCTCAGGGCAGTAGTAAGAACAGCCAGAGCCTGCAGGGAACCCTGGCTCTCAGCCTAGACCAACTCATCTCAGTATCCCTGGCTCAAGAGTCTGCACGCAAAGATCGGGGTGATTTGGAAGAACCGAATGTTTAGGGCATATTTACATTTTGCTTTTGCTGATGATCAGCTTTTCAAAAACCGTTAGGAGGAGCCAAAGAACATTTGCTCATGCAATACTACAACTATCTCTGGAAGGTTCCCATAGACTGAGGTCTTGATGCCTCAGGCACTAACCAAGGCCAGGGCTCAAGGGTGATTCCACCAAAGGTAGCCTCCTTGTTCTCTTAAAGTGAACCCAAATCAGCCTTTGTATCTACCTTCACACTGGAAGCAGCTGGGTGGTACAGTGGTTAGAGGGCTGAGCCTGGAGTCAGGAAGACCTGAGTTCAAATTCAACCTCAGACACTAACTAGTTGTGTGACCCCAGTCAAGTCATATGCCCTCTGTTTGCCTCAGTTCCCTCAGCTGTCAAATGGGGATGATAACAGCACCTACCTCCCAGGGTTATTGTGAGAACCAACTGAGATAATATTTGTAAAGCGCTCCGCACACCTTCTAGTGGCACATATTTACTTATTCCCCTCAACCAAACTGGTCCTTATGGTTCCTCCCTAGCTCTGCTTCTGCCCTCTGACCTTGCTCGTTCCTAAGATTCTCTCTAAGCTGAGCAGCTCACTCCATGGTGTCTGGCTGCTTTGTGGCCTCCATACAATAAGGATGCCTTTCCATCCCAGGACAGTCACTACCTTCTGCAGGATTCCAGGCAAACAGAGATTGGGGGAGCTTGGGCTGAGCAATGGGGCATTTATGGTTGGAGCCTGCTGGGAAGTGAGTTCCCTGATAACTGCCCTATGACTCAATTTTCATTCCTTAGGGAAATGGCAGGGAAAGAACTTCCAAGCAGCCCGACCTTGAAGACACCAAAGGAGATCCAGGCTCTGGGTGTACCCTTGCATGTGGGAACAGGATATGGCTGCAGCTCAGGTACCTTCATCCCTGGTAATCACTCTCTTGAGTTCAGGGCCTTGTTCCAGATGTCAGGAGAAGGCAGTGTTATAAAAGAGTTCTTTCTAGGTGGAAAAAAATGATTAGTGTAAGTCAGATTCACAGAAAGTCTCATGGATTAGAGTCTCACCTTTTATTTCTCCAAGTTAGAAGCCACTCAGATCACCTTGTTCTTATGGGAGATGCTATGTGATGGCAAATCCCAGGCAGGAGTGACTGGAGAGATCTGAAGATGGCAGCATAAGGAGAGGCTCATTCCACCTAGAAGGGTGGAGGTCAGAAAAGGAACCAATTTTTAAAATTCTAACAAAGAGAAGACTTGATTTTTTAAAAATACTTTAATCCAGAGAGGGGTTCAGAGCCTTAAATCAGACACAGTGTTGGGAGGAATGCTGGGCAGATTGTCTTACACACACATACACACAGACACAGACACAGACACATACACACACACACACACACACACAGATACAGACACAGACACACAGACACACACACACACACGACAAAGACACAGACACACAGACACAGACACAGATACAGACACACACACACACAGATACAGACACACACACACATTTAACGTGCATATTAACCAATCTGGTTAAAATTAAGTAGAAAGGCAGCCTTGAAGGAGAAGCAAGACCTGATGGTTCAGAATGAGAGATTTGGGGGAGGTAAAAGGGCAGGCAGTCCCATCACTTTCCCTTCACAAGAGTGAGAGCTTCAGGTTGTTTGAACATACATTGGATTTTGATCTTTACCAGCATCGAGAAGAGAGGCAGCTGGTGCCTCAGTGTACAGATCATTGGACCTAGAGTCAGGAAGACCTGAGTTCAAATTCAACCTCAGACACTTCCTAGCTCTATGACCCTGGGCAAGTCATTTATCCTCTGATTTGCTGACAAAAGGATCCAAAGGATCCACTAGGAAAGGAAAAGACAATCGCTGCAGTATGTTTGCTAAGAAAACCCCATGCACACTTATGGTCCATTGGGTCAGGAAGAGTCAGCACCTACTGAAAAACAAACAAGTATCTAGAAGAGCCACTTAATTCTATCCCTGTTACTGTCTTCCTGAGTCACCTTGAAGGAGCCAGCTAGTACTGTGCAACTAGGTGGTGCAGTGGGTAGACTTGAATGGACTGGGTGTGAAATCAGGAAGACCTGAGTCCAAGTGCAGGCTTAGGCACATCCTAGTGGTGAGACCCTGGACAAGTCACTTAACCTTGTCTGCCTTAGATTCCTCATCTACAAAATGGGAATGATACTCACAGCACCTGGGTGCCTCTGAAGGACTTCTTTGGTTTTTAAAAAATTTCTAAGAATCCATTTATTAGAGGGGGGGGTGGATCAAGGCACCTCTTCATCAATGAAATTCTCTCCTCCCCCTCCCAGAAGAATGTCAGGTAGATAAGATATCTGCTAATTCAAATTATTCCATCAGGTGTCTGAAATTACAAGCATTGAAAATCGTACCCACTTGACAGTAATTCCCCACATTTTTCTGAGCTATGGTTTTTATTCCAGGTGTAAAAAATACGGGCTGTGACATATATCTATTTGTAAAATGAAAGTTAGCTTAAATTGCTTTACTGGAGAATTTCATGACAATCTTAAGTATTACATTAATATTGTAGAGTTGAAAGGAGTCATAGGGACTCATCTCTTCTGACCCCTGGATGCATCCAAACTCATCTCTACATTTCCTTGGGGAGCCGGAGACATCTTTCTCTTCTCCACATACAGGGTTAGCTCTTTGGAGGCAGTAGAACTATTCCCCTTTCAATATTCCTCTCTCCTGTGCACAGTGCTCTAGGCATTCACACAGATTTTTCCCAGAGGCCACTGGGTCTTGCAGTGACTACAGAGCTGGACCTGGAGGGGAAAAGGCTTATTATGAAATTTAGCTTCAGACCCCTACGATCTGTGTGCTCTTGGGCAAATCTCAACCTCAGTCTGCTTCAGTTTTTCATCTGTAAAATAGAGCTCATAATAGTACCTATCTTCCAGAACTGATGTGAGGATCCAAGGAGATAATATTTGTAAAGCACTTTGTGAAACTTAAAACAGTACAACTTCCCCATCGTCTTTTTCTCTCATTAAAATGTGGTAGTCAGACTTCCTCATGTCTGGAAAACAGCAATTTCTAAAGGTATAGCTGATATTAGTAACATTCTAAGTTGAGCCCTTCATGGAATCATGGGAGTTGGAAGCATCTTTAGAGTCTAACATCCTACCAGAAGAAGGAATCTCTTTATGATATTTCTAACAACTGTGGTCACTTCCAGGGATGGTGAGCTCACTCTCTCCCAGCCCATTCCATAATGGAGGTAGCTCCAATTGTTAGAACATTCTTCCTTTTTAGTGGAGCTGAACTCTTTTGCCTTGTAACCTACGTTTTTGGTACCAGCTTTGCTCTCTGGTACCAAGCAAGATGACTAATCCCTTTTCTTTCTGACATCCCTCCAGATCCCTGGGGGCAGTGACCATGCCTTATCCAAGGCTTCTCTCCTCTAGTCTAAACATTGCTTGAATTCTTCCTTCTGGGCCATCATCTCCACACCTTCCTTCTTCCTCACTGTCCTCCTCAGCATGAGCTCCAGCTGGTCCTGTAGGAGGAGATGAGAATAGAAATCAGAGGACCTCAAGTCAAATCCTGACTCTGTCTTTTGGCCTTCATGACTTTGGACAAGTCACTTAGTTGCTGTGAGACCTAGTTTTCTCATTTGTCAAATGAAGGTTTTGGACTTATACAACCTTACTGCCTCCTCCTAGATCCCAAACCCATGAGGCAAACTTCTGCAATTGTGGTGCCCGAATTGGAACATGCTGTTGCACGTGGGACCTGACTAGTTTGAGGTGTGGTGGGGCTGTCACTTCCCAGGACAAAATCCTTGTACTCCTTCTGCTATTGCCTAAGATTTTGTTAGATTTTTGGCAGCTGACCTCGCATTAAGCTATTTTTTTTGTTAACCTAGATCTGTAATATCATCACAATTTCATGAAAAAATCCCACAATAGAACCTCATTCAGTGCAGAGCAGGAACTCATAATGTTTTATGGCTTAAGAGCAGGAGTCCTTGCTGTTATTTCTGTCTTAGGTCCCTTAGCACTGTGGTGAAGCCTATAGATGCCCTCTGCAAAATAATATTTTTTAAAGAATAAAATCAAATAGGGGATCACAAAAGAAACCAATTATATTCAAATACAATTATGAAAATATGTATATTTTAAAACAGCTCTACAAGTTCATGGATCCCAGGTAAAGACACCTACAATTCAGGGATTTGTTGGAAGCGCAATGAGGTTTAAGAGATTTTATCCATTCTCACATGGGACATGAACCCAGGTCTTCCAGACCCCAGGCCATCCTGCTACCCATTATCCCACACTGCCTCCCTCAAGCTTCTAGACAGTTTGTAAGCACTAGGTCTTAGTAACTGATCTCACGAGAGACCCTATATGGCACAGAATTGACCTCTTGGGTAAGAAAGCTAGGCCTCTATGATTCTATTTAACTAACCTAACATTCCATGAGGGTTTCAGCTGCCATGTTCTCTTGATGCCTCATTCAGGCCCAAGGTGGGTAGCCAACTAAAACTTCTGGGCTATGAATAGTTTTCTAGTCTTAGCTGTCTTTTCTCTGTTGGTATCTGATGGAATTCTCTATGAGAACAGAGACTAATTTTTGTCTTTGTTTCTCCTTTAAGCCAATTTCCATCAATTAAATTTGTTCAGATCTTGTTTTTTTTTCTGTTGGCTGGAGCCCTATTTTCCTTCTCCTTCCCCCACATAAGCCCTATGCTCCGCCACCACCCTGGGTCCTCTGACTGGGCCCAACCCTTAAAACTGCACTAAGATTTTTGGGACCCTCAGTATGTATTCTGTCTGCTGGAGCCCTATTTCCCTAGCCCCACACCCCACCACCACCACCCTGAGCCCTCTTACTGGGCCTAAGGCTCTTTGTGGCTAGTGGGTCAACATTTAACAGAGGAAGCAGACTTGTATTCTGGAAAGAGGATGGCATTTCCTGCCACCTAAATCCCATTATTTTCACAGAAATATACACACCCCTGTTCTTCCATGTTCATGGCTCCACTCCCACCCCCAACAACCTCTGTGTGATGCTCTTGCCTGACACTTCCCTACCATGGACCCGAAGTCAGGCCACTCACTACAGAAGCCTGAGTGAAGGCTCTGCCTCAATTCAGGGAGTTTAGAAGTGAGGACACTTGGTCAGTTCCTCAAACCCATTTCGATGATTGTACCAGTAGGAAAAGGCCTTTCTAAATCTGTGATTGTGTGATAATGTGTCTTCTCTACTAGGAAGAAGAACCTGAGGGAGACTCAGGTGTCCAGAAAAGATCTCTTAAAGGATATTCCTTACAGCTGGCTAGAGATGGGAAGGAGAGTTGCAGTTAATTAACCCAATAAAATGAGAAGTATTTATTAAGTGCTTCCTAAATATCTAACTCTGTGCTTGGTGCTGGGTAATACAAATACAAAGAAAGAAGCAATTCCTGCTTTCAAGGAGGTTACATTCTCCTGGGGAAATCTTACATTCTAACGAAGGCCTTGGCTACCAAATTGGGAGTTGTGGTGGTGGCAGTTCCTCCTAAGATCGTTTCCTATTTTTCCCCTTCTGTATAAGAAAATCCCTTTTCTGTTGGGTGTAAGGGATGTGCTCTTCTTTTAAGATCAGGGAGGGGAGAAAGTTACAGAGTGGTGATTGATGGGAGAAAAGGTGATATCTGCCACTTTTGCTTCCATGCTGGGATCTTTGATCAGTCATAGGTGAGAAGGGACATGCATTATAGGACTGGAATGTTGTCCCCACTTACTTGAGGTCAGCTAAGAAAAGGCATGTGGATTTCCACATTTATGAATCCAAGGTGCTCATGGGGACACTCATGTATAAAATCCTAATTGGGGAGAGAGAGGGAGACCTCAACTAGAGCTCCTCAGTGGCAACAATTAGAACAAGAGATTGAAGAAGTGCTTTTTTTTTTTAAAAGGAAGAAGACTCATTCAAGGTATACTACCTATTTCCTTCATTTGGTTTTAAATGTCCCTCCCAATGAATGATTATATGGTAATTAATCCAACCATAAAGTTTGTATGTCCAAAAATGATTTATTAAAAGTTACTCTTACATAGCTTCTCAAGGCCCAGGAGTGCTGTAGGTCAGAATGAGAAGCTGTAATGCGCCAAATCTGCATCTGAATTGGGGTAGTGTGGAGGCTCCAAAAATGACTTTTCATTTTCCCTTTATTGTACATGAAAAGTCCTTGCTCTGATCTCAGCTAGAGTAGTCTAATTTGGGTGAGTGGAGAGGAAAGTGGAGATTCCAAGCTGATGACAGATGAGGACAAAGGTGTTATTTACCACCTCACTTTCCAGGTCTGGGTCTTGGAATCTAGGAGCACAGAAACTGGTTGAGGAGAAGAGCATACAGAACTGCAAGATGCCCCAACTTATTCAAGATTAGTTGACCAGGGAGCTATTGAGAAACTTAACTGTGATGGCTGGTGAGATGGGCCATCTAAGCCTAGTTAATTGGACAACATGGAGATACCTTCTTGACTGGTTTTAGAGGCAATAGCAAAAACTAATAGACAATCCTTAAAGGAAACTTGCCTATTATCTATGAAGTGCTAGGAAAATGGCCTTGGGTTGTTCCCATAAGTGAGGAATCAGAGATTTATAGAGGTGCTTACATTTGTTTGTATTTTTTTCTGGGGTTCTACATATTTATTGCTAATTCAGAGTCTAGAGGGGATGAAAAATAAACTTACCCTTTTTTATTTTATTTATTTTGTTAAATAATTCCTAATTACATTTGTCCCTTTTAAATTAATTTTTTTATTTTGAGTTCCAAATACTCAACCTACATCCGTCTCTAACCCAGCCCATTGAAAAGACAATCAATATGACTCTCATTATACATTAGAAGCTGTGTAAATCATATATCCATATTTGCCATGTTGCAAAAAAAGAAAAAGAAAAAGCAAGATTAAGTGAAAAAATATGTACTTCTATTCGCACTCATAGTTCAGAGGTTATTATAGCTTTTCTCTTTTTGGATTCTCACTGTGAAATTGTCCTTCAGATTCTTTAGGGAATGGAAGAATAAACTTCCATATTACACAAAGATCCTAACGTAGGAAGAGGCCTCAATTATTAATATAGCTGGATATAATGTGGCTATGTATAACTGTGTACACGCATGCATGTGTTTTCCAATAAGCAATATTAATTAATTTATTATAAGCCCCAGAAGAAGGGTTGCATTTGCAATTATACAAATCTTAGAAATGCCATCTCCTAACACTCCTCCAAAAACAGTCACCTGGTGGTTGTAGCCTCCCTTCTGGTGAGAGGGATCTGTGAATTTCACTAAGACAATACAGAGCCATGCTTAAAGCTTGTCCAGATTATTGCGACCCTTCTCAGCTTATGCTCTATTGGCATAGACTTCAAGAACCTAAGGGTCACCTCCTTGTCATTCTGAGATTTCTGAGCAGGGCTTTATTACAATCATCTACAAAACCCAGTCATTCATTCTTCTGCCTTACTTGTTTTCTACAGACCCAGACAACAGTGGAGGAGACTCAAGGGAGCCAGAACTCAGAATTGTCCTTGTGGGGAAAACAGGGGCTGGGAAAAGTGCAACAGGAAACACCCTCCTGGGCAGGAGAGAGTTTGAGTCCAAGGCTTCAGGAGGGTCAGTCACCAAGGTCTGCAGGAAAGCCAGGACCAGATGGAATGGGAGAGACATTGCTGTTGTTGATACTCCAGGCATTTTTGACACTGAGACTGAAGAGAAAAACAATTTGAAAGAAATAGCTCGCTTCATGACAGTATCCTCTCCAGGCCCACATGCTCTACTCCTGGTGTTGCGAGTGGGTCGTTTCACCCAGGAGGAGAAGGCAGCCATTGAACAGCTTTATCGTATTCTTGGAGCAGAAGCAGTGAAGTTTCTCATCATTTTATTCACTCGGAAGGAAGACCTGGGAGAAGAAAGTTTAGGGGAGTATGTAAGAACCATTGATGACTCCTATTTCAAGGAGTTGTTGGAGAAGTGTGAAAACCGATGCTGTGCATTTAACAATTATGCTAGTGGAGTCGAGAGAGATGCCCAGGTTTCAGAGCTTATGGCTATGATTGAGAAAATGGTACAAAATAATGGGGGTACCCACTACACCAACAACACATATAAATCTGTGGAAAGGTTTCTCCAAGAAGACATATTGGCTCGTCAGCAACGCAACAAGGAGCAGTTTGATAGGGAGAGAGAAGAATTAAGACGGAAATATGGGAAGATGTTTGAAAAATTCGAGAAGGAAAAGGAAACATGGAAAGAGGAAAAGGAAAAGTATAAGAAGGAAAAGGAAGAATATGAGAAGAAATTGAAGGCTGCAGAGGAGCAGTATGAGAAAAAACAGGAAAATTCCCGAATGGAGGCTGAGAATGATGAAAACGTACTTGTTAAAATTATAACCTTTATTGTAAAAGTTATTCTGTCATGGTTTACTACCAGTTAGCCCTTCTGACAACCAGGATAATTTCATATCTTGTTTCTACTCCTGAAGACCCAAGATTGATTATGTTGTGATAAATCCCTTCCCCCATTAACACTTAGCCCCCCTAACCACCCCCCCCCCCCCCCGCCCCGGCTTTGTCTACAGAAGCCCTGCTTTTCCCTCAACATGTGAAGCCTTCCTCCTCAGGAGGATTTCTGCTTGTAAGAGTTGCCTCACTTCAAAATTAAACTTCTGTTGTGTCCTGACTCTCCTGCCTCTGGCCTGCTTTCTGTTTTTCCTGCTACCCAAGGTTAGAGGCAGCTTCCAGTCTGGTTAACATTAATTGGTGTCAGAAATGTGTTTGGACATGGAACTGGGCCATTGGACTCTACAGTACCAATGGGAGTGAACTAGGTGCCAATAGAGATTTCTCCAGAGTCCATCACACCCCCAGCCCCAATCCAGTGAGTCCTCTTCCCTTTGTTCCTGCACAAATCTCCCAAACTCATTCTGGATTGAGCTCATCTTTCTTTGCAAGGAAAATTTTGGGCCCCACCCTTGACTCAGTTCTGTAAAGGACATCCTGTGTACACTCCTGTTTTCTGTCTCCCTGTATAAATTTGCTGCTGTGTGCCTCTCATTTATTTCTGCATTTTCAGAGCCCTGTGCCTCCCCTAACGAACTGTTCTGGTCTACTCTGTTAGGCTCCAGCTCTTCCCAGGTTAGAGGCCATCTGGAAGCATTATATGTAATGCGGATAAGCTAGAAACTTCCCCAATAAGATCAAGGGCGAATCAAGGATGTCTATTATCACCATTATTATTCAATATTGTACTAGAAATGTTAACTTTACTAATAAGAGAAGAAAAAGAAATTGAAGGAATAAGAATAGGCAAAGAGGAAACAAAACTATCACCCTTTGCAGATGGTATAATGATATATTTAGAGAATCCTAGAAAATCAACTAAAAAATTTTAGCAATGTTGCAGGATATAAAATATGCCCCCCAAAAGCATCAACATTTCTATATATTACCAGCAAAGTCTAGTAGCAAGAGATAGAAAGAGAAATTCCATTTAAAATAACTGTAGACAATATAAAATACTTGGAAGTCAGCCCGGCAAGAAAATCCCGGGAATTATATGAACACAATTACAAAACACTTTTTCCACAAATAAAGTCAGATTTAAACAATTGGAAACATGTCAATTGTTCATGGTTAGGCTGACACAATAAAATAAAAACGACAATTCTACCTAAATTAATTTGCTTATTCAGTGCCATGTCAATCAAACTACCAAAGGTTGTTTAATAAAGCTAGAAAAAATCATAACAAAATTCATCTGGAAGAACAGAAGTTCAAGAATATCAAGGAAATTAATGAAAAGAAATGCTAGGGAAGGAGACCCAGCCATACAGTATATTAAACTATATTACAAAGAGTCAGTCACCAAAACTGTCTAGTATTGGCAGAGAAATAGAGTGGTTGATCAGTTGAATAGATTAGGTACACAAGACATAGCAGTAAGTGAGCATAATCATCTACTCCTTGATAAACACAAAGAACCTAGATTCTGGGATAAGAACTCACTCTTTGACAAAAACTGCTTGGAGAACTGGAAAACAGCATGACAGAAACTAAGTATAGATAAACATCTTACACCATATGGAAATGTAAGGTAAGGTCAAAATGGATTCCAGATTTAGACATAAATGTTTATAATTTAAGCAAATTAGGAGGGCAAGGAATAGAACAGTTTACCATCGGATCTATGGAGAAGGGAAGAATTTATGACCAAACAAGAGATAGCATTATGAGATGTAAAATGGATAATTTTGATTATATGTTATACCAATGCTACCAAGATTAGAAGGAAAGCAGAAAGTTGGGAAACAATTTTTACAAACAGAGTCTCTGCTCATATATATGGAGAATTGATTCGCATTTATGAAAATACAAGCCATTGCCCACTTGGCAAATGGTCAAAGATATGAACAGGCAGTTTTCAGATGAAGAAATTAAAACTATCTATAGCCATATGAAAAATGCTCTAAATCACTATTGATTAGAGAAATACAAATGAAAACCACTCTGAGGTACCACCTTACACCTATCAAACTGGCTAATAGGGCAGAAAAGTAAAATGATAAATGTTGGAGAGGATCTGGGAAAACTGGCAAGCTAATACACTGTTGGTGGAGTTGTGAACTGATCCATCCATTCTGGAGAGCAATTGGAATTATGCCCAAAGGGCTATAAAATGTTGATTCAGCAATAACACCACTGCTACTACTATATCAAGGAGATCAGAAAGGGGAGGGAGAGGACATACATGTAAAAAAACATTCATGGCAGGCTTTTTTTGTGGTGGCAAAAAATTGGAAATGGAGAGGATATCCATCAGTTGGGGGAAATGGCTGAACAAGTTGTGGTATATGAATGTAATGGAATACTATTGTGCTACAAGAAATGATGAATGAGGTGATGTCAGAAAAACCTGGAAAGACTTACGTGCACTGATGTGAGTGAAGTGAGCAGGACTAGGAGAACATTTTTACACAGTTATACAGACATTGTTCAATGATCAGCAATGATTGACTTAGTTCTTCTCAGCGATACAATGACCCAAGACAATTCCAAAAGACTCACAGTACAAATTGTATCAACATCCAGAGAAAGAATTAATGGAGTCTGAATGCAAATCAAAGCATACTGTGTTTCACATTCTGGGTTTTTTTTTTTCATTTTTCTTTTCTTTTTCTTCTGTTTCTTCTTTCACAAGATGACTTATATGGAAAGGTATTTTACATGATTGCACACATATAACCTATATAAAATTGCTTACTGTCTCAGGGAGGGGAGAGATGAGGGAGGAAAAATATTTGCAACTCAAAATTTTGTTTAAAAGTGAACATTTGAATTTCTCTTTACAGGTAATTGGAAAAAAATACTGTTTAAAACTAAATAAATAATAGAGCATCTAGAGGTAAGGGGAGGGTGGGGACCTGTTATTGGATGCCTAAGGGGAAATGGACAAGAGTCCGGGTCCCATCTTAATACCAAGTGGAATGGAATGCAGTTCAGGAAATGGAAGGGTAGGATGTATTTCTGACTACAGAATTAGGGGTGGAGTGGGGTGGGGTGGGGGGAGAAGAATCAGTAGGGGGCAGAATATAGGAATGGATGCCAGGGAGAGGCTTTAGAACAGGTATCCAGGTTTGGTGCTTTGTTTCAAGTCTAACATGGGTGGAAAAAGTGTCTCATGCAGCAAGTAACCTTTAAATTGTGCCTCCTTAGGGGCAGAGAGACCCCCCAGAAGAGGTGAGAAGGGGGAAATGAATAGCTTTATTACCTGCTAAGGACTTCAAAGAAACAAAGGCAGAGAAGGATGCCAGAGTATTGCAGGAAAGACTGCTGCTGCTCCTGGGAGCTGGAAAGATCTGCACTGGTGACAGATGAGGAGAAGCACAAAGACCTCTTCCTAACCCGACTTTGAAGCAGCTGCAGCTTCCAGACTTGGGAGTGTGGCTGAGGCTGCTCAGGGCTCTGGGGAGGGGCCACTGTCAGGGACAGCCTCTTTGGTGAGCTCTGATACATGTTCTGTTTGTTTTCTCTGTCTTGTAAATGTTTCCTTCTTCTTTGAGGTGTGCATGTGTTTGCAGAGAGGTGTCTGATGGTGCGGTGTCCAGGATTTCTGAGTGGGAGTAAAGAGTCAGACACAGGAGAAATCCCCCAAAGTGACTAGACCCTCCTATGGCTGCAACTGCTCAGAAGTTTTATCCAGTCAGAAGCCTGGAGTATTAACTGTCTGACACAAGGTTAACAGAGTTCAGACCAGTGGAGTTCAACCTTAGGACCACTGAGCCTAAGTGACTCCATATTGGAGTTCTAGCATTATAACTATGACATCAAACAATATAAAGATCACAATTTTCACACTCCCCATTGTCTCGAGGGGAAAATTCAAATTTCTCCTGCTGGTGATTAAAGTCCTTCATAATCTAGCTCTAGTCTACTTTACATGTGTGTTTCATGTTCCTCCCCTCCATTTACTCCACATTCCACCCAAATGGCCTTCTTAGAGTCCTCTGAAGTTGGCATTCCATCTCCTCCCCTAAGCTCTTCTTTGCACAGGTCATGCCCTAGGACTGGAATACACTTCTTCTTCACCACTGCCTAGTAGAATTCTGACCTTCCTTCAGTGCTCAGCTCAGGTGACACTTTCTCCATGTGGCCTTCCTTGTTCCCCCAAAGTTGTCAGTGTTTTCTCCTTCCTCAAGGACAGCAAAATGGACTGAATCAGTGATTTCATTAGTACAGGGAACTCTCAATGAATAAACTCCCTCTATCAATGCAGGCTGCCAACTATTCTGCTACTTACGCGCCTCAAGAACTGAAAATTGGGAAATGGCTGAATAAGCTGTGGTATATGCTGGTGATGGAATACTATTGTGTTGTTAAAAATGAGGAAGGGTGTCACAAATGAAATTCAACAAAAGGTAGACTGAGGCACTATCTGAGAAATATAATGGTTCACTATCAGGGGTGCTACCTGTTAATAATGCAGGTCTAATATCTTGCCACAGTTTCTGTCTAAAGGCAAAGAACTGACGATTCAACTCAGTTTTATGGGCGTAGAAAAAAGAACAGAACAGAATAGATGAGAAACTCATACAGTTGGTTATAGGATTGTCAACACCATGGGGGTGAGGAATCCTGATTGGTTACATTGAGGGAAGGGGTTTAAACACACACACACACACACACACACACACACACACACACAAACACACACACACACACACACACACACCCAGAGGCCCACCTTTCTCTGTTTTAAAGACATAGGTTAGCTGCATCCCAAGGCCACTGATAGTGGACCAGGGTTGGCAGACTCAGTGGCACCTGGGAATGAGGTATGACCAATTATAATTGGGCAATGATGGGCTAAGATGGTACAAGGTCAGCTTATCCACTCTCAAGGACAGCACACAGATTTCATGGAGTTTCTAAAGAGCTGACATTATCAGGGATAACAAGCTTCCTTAGCACAAAATTATTTGTAGGTAGTGCTAAGAAAACAGTTCTCTTAGAGAGAAAGTGTTCTATGAGAGTACTAAACTTAGCTCAGAGTTTTTCTTTAACTAAAAGCAATCAATAGGGAGAATAAACTTTGACATCCATCTGTGAGGGAAGATGACTGACCACTTGAACTCATGTTTCTTTCCTTCAAGACAAAGAAGAGGCAGAATGCAGAATGTGGTTGCAGAACAGAATCAATTACAGAGTGAAGTAAAATATAAAGTATTGGATCACTAATTAATTCTGACAAGGGGATGGTTTCAGAAAAACCTGGGAAGAATTCTATGAACTGATACGAACTGATGCAAAGTGAAGTGAGCAGAACCAAGAGAACGTTGTACACAGCCATAGCAACATTGTAAGAGAAATCAATTGTGCAAGACTTAGCTACTCTGATCTGTACAATAATCCATGCCAGTTGATGAAAACTGCTATCCAACCACAGAGACAGAACTGATGAACTCTGAATAAAGATTGAAGCTTATTTTCACTTTATTTTTCTTGCCTTTTTTTTTCAACAGAGGCAATATGGGAATGTTTTACATGATTTTGCAAGTATAATGGGTATCCTATTGCTTTGCCCTCTCCATGGATGGGGTAGGGAATGGAGGAAAGGAGAGAATTTGGAACTCAAATTTTAGAAAATTAATGTTAATTTTTTTAAATATGTAAACAAATGGAAAGAAAAGAGTGTCCTAGAACACTCACTGAGAGAGTAACTTGCCCAAGGTCAGCTAGTATCAGAAGTAAGACTCCAGTCCAAACCCTCCTAGCTTTGAGCCTTGATCTCTATTATACAACATTCCCTCTCTTCCTCCAACTGGCTCCTATTTAGTTATTTAAGCACATACTATAGCCTCAAGTAGAAGGTGAGCTCTTTGAGGACAGGGCATGGTTTTACTTCTCTTTCTGTCCTCAGGGCCTAGCACAGTAGCTGACACACAGTAGGCTCTTAGTAAATGCTTGGTGACTTGTTGATTTGGACAGAAGCACAGAGTTCCTCTTGTTTCCCAGTGAGCAGATGCATTCCTCTCCTTAAGGGACAGAGAGATAACAAGGACAAAGGGATCCAGGCCTTGGACAAGGTCACTGTTTCAATTCAATGCCAGTAAAGCAAGTTTCATGACCTCAAGGATGACCATGAGTAGGCCTGTATGGTTTGTAATTGCAAAGCATGAAAAACTCTCTAAGTAGAAGGCAGAGGAAGTGTAACATTTATTTAGACAACAGAAGATCTAATCGCAGGACAAATGGCTCCAATTTGATATAGCAGTAATCATATTCCAAAACCAGTAAGCCCACCTCAATGTAGCGACAAGGAAATTAAAACACAGCATTATAGCAAGGAACCAATCATCCTGTAACCTTCCCCCCTGCTAGGGCCTTCTCCTAAACAATCACTCACAAATCCTAACTGTTTGCTTGCCTTTGTCCTCTCCCCCAGTTCTGATGGCCCTTGCAGTTCTCAGGGTCCTTGCAGTCTGCTGGATTCTCTGGATTCTCAGCAATTTGACCTCCCCAACTCTCTTGTTTGCACTCCCTGCTTTGCAGTCTCTCTGGATACTGGCTGCCTCAAAGTCTTCTCAATTCTCCTTCTCTCAATTCTGCTGCTCTCAGTTCTGCTGCTTTCAGTTCTTCTGCTCTCGGTTCTGCTGCTCTCACACTCTGGGATCTCTTTATGTATATGTATATGTATATGTATATGTATATGTATATGTATATGTATATGTATATGTATATGTAAACACACACATGTGCACAATCCTAGCTGGCATCTGATTGGCTGAACTCAGTGCACACACAATTGGCTCTGGTCTTAGCACTTCTCCTTAGGACCCTGAAGGTTTCATACCTCTAGTGACCTAAATAGCAAAAGAATGTGGGCCTTGGGTCTTGTACCTAGTAAGTAAAGGGTATAAGTAAAGGCCGTATTGAATGGGCAGGGAAGATCTTTAATCACATTAATACTACACAAGGGACTGCTCCCTGGTGGGGGAGGGGATAAGATCCAGAAACCACTGTGATGGAAAAAAAACAAACAAGAGGTAATAACAAAATGATTTGTGCGTAGATTTATTGATCATTCATAGCATCCATTGCAATAAGAATTCCTGATCTCCATTGAGTACAAGACAGACAGGAAGGGGCACATGTGATCAAAGCTGTCTTTGAACACACTATTCCAGCTCTCTTTGCTCCTGACCTCTGCCTGGAGCTTCTAGGGAAGAGAAGGAAGAATTGGACTTCTACCTGAGACAAAGACAGGAAACAGGCAGGTTTATCCCCTTGGGGCCAGATGTGTAGCCACTGGGAAGCTGCAGTTGCTGCTGTTCCCACCCACCCACCTCCTCCCCAGCCCTGGCTGCAGTGTTAAGCCTCAGTGCCAGCTCCCAGGATGTTTCCTTTCCCCTCAGTCCACACCAGAATGCTGGGGAGGAAAGAGGGGCTAGGAGAGCAAAGTCAAACAGGGGTTAGGAAACTGCCAGCAAACCCCTTGACTTGTTCACCAATCTTAGATCACTAAAGAAAAGGAGAGCTGAATGCAGGTAATTCACCCTGGGAACAAACACAGACTCAGGAGCCAAGGGCAGGGAGTCTGGGAGGGAGGGATGCTCATACTAAACATCCAATAGTCAGCCCTCCTGAGCATGTTTGAGCTGCCTGTAGCACATGATGGTTAGAGGTGGTCAGGTTGTCCTGTTATACCAAGAGTGAGTGAGACACTCCACAGAGTATAAGTTTTAAATGGACAATTTATTAGCCGGCATCCATTTGGGGATAATCATCCCAAATCAGAATGGCCCCGCATTTTTGAGTGAAAAAGTAGTTTATATAGAGAATACAGGGTGCAATGGTTAATTATCTCTTGATATATTATTTTGCAGACTCGGCACACCTGTACCTTTTGTGACCATGATAAAAGGAACCGCCTCAATAGATTGTAGATACAACATATCAGATAGCTGACAAAATGTCAATTGAAATTACAACCCAGGATCCCTGTGTCCAACTTGCTATAACTCCCACAACAAGGAAGGCTCAAGATAAGGCAGAAGTCATGTAATTCAAGACAATGTCTAGGGCCGAGACTTTCATCCTTAATGGCCATAGACAGACCAAGGGATGCTCCAGCTTAGTCTGTTGACACAAGATAGAGACATCTCTGAGCCCACTCAGTTAGACAAAGGAAGACCATTAGGCATCAGGCTTTTTCTGGTAATTAGCTTACATTCCTTGGAAAAGTCTTGGGGGCCCAGGACACTTGCTGAATGCCAAACGGCAGGAAGTCAGTCTGTTTTTCTTATGCAAACTGGGGTTTTGAGTTAGGGGCTGGGGGCAGGGCTTTTCTAGCAATAGCTGGCTGATCAGGTATCACAGTCCAGTTAAACCCCCTTGATTCATACGGGAGGAAACTAAGACCCAGAGAAATAAAATGAGAGAGAGAGAAGAATTGTGGAGGAAAGAGAAAAACCTATGTGAGTGTGGGCAAGTAACCTAACTTCTCTGGGCCTCAGTTTCCTTAACAGTTAAATAAAGTTGGACCCTGTGACCTCCAAGGTCCCTCTGGATCTATGAGTCTCTGACTCTATCTGCCTGTCTGTGTCATTCTCTTTCCATTTCCCTATACCTAAAGCTAAAAAGCTTCATTAAATCATGAGGATATAGGAAGCATTTTGTTGTGGAGATGTCTTCCAGGCTCCTGGGAATTTCAAGGGAGATGTAATTTGAGGAGGGAACAGATAATTTCAGATAGGACAGTTTGGAAACTCAGTGAATGCCCACTGAGTCCCTGCAGGAGAGACTGGTCCCTACAGGATTCTGGGTAAGAGAAGGGAGTTAGCCTTACATATGACACATGAAGTCTAAATACTCCTGAACATTTTATTGCAGAAAACAAGTATTGACCAGGAATGACACACCTAGGAAAGAAGGTCTGTGCCTGAGGAGCAGCTGGACAGACCTGAACCTGGTCCCTGGGAGACAGAGCTAGACAGAACCATTCCCATGAGTGCAAATTATATCCACAAGTATATGTATCACTCAGATTCCCTGTCCACTCCTGATGAGGTTTCCCTCCTCTGACTATTCCAATCCTGGCCTATTTTCTTGTGGGGAGGAAGGTGGTAGTTACCCACCCCTCAAAATCCCAGCTGCCCCACTCCCTCTCTGGCATCCCAGAAAATACTAAGCTAAGAGTTTTCAGCATCTAAGAAGATTCCCTGGGAGAATGGGGCAGCTGGGAGGTCCTGTTGTATTTTACCTACTCGTCCATCTGAGCCAGGCCTTTGGCAGGACTGTAACTGACAATCATGTCAATATCCACAATCGTCTGTAGTGGGGTGTGATGGTAATGAAAATGTGAAGATCTTCCCATCCCTTAATAGGCCTGCGTGACCTGTTGAAGTCATATGGAAGCCTAAGTTACATGAGTTTGAGTCACATGAAGCCTGTGGTGGGAGGAGCTTACTGAAGGGGTGGGGCAGGAAGGGTGGAGCAAAGCTGAGAGGAAGGTGGTCAGAGCAGTCAGAGCTGGGAAAGGGAGAGCAGGCACAGGAACAATCGTGAGTGAGAGAGGAGTTGGTTTGTGGGAAGGCCCTAGCAGAGTGAAGGCTTGGGTATTCAGGTGCCCCCTGCATTGCTAATGTGTATAGATTTCTTTGTTGCTGTGATGGGTTTGGCTTTCTGGTGTTGGAATAAATGTTTTGGTTTTGTCTTCCACGTAGAGAGTCTGTTCTATTTTCCAATTCAGGACCACGCCAGCATATTCATAACAACCACAGACGCTGTGAATATCACATTGGTGCTACGTGGGGACATGAGGGTTGGGAGGAGACATACCATTCCATATGAGTTGGGTTGACAGGACCTTCTGAGTGTGGGGTGCATCCCATAGAGTGGATTTAGGAATCTAGTGAATTATAGACTTAGTGTGGAGTAATCCTTACACTGGTACACTTTGGATCTGGGTGACCTCTGAATGGGCTGCTTGATTCAGGTTTACAGAATCAGGTCAGAAGGATCACTAAGAGTCTTTTTTCCCGCTTGAAGAGAGTGTTCTGCTTGGTGGGCGGGGGGGGGGGGGGGCGGCATGGCAGAGATGGGGATGGTGTCAGGGAGTTCCCTATTTCTCTCCTGAAGAATACCATCAGAGAGGAAGGAAAGAGCCTAGAATGTCTGTGTATGAGAAAAGAGTGAAGATGCCAGCTCTGGGCAGGCTATTCCAACTTGGGATGCTGGATGCTGGATGACTGCTGCCAAGGTTCCTTCATTCCAGGTCAATGCCTACATTTGGCCTGAGGCCTTATAGGGTCCTTCAGATCCTATCTGGTTGACTAATGTATAGACTTCAAGATAAAACCTTCGCATCTAATTTGTAGCATTCAAAAAGGGATAATGACAATATGCGATGAGATCTCAAAAGGTCTGGTCCCACTGTACAGGGAAAACACCCTGACCAGAGTCTGGGCCTTGGCGCTATAGTTTCTGAAATTGGTTTGCATCAGTTCAGCCAGTTGTAATCCAAGTTTCAGAGCCTATTAAACAGACTCCAAGAGATTGGTATTATCAACCAGAAAGTCAACTAAATCATATGTAATGAGAGATTTTACTACAGAGGTGACCAGGACACTCCATCATGTTATAAAAAGTTTAGACTAGAAGGGGTTTTAGGCTGGTACAGCCTCATCTCCTAAGGAGGGGAGTCTATGTGGAAAACACAATGAAGATGGAAAGGTTCCTTGGGAAGCCTGAGACATCTTTCTCTTCTCCATATATAGGCATAGCTCTGTAGAGGCCAAAGGGATATACCTGTTGGAAAATTCCTCTCTCCAGGCCACAGGGCTTGAGGCACCCAGACAAAGTTTTCTTAGATGTAGCAAAATGTCACATTGGGTAGAGAGCTAGATCTGGAGATGAAGGGATAAGTTCAAATGCAGCTTCAGATCCTTCCTAGATGTGTGACCCTGGGCCAGTCTCTTGCCCTCTGCCTGCCTCAGTTCTTTCATCTGTAAAATTGAGATGATTATAATAATACCTACCTCCCAGAACTGCTGTGAAGGTCCAAGGAGACAATATTTGTAAAGCAATTTGCAAAGTTTAAAGCAGTATTACTTCCCGATTAAATATGTAGTCAGGTTTCCTCTTAACAGGAAAGCAGCAGTTTCTAATGTTACAGCATATATTTGTTACATTTGAAGTTGAGGCCTTCAGAGAATCATAAGATTTGGAAGCAACTTTAGAGTCCAACATTCTACCTGAAGAATGAATCCCCCTTGTAATACCTCTAACACTATTGCCACTTCCCATGAGGGTAAACTCACCCTCTCAATCCATTGCATGGTGGGTGCAGTTCAAATTATCAGGACATTCTTCCTTTTCACTTGAGCTAAAATCTTTCTCCTTATGACTGACACCTGTAGGCACCAACTTTGCTCTCTGAGGAGAAGAAGGCATTCAATTCCTTCTATGTATGACATCCCCCCATATATCCAATGAGAGTGACCATGCCCTTCCTAAACCTTCTCTCTTCCAGCCTAAACAACCCTTATTCTTTGAATTCTTCCTTCTGGGCCATCATGTCCACAACTTCCACCTTCCTCATCATCTTCCTCAGCATGAGCTCTAACTGGTCCTGCAGCAGAACAAGATGAGAATTGAAGCCAGAGCATCTAGAGTCAAATCCTGGTTCTCATTCTTTTGGCCTTCATGACTTAGGGCAAATTTAACCACCATGGGGTTTAGTTTCTTCCTGTGTCTAATGGGGGGAGGGAGTGGACTTAGATAACCTCACAGATTCTTCCTCACTCTAAAACTCAAACTTCTGAAAACAAGGGGCCTAAGGTGGAACATGAGATTGCACATGGGATCTGACAAGTTTGAGGTACTGTGAAAATATCACTTCCCACGATAAGACCATCACACTCCTACTGATGCAGCCTAAGATTTTGTTAGCTTTTTTGGACAGCTGACCTCATATTAAGCTTTTATTTTTGGTTTGGGCCAGTAACACTGTCACAGTTTCTTGGGAAATTCTGATAATGGAAACTCCTTCTGTGGAGAGTAGTAACTCCTTTGTAAATAATGGTTAAGAAAAGGAGTTCTTAACAGTTTTTTTTTGTGTCCTGGACTCCTTGACAATATGGTGAGGCCTATGGATCCCTTTGCAGAATAATGTTTTTAAGTATATAAAATAAAATACAGAAAATTATGTTCAAATGCAACCATCATTTTTTTTTTCAAAACCACTGTACAAGGTTATGGATCCCAGGGTAAAGACAGCTGTAATTTAGGGATTTGTTGTAAGTACAATAAAAGGCTAAGGATCTTTTTCCGTCATCACATAGGATTGGAACCCAGGTCGTTCTGACATGAAAGCCAGTCCAATATTATATTTCACCTTTTGCTCATCTTTCTTTTTCACTTCACCCAAAACCAAAAACTGTCACATATGTGTCATCATCTGTGTCTTCTTGTAGAGCAGATAATGTCTGCTTTATGAATCTGGATACTAAGGCACCTGGAGAATATATATATATATGTATATATATATATTTTTCTTTTCCTGATATAGGTTTGTTGTCTGTGGGTATTTTGGGCATAATATCATTTTCTTTTCATTGTTGTTGTTCAGTCATTTCCATGGTGCCCAACTTTTTATGATTCCATCTGGGGTTTTTTTGGTAAAGATACTGATGTGGTTTGCCATTTCCTTCTGTAATTCATTTTACAGATGAGAAAATTGATGCAAAAAGAGAATAAGTGACTTGCTTAGGGTCACACAGATATTAAGAGTCTAAGGCTGGATTTGAATCCAGGTGTTTCTGACTCCAGGCCCAGCACTCTATCTACTGTGCCACCTAGCTGCCCCATGTTTTCCTTATTAAAATCAAAGGTTTGAAAAATAGAAGAAAATGTGAGGTATCTCATCCATAAAACAACTAATGTGAAAAAAAATCGAAGAGATATCATTTAAGAATCTTTGGCCATTGAAAATCATTGAAATCCATGACCAAAAGGAGAATGTACACATTACTTTTCAGGAAATTTTAAATGAAAAGTGCCAGAAGTACCAGAGGCATAGAAACACTCCACTGGTCTCCTTGTCAAATAAACTCCAAAAGGAAAAATCACAGGAATGTTATAGCTAAAGTCCAGGGCTCCTATATCAAAGATAAATTACTGCAAGCATTGCTCCCAAAAGAGTTGTTCATTGTGAAGGATCCACAATCAAGATCACACCAGACATCACAGGTGCTAGCATAAACTAGAGGAGATCTTGGAATGCAATATTCTGAAAGGGAAAAGATAGAGTCATATTCAAGAAGACTTTACCCTGCACAGTAGAATATAATCATACTGGCCAGACATGGATTTTTAAAGGAATAGAGAACTTTCAAGCATTTCCGATGAAAAGACTGGAGATGTCTAAAAACACTGCAGTAAAAAACCCAGAGTCAACAGAAACGAGAAAAGTTGACTTTCTTTGAACAAGTTAAGTAGCTACATGGTGTTGGAGTGCTAACATTCTAATGGGGATATGTGTGTATGTGAGGAGGTTGTAACAAATTTCTCCTCAGAACCTTAAAGTTCTTAAGGGATACTGAGAGCATTAAATAAGAAAAATAGAGGCTGTAGAGGTGGATTGGTTCTGTTCAAAGGATTTGAAGAGGGGGAAAAGAAGATAAAGTAAAAGGAATATATTAATGTAGAAAGGAGAAACTAAGAAATGGCTGGAGCCTAATAGCCTAACATGCTGGAACAGTCAGAGGCATAGGGCTCTGAAGCATGAAGAAAAAACAACAAAAACCAGAATCATATAGAAACAAATTTATAGAGGCCAGCAGAAAACAGAGGTGTGCATAGGATATCCTTTCCAGAACTGGGTCAAAGTAGGGGCCCTTGAGTTTTCCTCATAAAGAAAGATAAGCTCAATCAAGAGTGAGTTCAGAAAACTGGAGTAGGCATAAAGGGAAGAAGACTCACCAGACTGGGAGGAGGTTGGACTGTGGAGAAATCTCTGGTGGCACCTAGTCCACTTCTACTGGTACTGCAGAGTCCAATGAGCTGGTTCCATGTCCAATCCCATTTCTGACACCAATTAATGTTAACCAGACCAGAATCAGCCTCTAACCTGTGGGTAGTGGGAACCACAGAAAGCAGGCCAGAGGCAGGAGAGTCAGGACACATATAGAAGTTTAATTTCAAAGTGAGGAAACTTTCATAAGCAGAAATCCTCCTCATGAGGAGGGCTTCACACGCTGGAGTAAAGGCAGTGATTATATAGATAAAGGCCACAAGTTGGGGTGGGGTTGAGGGGGGGAGTAGGAGATGAGTTGGATCACAACCCAGTGACTCTTGGGTCTCAAGTAGCAGTTCCCACTGAAGACTTCTGCTTGGACAATATAGGTGTTCCTGGGTCTTGTGGGAACAGTTTTCAGGTTGATAATCTCACAGTGAGGTACAGAACTAGTTAGTGTGATGGGAACAGGAGTGCAGTACTTGGTTTGGTTTACTTAGCAGTTACAAGAAACAGGGATTATAAACACGAGGTGTAATGGATGGCTTTAGGCTGTAGCACATTGGTTCTCCTGTCCCTGGGAAAGAGGGGGCAGTGAACGAACACCTGGTGCTGGTCAAAGCAATATACTTTGCCAGAGGGTGAGATCATCCAGAGTAGGAAGGATTGTTGTTATTCCAAGCTCAGGGCACAGCCTTCTTGCTCAGCCTTAGCTCTGTAAAACAAGGTGTCCCCAAATATCTTGACAGGTTAAATTGTGTGCATGACTATAACGGAAAATAATTAATAACAGGCATCATCAGAGTGGGAAAGGATCATAGGTAGGGAAGGTTTGGGGAGAGACCATGTGCTTGTAGCTGGTTCTTAAAGCAGGCGTATGATTGGGAGTGATGGCCAAGAAAATGGGAAGTACTTCTTGGGGGGAAAAAAGCACAGAATGGAGCTCAGACAATTAGTTCCTAATTGTACACAATGAGTTGTGAATTCTTGCCTTCTCCTGGCTGTTGCTATCTACCTGTTCCCATAGCCCAAACATAAGAAATTAGGAAGTTATATCTGCTACTGTAAAATATCAGGATACATTCTTCTGAAAGGTATTGCTCTTTAGCAAGCAGTGTGATGGACCAGAAAGAACATTAGACTTGTAGTCAGGAGACTTGGGTTCAGCTACTGTCCGAATCCTTTTATTAACCATGACCTCCATTACTTGAGCTCACTTTGCACCACCTGCTCACATGGAAGAAACTAGATATGAAATGATTTTGGTTGTCAGAAGGGCTACTAGAGAAGTACGATCACAGCAAATAATATAACAATTGGCAAAATAATCTTCACATCTTTAGAAAGTGTACAGTAAAATCTCGGTTTACAAGTAACCTGATTTACGTATACTTCACTGGATGAGGAAAAAGTTTTTGCAAAATTTGTCTTGCAGGACAAACAAAAATTCCCAGTATGAACATCTCACACATCCAGTGAGATTAGGGAGGTTTATCAGATGTGGGGAAAAGTGCAAAATGTTGTTGAAAGACATCACCCAAATAAAGCTGTAGCAATGAGAGCCATGAATATTTTTAACGATAACGCAATGTCACATTCCCATGACATTTTGAAAAAACGTCAAAAACAAGTGTCGTTAGATAGATTCCTAGTCAGAAGCAAATATAAAGAAAAAAAAATCAGTGACTCGAAACATGAAAGTGATTCTAAAAAACAAATATAAGTGAAGGCAGTAGTGTTATTTTCTCTTTTAGTGAAAGTAGCTAAGAGAGAACACTCTGTTAAGAATCTCCTTCCAAGCAATAACCCTTCCTCCTCCTCCTCTTTTGCAGAGTATTGGGGAGTGGCTGAGCAAGCTGTATTACATGATTGTGATGGTATACTATTGTGCTATAAGATGAGGAGCATGATGCTTTCAGAAAAGCCCAGAAAGTCTTACATGAGCTGAGACAAAGTGAAGTGAGCAGAACCAAGAGACCACTGTACACAGTAACAGCAGTATTGTACAATAATGGATTGTGAATGAGTTAGCTATTCCAAGCAATACGATGATCTAAGACAATTCTGAAGGACTTTTAGTGGAAAATACTATCCAGTTCTAGAGAAATAACTGACAAAGTATGAAAGCAAAGAAATCTTTTATTTTTTTAACTATTTTTATTGTATTTTTGTCTGTTTTCATTCACAACATGAGTAATACAGATATATGTTTTCCATGACTGCACATACATAATCTAGGTAAAATTTCTTATTTTTCCATAAGGAGAGAGGGGAGAGAGGAAGAGATCTTGGAACTCAAATTTTTTTTAAAAAATGAATGTTAAATTTTGTTTTAAAATGAATATTTTATATGTGATTGAAAAAAATAAAATAAAAGTAATAAATATTTTCAAAATATTTTGCAATATTATCTCATTTGATCCTCAGAACAATCCTGATAGGTAGGTGCTATTAGTATCATTCCCATTTTTTTGGGTGAGGAAACTAAGGCAGGCAGGGTTAAGTGACTTGCCCAGGGACTTACATATAGCTTGGATGTGCCTAAGCCTGGATTTGTACTCAAGTCTTCCTGATTTCAGATCTAGTCCATTCAGTTCCATCCATTTCACCACCCAGCTGCAAACTACTAGCTGGCTCCTGGGAGGTGACTCAGGAAGGCAATAAGTGGGATAGAATTAAGTGGTTCTTCTAGATCTTTGTTGTTGTTCAGTAGTTTCTGACTCTTCCTGATTCCATGGACCATAGTCGTGCATGCGGTTTTCTTGGTAAACATACTGGAGTGCTTGCTACTTCCTTTTCTAGTGGATCCTTTTGTCAGGCAATCAGAGGTTAAGTGACTTGCCCAGGGTCAGACAGCTAGGAAGTATCTGAGGCTGAATTTGAACTCAGGTCTTCCTGACCCAAGGTCCTGTGCTCTATCTAGTGAAGGACCAGCTTCTTCTATTCTAGATGCTGGTAAAGATCAAAATCCAGTGTATATTCAAACAACCTGCAATGCTTACCCTTCTCAAGGAAGAGTAATGGGACTGCCTGCCCTTCCACCTTCCCCCAATCCTTCATTCTGAACCATCAGGTCTACCATTGTACTTCAAGTCTGCCTTTCAACTTAATTTTAACTAGATTGGTTAATATGCACAAACAACTCAGATGTGTGTGTGTGTGTGTGACAATATGCATTCCCCACCTCCCAACACTGTATCTGATGCAATTAAGACTCAACCCCTTTCTGGCTAAAGGTGGTTTTTTTTTTTTTTTTTTTAAAAAAAAAGCTCAGTCTTCTTCTTGTTTGGTCTTTGGAAGATTACTTCTTTTCTGACCTCCACCCTTCCAGGATGAATGAGCCCCTCTCATCAGATATCTCTCATCACTCCTGGCTAGGATGTGCCATCACATAGCATCTCCCATCAGAGCAAAGTGATCCTGGTAGGTTCTAACTGAGAGAAAAAAGGTGAGACCCTCTAATCCCTGAGACTTTGTCTAAATCTGACTTTCTTACACTGATTATTTTACACCTAGAAAGAAGTCTTTTCTAACACTGCCCTCTCCTGACATCTGCAACAAGGCCTTGCATTCAAGAGAGTAATTACCAGGGATGGAGGTATCTGAGCGACAATCATACAATGTCCCCAGATGTAAGGGCTGACCAAGAGCCGGGATCTCCATTGGGGTCTTCAAGGTCAGGCTGCTTGGAAGTTCTTTCTCTGCCATTTCCCTGAGGAAAGAAAATTGAGGCATAGGGCAGTTATCAGGGAACTCACTTTCCGGCAGGCTCCAACCATAAATGCTCCATTGTTTAGGGACCAAGCTTCCCCAATCTCTGTTAGCTTGTAATCCTGCAGAAGGTAGTGACTGTCCTGGGATGGAAAGACATCACTCTTGTATGGAGGCCACAAAGGAGCCAGACACCATGGAGTGAGCTGCTCAGCTTAGAAAGAATCTGAGGAATGAGCAAAGTCAGAGGGCAGAGGCAGAGCTAGAGAGGAGCCTGAAGGACCAGTTTGGTTGAGGCGAATAAATACGTATGTGTCACTAGAAGGTTTGCAGAGCACTTTACAAATATTATCTCAGTGGGTCCTCACAACAACCCTGGGAGGTGAGTGCTGTTATCATCCCCATTTGATCGTTGAGGGAGCTGAGGCAAACAGAGGGCACATGACTTGGGTCACACAGCTAGGTAGTGTCTGAGGTTGAATTTGAACCCAGGTCTTCCTGACTCCAGGCTCAGCCCTCTAACTACTGCACCACCCAGCTGCTTCTAGTGGGAGAGGAGATACAAAGGCTGAGTTGGGTTCACTTTAAGAGGGGAAGAAGGCTATCTTTGGTGGATTCAGACTTGAATCCTGGCCTTGGCTTACTTCCTGAGGCATCAAGTCCCTAGGGTATGGGGAGCTGGTAGAGATAGTCATAGTGTTGTGTGACCAGCAGTTCTTGGCTCTTATTAATGGTTTATGAAAAGCTGATCATCAGCATAAGCAAAATGCAAATAGACCCCAAAGCCTTTGGTTCTTCCAAACTGCCCAATCTTTGCGTTCAGACTCTGGAGCCATGGAATTCTGGGATGAATTCTCTAGGCTGGGTACTAGGATTCCCTGTAGCCTCAGATTGTTCTGACTGATGCCTTGAGGGTCCATCTACACAAGCCATGGTGGTTTATGGAGGGGAATGGAGGGATCAGTAGATGAGGGCTTGCCAGGCATCTGAATTGGAGCTGCTACCTCTGAAAGATCATTATGACATGATTCCAAGTGATTGTCAACCTGCCTCTGACTAGCAAACCAATGACCTTGGCCTTCTTCCTCCACCTCAAAGCAAGACATGTGCCCTAGTAGCAAGGGATTCTTCTTCATTATGTGGCTTTGTGATGTCAATGATGAGACCACCTGGGGCATCAACCTTCCAAACCCTGACAGCAGGGTCTTCCTCCTTAAGAGTCCTGCTGGACCATTAGTTCTGAGCAGGCCACTCATTTGATTGCAAAGCAGGTCAGACCCTTTCTAAGGGTTTGGTTCAATTATCCTGGGGGAAAGGAATCCTAACATTTAAGAGGGTCCTGAACCACTTCCTAGACCCTTCTGAGGGAGCAAAACCCTATCAAGGCCCAGGAGGCAGCCTATAGGGAATGGAATAAGGGAGGGCTGCAGAAGGTCAACAATGCCTAATTCTAATAATTGACTCACTGTCATCATATTCCCTGGGCTCTCCCTCTCCTGTCCTACCCTTGGGCAGCTGGCACCGTTGAATGCTGGAAGGGCCTTTTAAAGCATCGTTTCCATCATCATCCCCATGACAATCAGCATTATGTGTCCCGGCTTTGAGAAGCTGTATCTCTGATAAATCAGCACTGCCCTAAGTATGGGGTGGGCTCTCCATTGTAGCACCATCTTAGATCTGGCCTCCATGAACTCTCCCTCCTTTAGACACATGGACAATGTTTATTGTTAGGCCCAGTTAACCTTCTGCAGCCCTCCCTTATTCCATACCCTGTAGGCGGTCTCCTGGGCCTTGAGGTTTCGGCTCCCTCAGAAAGGTGTATATAATCCAGGAAAATGGTTCAGGCCCCTCTTAAAGGTTAGGGTTCCTTTCCCCAAGGATGACTCAGCCAGCTGTTTCTTAGAAAGATTTGAAGGACCAAGGTGTAGACATGTTAGGAAATGTTTTGCTTTTTAATGCTATGGCAGAAGGGAAACCCTTTTTATTCAATTATGGGCAAAGTCAATTCATCTGAAATAAAGTGGCTCTCTTAGTTGAAATGGTGGCAATGCTACATCCCTGGGTGCAGGTAAGAGGGAGCTTTCATCAAGTGTGCAGAGAAGAAGGGGGCAGCCACTCAGTAAAGCCCTCTATACTGGGGCAAAAATTGGTATCATTGCCCTGCTGGGGCTTCTAGGGAGACAGGAATGTTGGATGATCAGCTAGGAATCACTGAGTGAGAGGTGTCAGAAGGTGAGATTGGAATAAGCCTAAACAGGGCAACTGCTACTGGAATGTCCTTCCCCTCCTCTCTTTATGCTGTTGTTGTTCAAGGGTATCTGTGTCTTCATGACTCCATTTGGGGTTTTCTTGGCAGATAGAGGAATGCTTTGTCATTTCCTTCTCCAGCTCATTTTACAGATGAGGAAACCGAAGCCAACAGAGAGAACTGACTTGTTCAGGGTTACACAGCTAGTAAATGGCTGAGGCCAGATTTGAACTCAGATAGATGAGTCTTCCTGACTGCAGGCCTGGCACTGTATCCACTGCACCACTGCTTCTCTTTATAGAGCCCTCCAAAAGTTTTCCCCTGGGTTCAGTATCTCTACTGGAGTGATTACTCCCCTGGCCTCACACAGTCTCCCCTTCCTCACCATCTCACTCGACACTCACCTTCAGTTGGTACCTGGTTCTTGTTTCTGCTGGCAGAGACCCCACTCCTTGAAGCTGTTTGTACTCTGAATCTATGGCTTTTCTCTGTCTATGTCTCCCTGGAAAGTCTGTGTCTCTGTTCCCTCAAATGTCTCTGGAATTCTCTTGAACTGACTCTCCAGCTGCTGGATAGAGTGTCTACTGCTCTACAAAGGAAAAGGTGGTCAGGGTGGGGAGGAGGAGGGTGTGGTTGTGAGTTGTACACATTAATCTTTGCTCCCTTCAGGGGTCATATTCCAAGAAGTGACCTCAGACAGGCCTGGCTCCTGCTGCCTTGACTGTTGGCAGTCTTAGCAATTTAATACTGGAAGGACCAGTTATGTCTCCTGATTGACACAGGGATTTTAAAATAATTTTTTATTGTTTTCCTAAATTTCTCCTACATGTCCAAAAGGATTTAAAATATTGACTAGCAGAAATTATGGTTTTACTGCAAAATTTAAAGGTCTACCCTCCTATCTCTGTCTTATTCACGTTAGGGATAAACAATAAATACCTTTCCGGAATTGAGGAAAGTGAGTCCTTCCTTCCCTCCCTGTAATTCCTGCAGAAAAAGGCTTTTACACTCCTTAAAGAAATAATCCCAGAGGGCATAATGTCTTAACTGCTTCTTAACACATACTTAATCATCTGTGACTCTATCTAGGGATTATCTCCACAGAACTGAGGATGGAGGAAGGGAAGCCTTGCTCTCTTACATCTACAAAACCCCACCAGGTAAGGCAAATTGGGGAGGTAGAGAACTGGTTGAACAGTCAGCTGGGGCTGGGTACAAGTGTTCCCACCATCTGATATTGAGCCACTTCCTCCAGGCCATGTCCTGGGCTCATTGCCTTCTCTGTTCTGTACCTGTCCAAGGGTCAAGATTGGCCTGCCATGCACTGCTGCTGAGCCTCTGGCCAGCCCTGAGTGCCCTATTCTGCTTCCCCCTCCCCCAACTTAGAAGAAGGAGTAGACTGAGATTTTAAGCCCCTCAGTGCTTTAACTTTTTGTTCAATTTCTGTCCTAGGAAAGAGATCTGGGTTTGTTGTTGTTCATTCTTTTTTCTCACAGAGGACCGATGGCATCATGAGGTGTCTTGAGATGGTCTGGCACTTAACCACCTCCTCCTTGTATTTTTTAAACTAAATCAGTGGTTTCCATTGAGGTTAGAGATTTCTGATGTGGAATCTCCTTCTCCCAGTAAAAGTCAGCACCTGCTCTGCAATTCATAGCTTCAGCACGTTTCCTGGGGCACTCAGAATTTAAGTGACTTACCTAGGGTCCCACAGTCAGTACATGTCAGAGATGGGTCTTGTGTCCTTCTGCCAGAATTCCTTGTGTCCTTGTTCCCTTGTTCCCTATCTGTGAGGCCAGCTCTCTACTCACCATTCGACACTGCCTTTCATTTTCCTCTTTTGGGTAAGGCTACATATAAAATGGCACTCATTGCTCATAGATAGTACAGTGTTCTAAGACCAAAACATATAGATTTGTGACAAATAATTTTGTTCAACTTTTACAAGATTGAAGGAAGTACAGGACTAGGAATATGTCTTCTTTCCTTTTTATGCCCCAAGAGGAATGTCCCAGATTACAGTATGTAACAGAATTATTCCTCTGTCAGTCTAACATAATTTTGTGTATAAGAAGCCTTGTTAGAGTCCTAATAGGGGCTCAGGGATTCTTTGAGGCCTGAACATATGCTTGAGCTTAATATTAAAAGCTAGGTTTTTACCTGTACAACATCTGCCTTGTGGTAAGTATGTATTTGACAGCAGTTATCCACAACAGGACTCAGGGAGCAAATATTTCTCCCATGACTCATCCCAATCCTATAAAGACTTTGGGAATTTAAGAGTAGGTTGGCAAGACCATGTTCAAACGTTGCTTGACACCCGTGTATGTGTGCAACCAGCCTGCAGCAAATGGCGTTCTGGAAAGATTCATGTTGTTAACTTGTACAAAAAATCAGACCAGCCAGTGATCAGTAAATAAGTGAGGCCTTTTATTCAGGGTGGAGGAAAAAGAATCAGGCAAAACTTTTCTCCTCACATGTCTCATCTTCCTGAAATTCTCTTCCTGGTAGAGCATTCTTTTGGGTTAAGCATGGCCTTCTCCCTGACATCCTCTTTTACATGACAAATGATTTATGGGCAGGATGATAATACACTGCAACACTCATACTTCTGTAGGAGTTACGGGTGAGTGTTTTAGATGACTTTATTTTCTGACTGTACAAATGCGACAGCATTAGGACCCTATGTTCCTGTTGAAGAAGGGATGCTTTCCTGGCCAAAGTTCATGGAGAAAAGGACAGAAAGAGGAGCTTGGGGGCACCAAAGGTAAACAACTCAGGGGTCAGTTTCGCTGGGATAGTGACCGTCCTGGGGAGATGACACTGTATAGTCAGAGAATCCCCTTGGGCCCTACTTTCAAATCCCTAGGCATGAGACCTATGCTGGTAAATGTTTCACAACCAGCTTTTCAGGAATAAAGTACCTTTGATAGACTTTTAAATTTAATCTACATTATTAACATTTTCTCCATGACTTTTAGAAGTCTATACAAACAACAAAACAATAAACCAAACCCAGAATTTTAGGGCTTCCTTGAAAAATTAACACCTGGCTCTGGGGAGCTGGTTCCAGCATGCACCTCTGCCAGGCACAAGGTAAACACTTAATAAAAGTTTTATGTCCCTAAGTCAGTGTCTGAGAAACTAGCTCACACTAAAGAGTGAATGACTGGGAACGGTTTCCTGGAGGGTAATTCTCATCCTAGGGGAGGATTTGCTTAGCCTTCCTTTGGAGAAACCTTTTTGCTTGAGGAGATTTTAAAAAGTACAATATTTGTGTGTGGGGGTGGGGGGAAAAGGGGGATGGAGAGCAATGGCCAGATCACCCACCAGGAAGGTGAGAGGAAGGGAGGGCAGCCTGAGCTGGCTTTCTGCTCTTCCTTTGGGGGGTTAAGTAATTCATCTTTAGTATGAGAATGTAGCCAGAAGATACCTGGAGAAAGCAGTGCTTACCACAAAGAAATGAATGTCTAATGGTGAGGTAGGGATTTAGAACAGGTATTTGGGGACAGGAAAAGGAAAAGGGGGACATTTTTGGGAAACATTCTGGACACCACCTTTTCTGACTAAGGGTGATGCTGGCTTCCCATTTTGGGGTCACGATTTTGTCTGTGGGTCCCTGTTCCCTTACTAGTGACCAAAACCTCAATCAATAATGATGCTGCCCTGACTGTATGGGCAGGAGATTGGTTCGTTCCTTCCTTCAGATTTGCTGATCCAGCGCTCATTTCATCTTCTCTCACCCACCTCCCCTCAAGAACAGCCCTCACTCACAAATTAGGCAAAGTGTGAAAGGACAATCATTCACCTGAGGAAGGATTGTCCTCTGGGAGCCAAACCTGGGGCTCTTACAGGGAGTGGGGACTCAGCCAGCACACATATACTTCTCTCTGTCTCAACAGGAACCAAAGCTAAGGTTTTAAGCAAGCAGAGCAACAAAGCAGGCTGTGTGAGAGGGGCAGGTCAGCCACCTGGACAGTGCAGGGAGCCCACCCTCCCAGAGGCGCCACCAAACTCTTTACCTGACCAATCAAGGCACTGTGGCTTCTTCAAAATGCCCAGCCTTCTCCCTCCTCCTCACAGAGCTGAGCTTTAGGGTCAGTGTTGGCGTGGGGTGTGCCTGGAGTCTGGCTCTGTGTGAGCAGCAGAAGACAGATTGAGAAACAAAATGACTGCTGGAAAATGAAAGTTATCTGAGCTAGGGACCCCCCCCCCCCATTTCGTGAAAATGGGAAGATTTAGAGAAAGAGATGTCCAAGGTCACCTGACTGATCAAGTGATTGAATTAGCTTTGGTGTCAGAAAGATCTGGGTTTCAAGCCTATGTGTTGATGGTCAAAGACCCTTAACCTTTTTATTGTACTTACAACAAATCCTCAAATTATTGCTGTCTTTACCCTGGGATCTATGACCTTACAAGGTCTTTTTGAAAAAAGAATTTTATAATTGCAAATCAATATAATTGGTTTCTTTGGTAATTCTGCACTTTATTTTATACATTTAAAAACATTATTCTGCAAAGGGATCTATAGGCTTCACCATATTGCCAAGGGGTCCAGGGCACAAAAGACTCCTGCTCTTAACCATTAATTACAAAGGAGTTACTGCTCTCCACAGGAGGAGTTTCTATCACAAGAATTGCCCAAGAAATTGTGTTAATATTACTGGTCCAGACAAAAAGAAGTTTAATATGAAGTCAACTGTCCAAAAAAGCTAACAAAAATCTTAGGTTTCATCAGTAGGAGTGTGATGGTGTTATCATGAGAACTGACACTCTCATGGTACCTGAAACTAGTCAGATCCCATGTACAATCTAATGTTCTGTTTTAGGCCCTTTGTTTTCAGAAGTTTGGGTTTGGGAGTGAGGAAGAATTTGTAAGGTTATATAAGTCTACTCCCCTCATTAGATAAGAGAGGAAAATTAGCCCAATGGCGGTTAAATAACTTGCCCAAAGTCAGGAAGGCCAAAAGAAAGAGAACCAGGCTTTGACTCTACATCCTGCACTTTTAATTCTCATCTTGTTCTTCTGCAGGACCAGCTAGAGCTCATACTGAGAAGGATGATGAGGATGGTGGAAGGTGTGGACATGCTGGCCTGGAAGGAAGAATTCAAAGAACAAGGGATGTTTAGGCTGGAGGAGAGAAGGCTTAGGAAGGGTATGGTCACTCTCATTGGATATATGGAGGGATGTCATACATGAAAGGAACTGAGTGCCTTCTTGTACCCAGAGAGCAAAGTTGGTGCCTATGGTGTCAATTACAATGAGAAAGATTTCAGCTCAATTAAAAGGAAGAATGTACTAATAATTAGAACTGTACCCACCATGGAATGAACTGGGAGAGAATGAGCTCACCATCATAGGAAGTGGCCACAGTTGTTAGAGATATTATAAAGGGGATTCATTTTTGAGGTAGAATGTTGGACTCTAAAGTTGCTTCCAAATCCTATGATTCTCTGAAGGCCTCAACTTAAAATGTGACCAATGTATGCTATAACATTAGAAATTGCTGCTTTTTTGTTAAGAGGAAGCCTGATTACACATTTTAATTGGGAAGTAGTACTGCTTTAAAATTTGCAAAGTGCTTTACAAATATTGTCTCTGTGGATCCTCACAGCAGTTCTGGGAGGTAGGTATTATTCTAATCATCTGAATTTTACAGATGAAAGAACTGAGGCAGGCAGAGGGTAAGAGACTTGCCCAGGGTCACACAGCTAGGAAGGGTCTGAAGCTGCATTTGAATTTGGCTCTTCATCTCCAGGTCCATCTCTCTACCCAATGTGACACTTAGCTGCATCTAAGAAAACTTTGTCTGAGTGCCTCAAGCCCTTTGACCTGGAGAGAGGAATTTTCCAACAGGAGTATCCCTCTGGCCTCCACATAGTTATCGTTACATATGGAGGAGAGAAAGATAGCTCAGGCTCCCTTCTTCATTGTGTTTTCCCCATAGACTCCCCTCATGCTGCACTAGCCTAAAAGCCCAACTGAGTCTAAAATTTTTATAACATTATGGAGTGTCCTGGTCGCCTCTGTAGTAAAATATCTTCCTACATATTACTTAATCGATTTTCTAGTTGGTAACACCAAATCTCTTGTGAGCCTGGTTAATAGGCCCTGAAACTCAGATTACACCTGGCTGAAATAATTCAAACCAATTTCTGAAAGTATAACGCTAAAGCCCTGAGTCTGGACTGGGTATTTTCCCTGTACAATGGAACTAGACCTTTCAAGACCTCCTCAAAGTATTGTCAGCATCATGTTCTGAATACTGCAAGTTAGATGTGAACATTTTACCTTGAAGTCCACCCATTAGTCACCCATATACCATCTGAAGGACCCTCTAAACCTTCAGACAAAATGTATTCATTGACCTAGAATGAGGATACCTTGATAACAGTCATCTAGCATCTCCAGTTGGAATAGTCCACCCAGAGCTGGCATCTTCCCCCTTTTCTCAGACACATACATTCTGGGCTCTTTCTTTTCTCTCTGATGGTATTCTTCAGGAGGGAATTAGGGAACTCCTTGATACCATCACCATTCTACCCCCATGCCTAAGGAAAAGAGTTTCTTAGAGATCCTTCTAACCTGATTCTGCAACCCTGAGTCAAGTAGCCCATTGTGGACCCAGGTCCACAACGGTACCACTGCAAGGATTACCCCAGACTAAGTCTACACCTGTCCTTGCTAGACAGCTAAATCCACTCTAGGGTATGGGATGAGGTCAGAAGCCCTCCACACCTGTCAATCCAACTCATATGAATGATACGACTCCCACAAACTCTCATATCCCCACTACATATGATTGTGTGTTTTGACATGATTGTCAGTTACTGTACTGTCAAAGGCCCTGCTCAGATGGATGAGTACATAAAATACAACAGGAGCTGCCCACTGGCCTATAGTCACTAGGAGTCTTCTCCGATACTGAAAACTCTTAGTTTAGTATTTTCTGGGATGCCAGAGATGGAATGGGCAGCTGGGATTTTGAGAGGATGGGTAACGCAGCACCCTCGACCCCACAAATAAATGGGACAGGATTGGAATAGGCAGAAAAGGGAAACCTCATCAGGAGTGGATAGCCTTCAGCTCAGGGAATCTAAGTGATACACTCTTTTGGTGGGTATAATTTGCATTTATGGGAATGGTTCCGGCAAGCTTGGTCTCCAAGGGAATGGGTTCAGGTCTGTCCTGCTGGGCCTCAGGCACAGGTCTTATTTTCTTAGTGTGTCATTCCTGGTCAGTACTTGTTTTCTGCAAAAAAATGTTCAGGAGTATTTAGACTTCATGTGTTACATGTAAGGCTGAAAACTTTCCTCTCTTATGCAGAATCCAGTAGGGACCTGTGTCCCCTGCAGGGGCTCAGTGGTCACTCACTGAGTTGCCAAACTGCCATCTCTGAAACTGTCTGTTCCCTCCTCAAGTTGCATCTACCTTAAAATTCCCAGGAGCCTGGAAGACTTTATTTCCACAACAAAAATGCTGCCTGTATCCTCATGATTTAACTAAGCTTTCAAGCTTTAGGGGTAGGGAAATGCAAAGAGAAGGAGACAAGCAGGCAGACAGAGTATGGAGCAGAGAGAGTTGGAAGGGTGTGTTCAGACAGAACTTTGATCACCTGTGCCCCTCCCTGGCTCTAATCCTCAGTAGAGATCAGTGATTTTTATTGCAATGGATATTGTGAATGTTCAATAAATCTGGAAACAAATCATTTTGTTGATATCTCTTGTTTTTTTTCCATCACAGTGGTTTCTGGATCTTATCCCCTCCCCACCAGGGAGTACTCCCTTATAACAAAGAAAGGAGTGAAAGGAAATTAGTTGAAACCATAACTTTGTCCAATGTGTTCATCCTTTTGCTCTCATTGTCTCTCTGCCGAGGGGAGGACTGCATCTATTCACTGGGAAACATGACTATGTTTTGCCATTACCCAGAATTGTTTTCTTGTGGCCAAATCGACAAGTCGACAAGCATTTGCTAAGCACCTACTATGTGCCAGGTATTGCCTTAAGCCCTGAGGACACAAAAAAGTAAAACCATGTTCCTTCCTCAGAGGGCAAACCTTCTACTTGAGACTACAGTGCGTAATGTACGTAAATAAATTAAATTGGAGGTAATTGAAGGAAGAGAGGGAGTGTGGTATAATAGAGATAAAAGCTCAAAGCCAGGGAGACCTGGATTCCAGTCATACCTCTGGCACTGGCTGACTTTGGGCAAGTTATTCTTTCTTCTTTTTTTTTCTTTTTTAATTTATTTATTTAACATATTTAGTTTTCAGCATTGATTTTCACAGGAGTTTGAATTACAAATTTTCTCCCCATTTCTACCCTCCCCCCCACTCCAGGATGACGTATATTCTGGTTGCCATGTTCCCCATTCAGTCCTCCCTTCTGTCACCCCACTCCCCTCCCATCCCCTTTTCCCTTCCTTTTTTGTAGGGCAAGATAAATTTCTAGACCCCATTGCCTCTGTATCTTATTTTCTAGTTGCATGCAAAAACTTTTTTTTTGAACATCTGTTTTTAAAATTCTGAGTTCCAAATTCTCTCCCTTCTTCCCTTCCCACCCACCCTCTCTAAGATGCCAAGCAATTCAACATAGGCCACATGTGTATCATTATGTCTAACCCTTCCACAATACTCATGTTGTGAAAGACTAACTATATTTTGCTCCTTCCCAACCCATCCCCCTTTATTGAGTTTTCTCCCTTGATCCTGTCCCCTTTTGAAAGTGTTTGTTTTTTATTACCTGCACCCTCATCAGCCCTCTCCTCCATCATCCCCCCCTTTTTTTATCTTCTTCCCTCTTCTTTCCTGTGGGGTAAGATACCCAATTGAGTATGTATGGTATTCCCTCCTCAGGCCAAATTTGATGAGAGCAAGATTCACTCATTCTCCCCTCACCTGCCCTCTCCCCTCCTCCCACAGAACTGCTTCTTCTTGCCACCTTTATGCGAGATAATCCACCCCATTCTATCTCTCCCTATCTCCCTCTCTCAATATATTCCTCTCTCATCCCTTAATTTGATTTTATTTCTTTTAGATATCTTCCCTTCATCTTCAACTCACCCTGTGTCTGCTCTCTCTCTCTCTCTCTCTCTCTCTCTCTCTCTCTGTCTCTCTCTCTCTCTCTGTCTCTCTCTCTCTCTCTGTCTCTCTCTCTCTCTCTCTCTATATATATATATATACACATACATATATACATACATGCACATTCACTTATATATATATATATATACAGAAACATATATATATATACATATTCCTTTCAGCTATTATGATATTGATGTCTCATGAATCATACACATCATCTTTCTATGTAGGAATGTAAACAAAACAGTTCAACTTTAGTAAGTCCCTTATGATTTCTCTTGATTCTTCTGTTTGAAAGTCAAATTTTCTATTCAGCTCTGGTCTTTTCACTGAGAAAACTTGAAAGTCCTCTATTTTATTGAAAGTCCGTATTTTGCCTTGGAGCATGATACTCAGTTTTGCTGGGTAGGTGATTCTAGGTTTTAATCCTAGCTCTATTGACCTCTGGAATATCGTATTCCAAGCCCTTTGATCTGTTAATGTAGAAACTGCCAGATCTTGGGTTATTCTGCTTGTGTTTCCACAATACTCAAATTGTTTCTTTCTGGCTGCTTGCAGTATTTTCTCCTTGATCTGAGAGCTCTGGAATTTGGCGACAATATTCCTAGGACATTTCTTTTTGGGATCTATTTGAGGAGGCGATCGATGGATTCTTTCAATTTCTATTTTGCCCTGTGGCTCTAGAATATCAGGGCAGTTCTCCTTGATAATTTCTTGAAAGATGATATCTAGACTCTTTTTTTGATCATGGCTTTCAGGTAGTCCAATAATTTTTAAATTATCTCTCCTGGATCTATTTTCCAGGTCAGTGGTTTTTCCAATGAGATATTTCATATTGTGTTCCATTTTTTCATTCCTTTAGTTCTGTTAGATAATATTTTGATTTCTCATCAAGTCACTAGCTTCCACTTGCTCCAATCTCATTTTTAAGGTAGTATTTTCTTCAGTGGTCCGTTGGACCTCCTTTTCCATTTGGCTAATTCTGCCTTTCAAAGCATTCTTCTCCTCATTGGCTTTTCGGAGCTCTTTTGACATTTGAGTTAGTCTATTCTTTAAGGTGTTGTTTTCTTTAGTATTTTTTTCAGTATTTTTTGGGGTCTCCTTTTTAATCATTGACTTGTTTTTCATGGTTTTCTCGCATGCTTCTCATTTCTCTTCCCAATTTTTCCTCTACTTCTCTAACTTGCTTTTCCAAATCCTTTTTGAGCTCTTCCATGGCCTGGGACCAGTTTGTGTTTTTCTTGGAGGCTTTTGGTGTAGGCTCTTGCACTTCATTGACTTCTTTAGGCTGTATGTTTTGGTTTTCTTTGTCACCAAAGAAAGAATCCAAAATCTGAGACTGAATCTGGGTGTGTTTTTGCTGCTTGGCCATATTCCCAACCACCTAATTTGACCCTTGAGTTTTTCAGTAGGGTATGACTGCTTGTAGACTAAAGAGTTCTATGTTCCACATTTGGGGGGGATGCGCTAGCTCTGCCACACCAGCACTCCTCCTTCCCCAAGAACCCTCAACCCAGACTGGGCTTAGATCTTCAGCAGGCTGTGCACTCCTGCTCTGATCCGCCACTTAATTCCTCCTACCAGGTGGGCCTGCGGCCAGAAGCAACAGCAGCTGTAGCTGCCTCACCTCCGCTGCCCCAGGGGCGGTGGCCGAACCTTGAACTCCTTCCACTCCAGCAGCTTTTCCCACTAACCTTCTCCACTGTCTTTGGTGTTTGTGGGTTGAGAAGTCTGGTCACTGATTCAGGGTGCTAGGGCCCGCTCCGCCCGGCTCCTGGTCGGGTTGGTCCGAGCCGCTCACGCTGCGCTCTGCTCTGCTCTGGTCCCAGCTCCCAGCTCCCAGCTCCGTGTGGGATAGACCTCACCCAGAGACCATCCAGGCTGTCCTGGGCTGGAGCCCTGCTTCCCTCTGCTGTTTTGTGGCTTCTGCAGTTCTAGAATTGGTTCAGAGCCATTTTTTATAGGTTTTTGGAGGGACTCGGCGGGGAGCTCACGCTAGTCTCTGCTTTCCAGCCGCCATCTTGGCTCCACCCCACAAGTTATTCTTTCAATAAGTGCTAGAGGATATTCTTTTTTGAATTCTTTTAAAAATATTTAAAAATGTTTAACACTAACTTTTAAATTTTTGAGTTATAAATTCTGTCCTTTCCTCCATTCCATATCCCACCCATTGAGAAAACAAGCAATAGAATACCCATTATGGATTCAAAGTCATGTAAAATGTTTCCATATTAGCTCTGTTGCAAAAAAAAAAAAGCAAGAAAAAGAAAGTGACAAAAAAAGCTTCGATATTTACTCAGAGTTCATCAGCTCTCTCTCCATGGTTGGATAGCATTTTTCATCATGAGTCCTTTGGAATTTTCATGGATTATTGCATTGATCAGAGTAATTAAGTCTTCAGTACTTAAGTTACATTTCAATAACCAGTGTTCTTCCGGTTCTGCTCACTTCGCTTTGCATCAGTTCATATCAGTTCATAGGCTTCTTTCCAGGTATTTCTGAAACCATCTCCTTGTGAGAATTTATTATTGATGCAATATTTTATTTTGCTCTGTAATTGATTTTATTCTGCAACTGTATTCTATGTAACAAACCTCAGACTCTTCTTTGTCTTAAAGGGAAGAAACATGAGTTCAAGAGTTCAGTCTTCTTCCCTCACAGTTAGATGTCAAAGTTTATTCTTCTTATTGATTACTTTCAGTTAAAGGAAAACTCTGAGCTAAGTTTAGAAGTACAGTACTCTCATAAAACATTTTATGTCTAAGGAAATTGTTTTCCTAGCACTGCCTGCAATTCGCTTTGCCAAGGAAGCTTGTTATCCCTGATAACTTCAGCTTACCTTAGAAACTCCATGACATCTGTGTGCTACCCTTGAGAATAGATAAGCTGACCTTATCTCATCTTAGCCTTATCATTGCCCAATTAAAAGTGGTCATATCTCATTCCCAGGTGCCACTGAGTCTACTAACTCTGGTCCACTATCAATGGCCTTGGGGTGAAGCTGAAGCCTTCATTTAAAAGATAGAAAGGTGGCCCTAGTCCTTTCTCTCTCTCTCTCTCTCTCTCTCTCTCTCTCTCTCTCTCTCTGTTTAAACTCTTTCCCTCAGTGTAACCAATCATGATTGTTCACATCCTTGAGGCTGACAATCCTACAACCAACTGTCTGATTTTCTCACCTGTTCTTTTCTGTTTTTTTTTTTTCTATGCCCATAAAAAGGAGTTGCATCTTTGATTCTTTACCTCTGGCTAGAGACTGAGGCAAGACATTAGACCTGCTTTATTAAGAAGTAGCACCTCTGAGAATGAACTAGTATATTTATAAGAAAGAGTTTGCATCATTCCAGCTTTTGTTGAATTTCAATCATGACACCCTTCCTCCTTTCTAACAGCACAATATGCCACACCTTATTTAGCCATTCCCCAATTTCCAAGTCTTGAGGCATGTAAGTTGCAGAAAAGTTGCCAGCCTGCATTGGCAGAGGGAGTTTACTTGTTGACACTTCCCCGTACCATGAAATCACCAGTTCAGTCCATTTTGCTGTCCTTGAGGAAGGAGAAAACACTGACAGTTTTGAGGGAACGAGGAAGGCCACATGGAGAAGGTGTCGCCTGAACTGAGCATTGAAGGAAGGTCAAAGGTGAGGAAGAAGTGTATGCCACCTCTAGGGGATGACCTGTGCAAAGAAGGGTTTAGGGGGAGGAGCTGGAACGCCAACTTCAGAGGAGAGCAGGAAGGCCATTTGGGTGGAATGTGGAGTAACTGGAGGGGAGTGACATGTAATACACAAGTAACAATAAACTAGAGCAAGATTATGAAGGACTTTACTATCCAGGGTGAGGAATTTGAATTTTCTCCTGGAGACGATGGGGAGGGTGAAAATTGTAATGTTTATATTGTTTGATGTTATAGTTATAATATGACATGATATGATATAATCTAAGCCAATCTAACCTAATCTAATTATATATAATGTAATATGAAATAATACTATAGTGCGGTAGCACATGTAATATGATATGACATAACAAACATAACATAACATTACATAGCGCAATGTAACACAACACAACACAACATAACATAATATAATATAGTATAATAGAATAGAATGTAGTAGAATAGAATGTAGTATAATAGAATAGAATATAGTATAATTAATATAATATAATATAATATAATACAATACAATACAGTATAGTATGGTAAAGTGTAGTATAATATAATATAATATAATATAATATAATATAATATAATATAATATAATATAATATAATATAATATAATATAATGCAATGCAATACAACACAATACAATACAACACAACACAATACAACACAATACACTATAATATAATAATAATGCTAGAACTCCAATTTGGAGTCACTTAGGCTAAGTGGTCCTAAGGCCCTAGTGGAAGTCAGATGTACTTCTCCACTGTTCTAAACTCTTGTAACCTTGTGTCAGGCATGCAGTACTCCAGGCTTCTGACTGGATGAAACTTCTGAGCAGCTGCAGCCATAGGAGGGTCTGGGTTCATTCTGGGGGATTTCTCCTGTGTCTGACACTACTCCCACTCAGAAAACTTGAGCACTGCACCATCTGATACCTCTCTGCAAACACAGGCAAAACTCAAAGAAGGAAACATTTACAAGTTAAAGAGAATAAATAGAACTTGTATCAGAGCTCACCAAAGAGGCTGCCCCCTGACAGTGGGCCCTTCCCCAGAGCCCTCAACGGCCTCAGCCGCTTACTGTCCTGTGGGGCTCCCAAGTGTGGAAGCTGCAGCTGCTGCTAAATGGAGTTAGGCAGAGGTCTTTGTTCTTCCCCTTGTCTGTTACCTGTGCAGGTCTTCCCAGCTTCCAGAAGCAGCAGCAGCATCAGCCCTTCCTGCAATTTTCTGTCCACCTTTGTTTTTTTGCAGCAACCAGCAGATGATAAAGCTATTCATTTCCCCCCTCTTACCCCTTGTGGGGGCATCTCTGTGCCCCTAGAGAGGCATATTTTAGAGCTTCTTTGCAGCACGAGGCACTGATTCCTGCCCCCCCCCACCATGTTTCAGTTGAAATATAGCACTAACCCTAATACCTCTGTTCTAAAGCCTCTCACTTGCATTTGTGTGGGACAATAATTCCCCCCAAATGAAATAACAATCAAAGGTCTGTCAAGGTAAAGACAGAGGCTTTATTTGCAAGTCTTGTGTGAGAACTGGGCATCGCCTACTCGAGGGCGGAATGGGGTAGGGAGGCCAGTTATATAGAGAGCAGACAGACAGTTTATATACCACTCTGGACAATTCTAAGAAATGCCCATAAAACCCCCTTACAAAACAATTCTAAGAAAGACCCCTAAAACCCCCTTACAAAACAATTCAAAGAAAAACCCCAAAGTCTGGACATCTATCCCCATTGGTGGGAATAATTGGCCTCACATTCTTGAAACAAGGAAAGATTCTTAATCTAACACCTTAATCCCAAACTAAAAGACAGCAGTTACAGGCATGATGCAGGATGTGGGTTTATGTGGTATATGTGCAAGTTTAAGCGGGGAGGGGGAGAGTTAACTTTAAACTTTATAATATAGCTCAGGGTTTATGGAGGCTAAAATATTAAGCATCCTTTTCCTTAAATGAGAGACTTTCAGCCATTCCACTCACATTGCTTCCTATATTCTGTCCTCTTTTGACACTTCTCTCCCACCCGCACCTCTCACCATCAACTCTGGAGTCAGGAATACATCCTATGCTTTCAATTCCTGAACTGCATTCCACTCCACTTGATATTAAGATGGGACACTGACTCTTGTCAATTTCCCCTTAGGCATTCAATAGCATGTTCCCCACTCACCTCCGCACTTCCTTGCCTTGAAGTCATTTCTTTATTTGGTTTTAAATAGTATTTTATTTTTCCAATTATATGTAAGACAAATTTAAACATTCATTTATAAACAGAATCTTGAGATCCAAATTTCTCCCTCTTCCCCCTCCCACCTCCCTAAGATGGTAAGCAACTTTATATAGTTTATGTGTGTGCAGTCTTGTAGTACTTATTTCCATATAAGTCATGTTATGAAAGAAGAAACAGAATAAAAGGAAAAAAGAAATAACATAGAATGAGAAAAATAGTGTGCTTAGATTTACATTCAGATTCCATTAGCTCTTCTATGGATGTTGATATCAATTTCCACCATGACTCTTTTTGAATCATCTTGGGTCATTGTATAGCTGAGAAGAGCTAAGTCAGCCAGTTGATCATTGCACATTGTTTCTGTAACTGTTTACAATGGTCTCCTGGTTCTGCTGACTTTCCTTTGCATCAGTTCAGGTAAGTCCTTCTTGGTTTTTCTGAAATCATCCCACTCATCATTTGTCGTAGCACAATAGTATTCTATTACATTCATATACCACAACTTCTTCATTCATTTACCCCAGTTGATGGTCTTCCCTTCCATTTCCAGTTCCTTGCCACCACAACAAATGCTGCTATAAATATTTTGGTACATGTATGTTCTTCCCCTCCTCCTCCACCATGACTGATCTCTATGATATACACCTAGTAGTGGTAATCCTGGATCAAAGTTTTATAGCCCTGTGGCCATAGTTCCAAATTGTTCTCCAGAATGTTTGGATCAATTCAAAACTCCATCAATGGTGCATTAGCATGCCAATTTTCCAACCTCCTCTCCAACATTTATCATTTTCCTTTTTTCTCATATTAGTCAATCTGATGGGTGTGAAGTGGTACTTCAGAACTTTTTTGATTTGTATTTCTCTAATCAGTAGTGATTTAGAGGATTTTTAAAAAATGACTATTGATAGCTTTAATTTCTTCATCTGAAAACTGTCTATTCATTTCATTGACAATTTATCAATTGGGTAATGAATTGGTTTTTGTTTTATAAATTTGAATCAATTTTCTATATATTTGAGCAATGAGGCCTTCATCTGTAACATTTGCTGTAAAAATTGTTTCCCAGCTTTCAGCTTTCCTTCTAATCTTGGTTGCATTGGTTTTGTTTGTGTAAACTCTTTTAAATTTAACATAATCAAAACCACCCATTTATATTTCAAAATACTCTTTATCTTATTTGGTCATAAATTCTTCTATTCTCCAACAATCTGACAGGTAAACTATTCCTTGCTCTCCTCATTTGCTTATGGTATGACCCTTTCTGTTTGAATCATGTCTCTATTTTGACCTTACCTTATCGGTAAGGTCAAAATTGGTAAGGTTCTTAAGATGTAAGATGTTAGCCTACATCTAGTTTCTGCCATACTGTTTTTTAGTTTTCCCAGAAGTTTTTGTCAAAGAGAGAGTTTTTATCCCTGAGACTGGAGTTTTGTTTTTAACAAACAGTAGTTTACTATGGTCATTTACTACTATGTCTTGTGCACCTAATCTTTTCCACTGATCCAGCACTCTATTTCTCAGCCAGTACCAGATACTTTTGATGATTGGCACTTTATAATGTAGTTTGATATCTGGTATGGCTAGGCTACCTTCTTTTGCTTTTTTTTCCCCATCAATTCCCTTTATATCCTTGACCTTCTGTTCTTCCAGGTGAATTTTGTTATGTTTTTTTCTAGCTTTATAAAATATTTTTTGGGTAGTTTGATTGGTATGGCATTGAAGAAAAAAATTAATTTAGGTAGAATTGTCATTTTTATTCTATTGTCTCAGCCTAAACATGAGCAATTGATGTTTTCCTAATTCTGTAGATCTGACTTTATTTGTATAAAAAGTATTTTGTAATTGTGTTCATTTAATTTCTGGGATTACTTAAGTAGGTTGAATCACAAGTATTGTATATTATCTACAGTTATTTAAAATGGAATTTCTCTCTCTGTGTCTTGCTGCTGGACTTTGCTGGTAATATATAGAAAGGCTAATGCTTTGTACGGGCTTATTTGATACCCTGCAAATTTGCTAAAAATTTTTAGTTGATTCTTTAGGTGAGATTCTCTAAATATGCCATTATATCATCTGCAGAGAGTGATACTTTTGTTTCTTCATTGCCTATTCTAATTCCTTCAATTTTCTTTCTTCTCTTTTTGGTGAAGCTAATAGTTCTAGTACAGTATTGAATAATAGTGGTGATAATAGGCATTCTTGGTTCACCTCTGATCTTACTGGGAAAGTTTCAAGCTTTTCTCCATTGCATAAGACACTTCCTGATGGCCTCTAACCTGGGAATAGCTGGAGCTTAACAGAGCATGCTGGAACACTGTGTTAGGGGAGGCACAGTGCTTTGAAGTATGCAGAAAACAAACAAAAACAAAAATTGAAACAAGCAGAGGCACACAGCACGAAACTTATAGAGGCCAGTAGAAAACAGAGGTGTGCATAGTACATCCTTTCCAGAACTGAGTCAAGGGAGGGGCCCCTGAGTTTCCCTTATTAAGAAAGATGACCTCAATCAAGCCTGAGTTCAGGAGATCGGAGTAGGAACTAAAGGAGGAGGACTCAGCAGACTAGGGGGAGGTTGGACCCTAGAGAAATCTCTGGTGGCACCTATTTCACTTCTACTATTATTAGAGAGTCCAATGTGCAAGTTCTGTGTCCAATCTCACTTCCGACATCAGTTAATGTTAAACAGACCAGAACCAGCCTCTAACCTGTGGGTGGTGGGAGTAACAAAAAGCAGGCCAGAGGCAGGAGAGTCAGGACCCAAATAGAAGTTTAATTTCAAAGTGAGGAAACTCTTACAAGCAGAAATCCTCCTGAGGAAGAGGGCTTCACATGTTGGGGCAAAGGCAGTGCTTACATACATGAAGGCCGCAAGTTCGCAAGTTGGGGTGGGGGAGGGGTTCTATCACGACACAATGATGCTTAGGTCTCGAGTAGCAGTTCCCATTGCAGGCTCATGCATGGACCGTGCTGGTGTTCCTGGGTCCTGTGGGAACAGTCTCCAGGTTGATACTCTCACAGCAGGGTACAGAACCAGTTGATGTCGTGGAGACAGGAGTGCAGTGCTTGGTTTAGTTTACTTAGCAATTACAAGAAACAGGGATTGGAGGTGTAATGGCTGGCTTTAGGCTGTGCCACGTCGGTTCTCCTGTTCGTGGGAAATAGGGTGCAGTGAACACTTGGTGCTGGTCAAAGCAATATACTTTGCCAGAGGGTGAGATCATCCAGAGTAGTAAGGATTGTTGTTATTCCAAGCTCAGGGCACAGCCTGCTTGCTGGGCCTTAGCTCTGTGAAACAGGGTGTCTCCAAATATCTTGACAGGTTAAATTTTGTGCATGACTATAACAGAATGCTGTTATAAGGGAAAATAATTTGTATTGCACCACAAGGTTGTAAAATAGAAAAGGAGGCAATAGGGATGTTGACAAAACTGCATGATCATTTGTAGAGGAGACCTCGAGTTTTTCTTGAAAACAGAATTTCTTCAGGATAATCAAAGGAAGTGCATCAATGTTATATCAAATGGAGAACTATGTGTGGTAAAGAGAAGAAACCAGAGTTTGATCAAGAGTATGAAAACTGGGGCTATTTAGGGGAATTTTGTATTCTTTCTCTTGGGTTACCTGCAGGTATATATTCAGCCTACACATGGATGCATCCTGGCTACCGTATGTGACAATCAGTAAACTCCTCACTAACTTGAGATTGTTTCTGCTTTCTGATTTTTACCACCCAACAACAGTAAATAAAAAGCATGGGCGGTGTGGGGAGGGTTTCTTATAAGAGTTGACAACTCAAGGAAAACCTTCAGCCTCCAGTATCCAAAGAGCTTACACTATGTTTATGAAAACAATATTTACTTCTGAGCCCAAATGGTAATGGTGACAAGATAACCTATGACCCACAATCTGGTAAAAGTATGTAGGAAGTGTTGTCGAAGGCAGAGAATAGGCATCATTAGCATGGAAAAGGATTATAGGTAGGGAAGGTTTGGAGAGAGGCCATATGTTTGTAGCTGGTTCTTAAAGGATGAGTATCATGGGAGTGATGGCTAAGAAAAGGGCAAATGCTTCATGGGGTAAAAAAAAACAAAACTCAACACAGAATGGAGCTATTAGTTCCTAATTGTTCAAAATGAGTTTTCACTTCTTGCCTTCTCCTGGCTCTTCCTAGCTGCCTGTTCCCATAGCTGAACATAAGAAGTTAGGAAGTTATATCTGCTATTGTAAAATACCAGGATACATTCTTCTGAAGGGCATTGCTCTTTAGCAAGCAGTGTGATGGACCAGAAAGAATATCATACTTGTAGACAAGAGATTTGGGTTCAGCTAATATCTGAATCCTTTATTAACCATGTGATTTCTCTCACTTCATCTCTCTTTGTATCACCAGCTCACATAGAGGAAACTAGATATGAAATGATTTTGGTTGTCAAGAGAACTTCTTGCGAAATAGAGACCCAGAAGCCAACATACCTAGTAGAAATGATAGAAACTTTACAACTTTCCAAAGTGTACTCTCATCATTCTCAGCCTCACTTCGGGCACGTTCCCAATTTTCCTCATAGTTCTTCCATGAGTCTTCTTGGTCTTTTTTCTTCTTATCCTCAAAGAACTTCTTCTTCTTCTTCCATTCTTCTCTTATCTTTTTTTCTTGTTCTTTTTTCTTTTCGAACTCTTCTTTTTCCTTCTTCAATTCTTCAAACACCTTCTTATATTTCCGTTCCAATTCTTCCCTCTCAAACTGCTCCTTGTAGCATTGTTGACGAGCCTCTGTGTCCTTCCGGAGGAGATCTTCCACAGATTTATATGTATTGTTGGTGTAGTGGGTACCTCCGTTAGCTTGCACCATCACCCCAATCATGGCCATAAGCTCTGAAACCTGGGCATCTCTCTGGACTCCACTAGCTTTATTGTTAAATGCACAGCATCGGTTTTCACACTTCTCCAACAGCTCCTTGAAATAAGAGTCATCAATGTTTCTTACATACTCCCCTACACTTGCTTCTCCCAGGTCTTCTTTCCGAGTGAATAAAATGATGAGAAACTTCACTGCTTCTGCTCCAAGAATAAGATAAAGCCGTTCAATGGCTGCCTTCTCCTCCTGGGTGAAACGACCCAGTTGCAACACCAGGAGTAGAGCATGTGGGCCTGGAGAGGATAGTGTCATGAAGCGAGCTATTTCTTTCAAATTGTCTTTCTCCTCAGTCTCAGTGTCAAAAATGCCTGGAGTATCAACAACAGCAATGTCCCTCCCATTCCATCTGGTCCTGGCTTTCCTGCAGACCTTGGTGACTGACCCTCCTGAAGCCTTGGACTCAAACTCTCTTCTGCCCAGGAGGGTGTTTCCTGTTGCACTTTTCCCAGCTCCTGTTTTCCCCACAAGGACAATTCTGAGTTCTGGCTCCCTTGAGTCTCCTCCACTCCTGTCTGGGTCTGTAGGAAACAGTAAGAAAGAAGAATGAATGACTGGGTTTTGTAGATGATTGAAATAAAGCCCTGCTCAGAAATCCCAGCATGACAATGAGGTGCCCTAGGGTTCTTGAAGGCTATGACAGTAGATCACTAGCTGAGAGGGTACTGATAACCTGGACAAGTTTTGAGCATGGCTCTGTATCATCCTAGGGAAATTTACAGATATTTGTCAGCAGAAGGGAGATTACCACTGCCAGGTAACTGTTTTTTGAGGGGTGTTAGGAGGTGACATTTCTTAGATTTACATAACTGCAAATGCAACCCTTCCTCTGGGGCATAGAATGAATGAATTATTATTCTTTGTTGGAAAATACATGCATGTATGTACACAGTTATACATACCCATATTATACCCAACTATATTAGTAATTGAGGTCATTTCCCATGTTAGGATCTTTGTGTGATATTTAAGTTTATGCCTCTGTTCCCTAAAGAATCTGAATTCCTATTTCATAGTGAGAATCCCAAAAAAGAAAAGCTAAAATCACCTCTGAACTCTGAGGGCAGACAGAAGTAAATGTTTTTTCGGTTAATCTTACTTTTGCTTTTTCTGTTTTTTTTTTTGTAACATGGCTAATATGGATATATGATTTTCATGACTGCAAATGAAAAAAGGGAGTCATATTGCTTGTCATTTCAATAGGTTAGGTAAGGGATGAATGGAGGACAAGTATTTGGAACTCGAAACAAAAAAAGAAATAAAAATCACAAATATAATTAGGAATTATTTAAGAAATACATACAATATAAAAAGAAAGTTTATTTCCCATCTCCTCTAGACTCTGAATTAGCAGTAAATACGTAGAATCCCAAAAAAATACAAACAAATGTGAGCACCTCTATAAATCTCTAATTCCTCACTTATGGGAACAACCCAAGGCCATTCTTCTATCACTTGACAGATAATTGGCAAGTTTCCTTTAAGGATTGTCTATTAGTTTTTGCTATAGTCTCTAAAACCAGTCAAGAAGGTCTCTCCATCTTGTCCAATTAATGTCATTGATCAGTGCCCATCTTGACTTGGATGGTGCATATCACCAGACATCATAGATAAGTTTCTCTATAGCTCCCTTGTCGACCAATTTTGAATAAATCCAGGAATCTTTCAGTTTTCTATACTCTTCTCCTCAACCACTTTCTGTGCTCCTAGATTCCAAGACCCAATCTTGGAAACTGAGGTAGCAAATAACACCTTTATCCTCATCTTGTAATCTCCACCTTCCTCTTCACCCATCCAAATTAGACTACTCTAGCTGAGATCAGAGCAGGGACTTTTCATATACAATAAAGGGAAAATGAAAAGTCTATTTTGGAGCCTCCACACTACTCCAATTCAGATGCACAGCTTCCCTTTACAATGCATAGCCTTCCTGGACCTTGGGAAGCTATATAGGAGTAATTTTTAATAAATCATTTTTGGACATATAAATTTTATGGTTGGACTGTCTTTCCTAGTGTAGACACTTGAGTTACCATATAATCACAGATTGGGAGGGCCGTTTAAAACCAAATGAAGGAAAGAAGTAGGGTACCTTGAATTAATCTCCTCACTTGAAAGAAAACAACAAAACACTTCTTCAAACACAGGAATCCCTTGTTCTAATTGTTGCCACTGAGGAGCCCTAGTTTAGGTCTCCCTCTGTCTCCCCAATTAGGATTTTATGGATGAGTATCCCCAGAAGCCCAAACAACTGTCTAGTACCTTGGATTCATAAATGTTAAATTCCACATGCCTTTTCTTAGCTGACCTCAAGCAAGTGAGGGCAACATTCCAGTCCTACAATGCAGGTCTTTTTCACCTATGACAGTGACCAAAGATTCCAACATAAAGATCTGGAAACAAAAGTAGCAGATAGCACCTTTTCTCCCATCAATCACCACCCTATAACTTTCTCCCCTTCCCCCATCTCAAAAGGAGAGCACATCCCTTACATCCAACAGAAAAGGGATTTTCTTGTACAGAAGGGGAAAAATGGGAAGCTATCTTAGGAGGAACTGCCACTACTACAACTACCAATTTGGAAGCCAAGGTCTTCATTAGAATGTAAGATTTCCCCAGTAGAATATAAGCTCATTGAAAGCAGGAATTGCTTCTTTCTTTGTATTTCTATCACCCAGCACCAAGCACAGTGTTAGACACTTAGAAGCACTTAGTAAATATTTCTCATTTTATTGGGTTAATTAACTGCAACTCTCCTTCCCATCTCTAGCCAACTGTAAAGAATATTACTTAATAGATCTGTTTTGGACACCTGAGTCTCCCATAGCTTTTTCTTCCTTTCTCTTCCTAGTATGGATGATACATTATCACACAATCACTTATCCAGAAAGGCCTTTTCTTCCTGGTGTAATCACTGAAATAGGTTTGAGGAACTGACCAAGCGTCTTCACTTCTAACCCACCTGAACTCAGACAGAGAGTCTTCACTTGGGCTTCTGCAGTGAGTGGCCTGAATTCAGGTCCATGGCAAGGGCAGGTTAGGGCAAGAGCATCACCCAGGGGTTGTTGGGGGTCAGAGTAGAGCCATGGACATGGAAGAACAGGGGTGTGTATGTTTCTGGGAAAATAATGGGATTCAGGCGGCAGGAGAGGCCATTCTTCTAGATTCATGGTATCCTCTTTCCAGAACACAGTTCTCTCTCTTCTGTTAAAATGTGGGGCCACTAGACAGAAAGAGCCTTGGGCCAAGTCAGAGGGCCCAGAGTGTTGCTGGAGAAGTCGGAGGTGGGGCTAAGGAACAGGGCTCCAGCAGATAGAATACATGCTGAGGGTCCCAAAAATCCTAGTGCAGTTTTAAGGGTTGGGCCCAGTCAGAGCGTCCAGGGTGGTGGTTGAGTATTGGGAGCATAGAGTGGGAGGAAGGAGGGAAATAGGGCTCCAGTCAACAGAAAAGAACAGACAAAGAACATCTGGACAAATTTAATTCCTGAAATTTGATCGATCATCAGGCTTAAAGGAGAAACAAAGACAAAAATTAGTCTCTGTCCTCAGGGAGAATTCTACCAGATGCAAACAGAGAAATGACAGTTAAGACTAGAGAACTGTCCACAGCTCAGAAGTTTTAGTGGGCTGCCCACTTTGGACCTGAATGAGCCATCAAGGGAACATAGCAGCTGAAACCTTCATGGAATGTTAGGTTACTTAAATAGAATCATAGAGGCCTAGGTTTCTTACCCAAGACATTAATTCTGTGCTATACAGGGTCTTTAGTGATATGAGGTATTAAGTAAGACCTGGTGCTTACAAACTGTCTAGGAACTGGAGGGATAATGTGGGATAGTTTGGGATAATGGGTGGCAGGCCTGCCTTGGAATCTGGAAGATCTGAGTTCAGGTCCATTTGAGGATGGGTAAAGTCCCTTAAACCTCGGTGTACTTCCAACAAATCTCTCAATTGTAGATGTCTTTACCTTGGATCCATGAACCTGTAGAATTGTTTTCAAATATACATATTTTGATAATTGCATTTGAATAGAAGTGGTTTCTTTTGTGCTCCCCTATTTTATTTTATTCTTTTAAAAACATTATTCTACAGAGGGCATCTAGGGAACCTTCATAATATTGCTAAGGGATCCAAACTCTGAAGCCATAAAATACTATGAGCTCCTGCTCTGCACAGAAGGAGTTTCCATCGTAGGATTTTTCCATGAAACTGTGAAGATATTACAGTTCCTGGTTGAAGAAAAAACCTTAAAATGAGGTCAGCTGTCAAAAAAGCTACCACAATCTTAGACAAAAGCAGAAGGAGTACAGAGATTTTATTCTGGGAAGTGACAGCCCTACTGTACCTCAAACTAGTCAGGTCCCATGTTCAAATTTGGGCACCACATTTGCAGAAGTTTGCCTCCTAGATTTCGGATTGCCTTCTAGATTTAGGAGGAAACTGTAAGGTTGTGTTAGTCCAACCCCTTCATTTGACAAATGAGGAAACAAAGTCCCATGGTGGTTAAATGACTTGCCCAAAGTCATGAAGGCCCAAAGAGAGAGACAAGATTTGACTCTGAGGTCCTCTGGTTTCTATCCTCTCTCCTCCTACAGGACCAGCTGGAGCTTATGCTGAGGAAGATAGTGAGGAAGGTGGAAGGTGTGGAGAGCATGGTTCAGAAGGAAGAATTCAAGGAATAGGGGGTGTTTAGACTAGAGGAGAGAAGCCTTGGATATGAAATGGTCAATGCCCTCAGGTATCTGGAAGGAGGCCACAAAGAAAAGGGATTAGTCATCTTGCTTGGCACTAGAGAGCAAAGCTGGTACCAAAGTGTAGGTTATAAGGAGAAAGATTTCTGCTCCTTTAAAAATGAAGAATGTCCTAACAATTTGAGCTCCTCCCCACCAAGGAATGGGCTGGGAGGGAGGGAGCTCACCATCACTGCAAGTAGCACAATTGTTAGCCATATAATAAGGGCAATTTGTTTTTCTGGTAGGATGTTGGACTCTAAAGTGGCTTCCAACTCCCAAGATTCCATGAAGGGCTCAACTTAGCATGTTACTTATATCAGCTATACCTTTAGAAATTGCTGCTTTCCTAACAGGAGGAAGCCTGACTACACATTTTATGAGAGAAAAAGATGATGGGGAATATGTACTGCTTTAAGTTTCGCAAAGTGATTTACAACTATTATCTCTATGGATCCTCACAGCAGTTCTGGAAGATAGGTACTATTATGAGCTCCATTTTACAGATGAAAAACTGAGGCAGACTGAGGTTGAGACTTGCCCAGGAGCACACAGATAGTAAGGGTCTGAAGCTAAATTTCATAATAAGCCTTTTCATCTCCAGGTAAAGCTCTCTGTTCACTACAAGACCCAGTTGCCTCTGGGAAAAATCTGTGTGGGAGCCTAGAGCCCTGTGCACAGGAGAAAGGAATATTTTAAAGGAGTATTTCCCATTGCCTCCAAGGAGCTAATCCTGTATATGGAGAAGAGAAAGATGTCTCAGGCCCCCCAAGGAAATGTTGTAGAGATGAGTTTTGATGCAGCCAGAGGTCAGAAGAGGTGAGGCTCTATGACTCTTTTCAACTCTAGAATATTCACGTTATACTTCAAATTCTCAAGTAAAACAACTTAAGCTGCCTTTCATTATAAAAATATATGTCAAAGATCACTTTTCATATACTTGGAATAAAAACCATAGCTCAGAAAAATGTGGGAAAATACTGTCAAGTGGGTATCATTTTCAATGCTAATAATTTCAGGCACTTAATTGAATAATCTGAATTAGTGGATTTCTTATCTACCCGACATTCTATTGGAAGGGTGAGGAAATAATTTCATTGACCAGAGGTGTCTGGATCAACCCCCTCCTACAATAAATGGACCCTTACAGCCTCTCAGAGTCTGACCCCCTGTAATTTCATTGTGTGTCTTGTCATTGGTTGGAGAAGAGGACCATGACATCATGGAGACATGACTTGCAGTTGACTGATTTGAGTGAGGGAGAGCTGGGCAAAGTCACCAGCCTGACTTTCTCCTCCAGAGCCACCTGGGTCCAGTAATCAGATACATAAATCAGGATGACTAGAGATGGCCCAGGATGCAGAGGGAGACCTTGGCCTTTTTAAGCTCAGGTCTTTCCAGAGTTCTCACTTTGAGTGAGGCACCCATTTGAGTGGATTGTGAAATCAAGGAGAGTCCCCTGATCAACCCCTGAAACACTTCAAGTATTCCAGTAATGAGACACACTGTCATGGATTTTAGTTACTAAGAGTCCCTTACCAGAGGTCGTAGCTTCCTCTGTGGTAGAGAGGGTCCTCACTGGGCCACTCCTCTTACTGCTCTCACTGCTCCAGCCTCCATCATACACAGCAGAAACTCGGAACCTGTACACAGTCTGGGGTGTCAGTCCATCAATGTCACAGGATGTCTTCTTATTTCCTGTGCTGTGTTCATGCCATTCTCCTTCCTCCTTCTCCTCAGCCTCAGTCTCCTCTCTGCACTCTATTCTATACTCTTTGATCTTGACTCCTGCTCCAACAACACTTGGACCCTGCCAGTGCAAGGTCACAGACTGTGGTCCTACCACAACAGCTTCTGGCTTCCCAGGAGGGCAGCTTGGGGGAAGTGTCCTCACAGCAAGGCTCACATCACTGCTCTCACTGAGCCCTAGCTCCCACACCTCAGCAAACCTGAACACATACTCTGTGCGAGGCTCAAGGCCACTCACTTTGAATACCTCTGGCTTTCCAGACACAGGGATGGTGGTCCAGTCCTCTTCCCCTACAACCTGGTACTCTACCTGATAGCCAGTGATCTTCTCTTTCTTCCCAGATGCTGGGATCACTGTGAGCTCTACACAGTCATGTGTGACCTCACCAATCTGGGGAGGGGGAGGTTTGACTGGTAGCTCAAAGTTGGTGCTGACCAGCAGTCCCTTTTCATAGAGGTAGATGGAGACCCCCTTGCTCTCCACAGCTGGAACAGATGCCACAATGAATTGAGTCTTCTTAGAGGAATGATTGGCCTTGGCAAATGTTGAAAAGGATTCTGCCAATTGTATTGCCTTTCTCCTTGTCTCTCTGTCCTCTAGCCATGAGGAATATGTCATTTGCTCACAGTCAGGACTGAATGATTCTGGATTCCGTAGCCACTGTTTCCAATCTGCTAAGTAGGGTTCCTCCTGCAAGGAGGTGAATGCAAACACCAGGACAAATCTGTGGGGAGAGCCTAGTACCACATTGTCTACATCATTCTGGTCAGTTATGACTGGCACCTCCTTCAGAAGGGTGAGGTAGAAATTGACCACCTTCATCTCCTTGATCTTCTGACCCAGGAACTCTGAGAGCCTCCTAGTGCTGAATGGGGATTGGCTTTCCCTGATTAAAATCCTGGTTAGCTCATCTTCCTCTGCTCTGCCTGCCCGGATCTCAGGTAAGGCCTTGGCTATTTCCTTCTGTAAAAGCTGTCTGTGCTGCCTATTTAGCTCCTGGAATAGCCTGACCTTTTCCCTGATTGTAGGAAAGACTGAGAGTCCTGGTGCCTCCAGCATGTCATTACACCTCTTGTCACACTCAGATAACTTCTCCAGAGTGTCCTGGGCATCCCACACCAAGCTAATGCTGATCCCTCGAGCCATCTTGGCAGCCTTGGAGCTCAGATTCTCCAGAGGGTGCAACCAGACTTTGAGGGGCACCCCATGGCCCCTAAGGAGCTTAGGAAGGGTGGCATAGACTTTTACTGCATCTTCATAAGTCACTGGACTGGTCTGAAGGGCAAAATCCCCATAAAACTTACACCTGAATTCCTCGGTTGATTTTTTCTCCCTGTCCTCTATATTCACCTCTCCCCCTACTTTTCCTGGTATTTGGGGAATCTTCTTTACTTTAGCCTTCAACCTTCCTTCTATATCCTTGACATTTTCATTGTTGGAAACTTTCTGATCAAACACAAAGAAAGCCTGGGCCCCATAGAGCACTGCAGTGACCACATGGGTGGCTGTTCCATTATCAAACACGTCATGGTAAGCAATATTCTGATATCCCAGGTGATTCATCATTAGGTGGGAATACTGTGTAGTCATACTGTACTTGAGAGTGACCCGAGCTTGCTGTTGGGATGTCTTGGTGTCATATAAATACTTGGCAGAGCCTCCTAATTCAACCAGCCCCAGCAGGACACTTGCTTTCAGCTCTGCAGGGATATTCATGGCCTTGGTCTTCTCATCAATAGAGTCAGAGGTGATGATGGCGATGTCAGTCTTGCACTGTTCTTCTGTGGTCACATTTCTCTCGAGGGTCTCCCTGTCCCATAAAGTGATGCCTAGAATGGGACAGAGACATTAAGGAGTAAATGGCAGATTGCAGAGGGACCAGAGAATAGGAGAAGTTATGCCTCTGAAGAAGTATAGCTCCTTCTGGATTGTCTTGGCCAGGCCCCTTGTTTTGAGACATTTCATGGGGCTAGCTAATAACACTACTCTGTAGCATTAATATAGCACTTTAATATTTGCAGAGTATTGGGGAGTCACTGAGCAAGCTGTATTACATGATTGTGATGGTATACTATTGTGCTATAAGATGAGGAGCATGATGCTTTCAGAAAAGCCCAGAAAGTCTTACATGAGCTGAGACAAAGTGAAGTGAGCAGAACCAAGAGACCACTGTACACAGTAACAGCAGTATTGTACAATAATGGATTGTGAATAACTTAGCTATTCCAAGCAATACGATGATCTAAGACAATTCTGAAGGACTTTTGGTGGAAAATACTATCCAGTTCTAGAGAAATAACTGACAAAATATGAAAGCAAAGAAATCTTTTATTTTTTAACTATTTTTGTTTTATTCTTGTCTATTTTCTTTCACAACATGAGTAATGCACACATATGTTTTCCATGACTGCATATACATAATCTAGGTAAAATTTCTTATTTTTCCGTAAGGAGAGAGGGGAAAGAGGAAGAAAACTTGGAACACATTTTTTTTTTAAAAAAATGAATGTTAAATGTTTTAAAATGGATATTTTACATGTGATTGAAAAAAATAAAAGTAATAAATATTTTCAAAATATTTTGCAATATTATCTCATTTGATCCTCAGAATAATCCTGATAGGTAGGTGCTATTAGTATCATTCCCATTTTTTGGGTGAGGAAACTAAGGCAGGCAGGGTTAAGTGACTTGCCCAGGGACCTATGTACAGCTTAGATGTGCCTAAGCCTCATTTGTACTCAAGTCTTCCTGACTTCAGATCTAGTCCATTTGGTTCCATCCATTTCACCACACAGCTGCAAACTACTAGCTGGCTCCTGGGAGGTGACACAGGAAGGCAGTAAGTGGGAGAGAATTAAGTGGCTCTTCTAGATCTTTGTTGCTGTTCCGTAGGTTCTGACTCTTCCTGACCCATGGACAATAAATGCATGGGGTTTTCTTGGCAAACATGCTGGAGTGCTCGCCACTTCCCTTTCCGGTGGATCCAGTGGATCCTTTTGTCAGGCAATCAGAGCTTAAATGAGTTGCCCAGGGTCAGACAGCTAGGAAGTGTCTGAGGCTGATTTTGAACTCAGGTCTTCCTGACTCCAGGTCCAGTGCTCTATCCACTGAAACACCAGCTGCCTCTCTTCTAGGTGCTGGTAAAGATCAAAATTCAATGTATATTCAGACGACTTGTAACCCTCATCCTTCTCAAGGGAAAGTGATAAGACTGCATGCCCTTCCCCCTTCCCCCTTATCCTAGGTCTGCCATTCTACCTCAAGTCTGCATTTCAACTTAATTTTCATCAGATTGGTTAACATGCACAAATACCTCAGATGTGTGTGAGTGTGTGTGTGCCTGTGTGTGTGTGTATGTGTGTGAGAGAGAGAGAGAGAGGATTTGGCCTCCATATCTCCCAATACTGTTTCTGATATAATTAAGACTCTGAACCCCTCCCTCGCTAAAGGTGTTTTTTTTTTTTAAAAGCTCAGTCTTTTTGTTAGGTCTTTGGAAGACTTCCTTTCTGACCTCCACCCTTCTTGGTTGAATGAGCCCCTCCTAACCCTGATCTCTTCAGACATCCCTCATCACTCCTGGCTAGGATGTGCCATCACATAGCACCTCCCATCACAGCAAAGTCATCCAGGTGGGTTCTAACTTGGAGAAAAAAGGTGAGACCCTCTAATCCCTGAGACTTTGTCTGAATCTGACTTTCTTACACTGATCATTTTTCACCTAGAAAGAAGTCTTTTCTAACACTGCCCTCTCCTGACATCTGGAACAAGGCCTTGCATTCAAAAGAGTAATTACCAGGGATGAAGGTATCTGAGCCACAGTCATACAGTGTTCCCAGATGTAAGGGTCGACCAAGAGCCGGGATCTCCATTGGGGTCTTCAAGGTCAAGCTGCTTGGAAGTTCTTTCCCTGCCATTTCCCTGAGGAAAGAAAATTGAAGCATAGGGCAGTTATCAGGGAACTCACTTTTCAGCAGACTCCAACCATAAATGCTCCATTGCTTAGGGACCAAGCTCCCCCAATCTCTGATAGCCTGGAATCCTGCAGAAGGTAGTTGCTGTCCAGGGGTGGAAAGGGATCATTCTTGTGTGAATGTAATGGTAATCAGGGTGGGGCTTTTTGTTGTTCTTCTCTTAAGTGTCTTTAATGATTCTGGTCTTTGTTTGAATGGGGCAGGTCCTGTGGTATCTTTTGTCTTGGAATGTTTGTCAGCATTACGATAATCAAAAGTCATTGAATTGTATATGATGTGCTGCTGGTGGTTGGACTGTTCCCACACTGATTTCTCACGTGCTAAATGGTGAGCTTCAAGTGGCCCAGGGCCCTGAGACAGGTATATAAGATCCGAAGTTGGAGTTTGATTTTTGGGGGTATGCTCACTGAAAGAATGGGGGTGACAAGACTCTGGGCAAGCCATTGAACCTGCCCCTCCCCCCAGCTTTGTAACCCAGACAGATAAGATGTTGGTGATTCTCTGGTAACTATGAATTGTGATTTGATCAGACAAGGTCTGTCTGATAATGTTTTGTAATTTCTGTTTGCATTTGCCTTGAAGTTCAGGGGGCTGATCTTTTCCCCCTGAACTAAGTGATTGATGTATGTATGTTTAATTAAACTAAGATTGTTAACCCCTTAAAGTTGTTTTCCTTAGAAAAGCAGCTCAAAGAATCAGTGTTAGCAGCCCTTCTGTATGCTGGTTTTATTGGATTTGCACAGCCACAGTAGCTGCTAGCCACATTGCTGTTAAAATGAAGGACACAAAGGAGCCAGACACCATAGAGTGAGGTGCTCAGTTTAGAGGGAATCTTAGGAATGAGTAAGGTCAGAGGGCAGAGGCAGAACTAGAGAGGAACCAGAAGGACCAGTTTGGTGGAGGGGAAGAAGTATGTATGGACCACTAGAAGGTATACAGAGTACTTTATATATGTTATGTCAGTTGGTTCTCACAACCACCCTGGGAGGTAGATGCTGTTATCATCCCTGAGAGAAACGTGGTTTTGGCGATCACTGGACTTCCTAGGCAGGGCCAAAGTCCTGAAGAAGAACCCTGTGATAATCCCTAGGGAAAGCTGTACAGACCACAGGACTCCCAGAGGAAGACCAAGTGGTAGCCATCCCTTAATCTGTGGGGATCACAGGGCCTCCTAGGGGTCAGACTCTAAGGAAGACCCAAGTGATGGCCCCTTAGGATGGCAGTAAGATCACAAGGCTCCCGAGACAGGGCCGGAAGTCCCATGTGATGTCCCCTTAAGAAGGCCGTGCAGACCACAGGGTTCCCCAAGGGAATCCAGAGTGGTAGCCCTCTTAACACCGCAGTGGGGATCACAGGACACCCCAAGACAAGATCCAGGAGTAAGCCTGGCGAGCTTCCACTGCCTGTTGCTTCCCTTCACTTGACCTTAGGAAAATCCATGTGATTTGCCCATTCACACCCAAAGAATTCAGGACCAGAGTGGGAAGAGGAAGGCATTTTATTACCGGGAGAGCGGGTGTAGTGCTCGTGGGAACACTCACACTGATACAGCTGCAGGAGCAGGGGTAACCGTTCCCTTCACTCCTGCTAGAGTCATGGTTAGTTTACAATCTTTGTTTTTTACATAGTTTTCCTAGGTTATACAGCTTATATAAATAGGATAATAATGATACAGAAGCAAAAGTGAAGTTAATTAGATTTTCCTTGTCTTAGTTTAGGATTAAACTATATTCTTTTACTTCCCCTACTTTCCCTTTTTAACATATGCAAATTATACAAGTCAGTAGGCCTAGATTCTTGACCAAGACCAGACCCTAGATAAGCTTGAACTGGTTCAAGTGGGTTTGACCTCTCTAATTCCCTAGACTGCCTTCTCAGAAAGTATGCACATTCGCACAAGCCTCTAACCTCTCACCTGACCGACCTTGAGGCCTGGTCTCTGCTAAAGCTGGGGTGGGGGAGGGCAGGGAAGCACACCTTTAGTTCTGTGGAAACAAAACTCCCCCTCCCATTTCTTACAATCCCCATTTGACAGTTGAGGGACCTGAGGCAAACAGAGGGTAAATGACTTGGCTAGGCTCACACAGCTAGGTAGTGTCTGCATTTGAATTTCAACTCAGGTCTTCCTGACTCTAGGCTCAAGCCTCTAGCCACTGCACCACCCAACTGCTTCTAGTGTGAGGGGAGATCCAAAGGCTGAGTTGGGTTCACTTTAAGAAGGCAAGGAGGCTGTTTGGTGGAGTCAGCCTTGAACCCTGGCCTTGGCTTAGTGCCTGAGGCACCAAGACCCCAGTCTATGGGGAGGTAGCAGAGAGAGGCCTAGTATTGTCTGATCAGGTGTTCCTTGGCTCTTACTAACTTTATGAAAAGTTAATAATCAGCATAAGTAAAAGGAAAATAGACCCCGAAGCTTTGGTTGTTCCAAACCACCCAATTGTTACATTTGTATTCTGGAGCTATGGAATTCTGGGATGATTTGCTCTAGGCTGAGAGCCAGGATTCCCTGTAGGCTCAGGCTGTTCTATTGCCCTGAGGGTCCATCTCCACAAGGCATGGTAGTTTATTGAGGGGAATAGATAGGCATGGAGGGGAATGAAGGGGAATGGAGGGGAATGAAGGAGAATGGAGGAGGATGGAGGCATTAGTAGATGAGGGTCTGCTTGGCATCTGAACTGGAGCAGTTGCCTTTGAAAAGTCAGTATGACATGATTTCAAGTGATGGTCAATCTGCCTCTGACTAGCAAACTGATAATCTTGGCCTTCCTCCCCTACCGCAAAGCAAGAGATTTGCACTAGCAGCAAAGGATTCTTCTTTCTGGGTTTGGCTTTGTGGTGTCACTGATGACCCCCCTGGGGCAGCCACCATCCATGCCCTGACAGCAGGGTCTTCTTCCTTATGGGTCCTGTTGGACCATTGCTTCTGAGCTGGCCATTCATTTGATTGCAAAGCAGGTTGGAGGCTGGGACCCCTCTCATCATGTCCTCTGAGATCTCCCTTTCTTGTCCTCCTCTTGAGCAGCTGGTGCTGTTGAATGCTGGAATGGCCTTATAAAGCATCATTTCCATCATCATCCCCATGACAATCAGCATTATGTGTCCCACCTTAGAGAAGCTGTATCTTTGATAAATGAGCACTGCCCTAAGTGGGGGGCTGGCTCTCCATTGCAGCACCATCTTTTATCTGGCCTCCATGAATATTTCCCTGCTGTAGACAGGTGGACAATGTTTACAGTTAGGCCTAGTTGACCTTTGGCAGCCCTCCCTTATTCCACACCCTGGAGGCAGTCTCCTGGACTTTGAGGTTTCTGTACCCTCAGAAGGGTCTATACAACCCAAGAAAGTGGATCAGGTCCCTCTTAAATGTTAGGATTCCTTTCCCAGTGGATAATTCATCCAGCTGCATCTTAGAAAGGTTTTGGGGAACCAAGGTGTAGACATGTTAGGAAATGTTTCGCTTTTTATTTTTATGGGAGATGGGAAACTCTTTTTTTCAATTACAGGCAAAGTTAATTTACCTGAAATAAAGGGGCTCCCTTAGCTAAAATGGTGGCAATGCTGCATCCCTGGGTGCAGGTAAGAGGGAGCTTTTATCAAGGCCCCAGGGAAGAAGGGGGCAGCCCCTCAGTAAAGCTTTCTATACTGGGGCCAAAATGTGGTATCATTGCCCTGCTGGGGCTTCTAGGGAGATAGGAATGTTGGATGTTCGGCCAGGAATCACTGAGTGAGTGGTGTCAGAAGGTGAGACTGGAACAAGCCTAAACAGGGCAACTGCTCCTGGAATGTCCTTCCTCTCCTCTCTGTATGTTGTTGTTGTTCAAGGGTGTCTGAGTCTTCATGACCTCATTTGGGTTTTCTTGGCGGATACTGGAATGGTTTGCCATTTCCTTTTTCAGCTAATTTTACAGATGAGGAAACTGAGGCCAACAGGGTGAAGTAACTTGTCCAGTCAGTAAGTGTCTGAGGCCAGATTTGAACTCAAGAAAATGAGTGTTCCTGCTTCCAGGCCTGGCACTGTACCCACTATACCACACAGCTGCCTGTGCCTCTCTATAAAGTACTCCAAAAGCTTTCCCCTGGGTTCAGCCTCTCTGCTGGTCTGATTACTGCCCTGGCCTCACAGAGTCTCCACTTCCTCACCATCCCACTCTGGACACTGGTAGCTGGTTCTTGTTTCTGTTGGCAGAGATCCTGCTCCTTGAAGATGTTTGTGCTCTGGTTCCACGTCTTATCTGTTACCTATGTCCCCTGGAGAGTCTGTGTCTGCTTCCTCAAATATCTCTGGAATTCCCCTGAATTAACTCTCCAGCTGTTGGATGGAGTGTCTGCTGCTCTACAAGGCATAACTTGGTCAAACTTGGCCAGGGGTGGGGCAGAGGAGAGAGGGGCTGTGAGCTGTAGAGGTTAATCTTTTCTCCCTTCAAGGATCATACTCCAAGAAGTGACATCAGACAAACCTGGCTCTTGCTGACTCCACTGTTGGCAGTCTTGTCTGTTTAACACTGGAAGGACCGGGTATGTCTCCTGACTGACACAAGGATTTTCAAATAATTTTTTATAATATAACTAAAATTCTCTTATATATCCAAAAGTACTTAAAATATTGAGAAGCAGAAATTATGGTTTTACTACCGGTTGCAGCAGAGGAAAGAGAACTCAGGGAAAGGGCTAGAGACAGAGGACATGCTCAATTCTTGGCTGCTGCCATGGCCAGGAAAAGACTCAAGGAGTGCCCCTCCAGGGCACCCACTTGGAGGAATCCTGTTGGCTTGGGCAGTGGGGAAACCTGCTTTCGATGCCACAAGGAGGGTCACTGGTCCAAGTGTGATACTTGAGAAATCAGTTATTGCTGAATACTGATAGCCAGCCCTTGTCAGTAGACACAGGTTCCAGGAAAACCCATGCCCCTCGGCTCCTGATAAAACCCCCCCAGATTGCACAAGGCAGAATGAACTTGGACCTTACCAGTAAATGTTTGACAAATGTCCCTGGGGTCCTGTGACTGTTCCAGGTAATGTCAATAAAATAGAAATTATACCAACTAAAGACACCTGTCAGGGTCTTTGTTCCCATTCCCTGGACCTTGCAACTTGACCCATAAATTTAAGGAAATAATTAACCACTGAACCTTGGCTTCTGTACCCTTTTTGCTTGCTTAATCATTAATAGTTCAGTATAAAGCCTCCCCTTGAGCTCTATTTGGGGTTGCTCTGATTTGGGTTGCTTGTGCCCCAGATGGCTGCTGGCTAATAAATTCTCGAATTAAAACTTATACTCTGTGACGCATCTTGCTCACTGCGTGGTTTGGTATAACACAAGGAGTGCCCCTCTAGGGTGCTGCCCCAGAGGAAGCTCCCAGGATCCAAGCCTCCAGGACTATGCCCAGCATGTGACCAGGAGGGACATTGGAGGAAGGATTGTCCCCAAGGTTGGAAAAGTGGTAGAGCCTCCTCCCAGCACCCTGTCCTCCAGTCTTCTCAAGGCTCAGAAGGAGGGGAAAGCCTGGGGCTTGGCAGTGCTCCTACTTTCTCCACCTCTCTCACCAAGCCCTGGGCAAAATCGAGGCAGAAGGTGAGGTTACCCACTTTATCATGGCTATATTCTCTTGTGTTGACTAATTACTCTGGCTCTACATGCCCTTGCCCCTTGACCCTCATAGACATCAAAGGGGAAACTAAAGGATGTCTCCAGACATACCTTCTTCCCTGTCTAGTAGAGGATCTGTTTTTTGAACCCTCCTTCCTTACGCTTTCCTCTTGCCCTGTCCCCTTGTTGGGAAGGGACCTGATGGTGAAATTGGGAAGCCAATTTTCTCTAGTTAAAGCTCATAACTCCCTTTTCCCTGTGTTTACTAGACCTCCCCATGTTCCCTCAGAGGTGTGGGAGAGGGTTGAGCCAATTGTTTGGGACTAGGGAATTCCTGGGCAAGCTACTTCTGCTGCCCCAGACATAGTTCTCTTCCATAGCCTTCAATATCCAATTAAGCCCAAGGCTTGGGAGGGACTGCAACCATTAATTGCCTCTCAAAGCCCTGACTCACTCCTTCTAGAGTGGGGCCCCTACCCAGCACAAGCTTTTGAGACTTTGAAAACTAAATTGACCACCACTCCAGCATTAGCTTTACCTAATCTAGAAAAACCTTTCACTCAGTATGTTGATGAAGGGAGAAGACAGGCCTTGGGAGTCCTAATGCAGTCCCTAGGACCTGAACCCAGGCCATTGCCTGTTTTTCAAAGCAATTAGATTCCCTGGCTGCTACAGCCATTCCAATTGAGGAAGCTTCTAAACCTCTAGTTGACCAGCCTTTAGAAGTTCTGAATCCCCATGAAGTTCAGAGCATCCTAGAAGCGGAGAGCCACCAGTGGCTGGCTAATCACAGGCTCACCAAATATCAAACCTTGCTCTTGGATACCCCTGACTTAATTCTTCAGGTGTGCCACACAGTCCTGAACCCCCGAGCAGTGTGGTACACAGAACAAGTGATTAGGGGAGCTAGGTACGAAATAGTCATCTTTAATTTCCTCCAGGGAAATTGTCTTTTACACCAGGGAAATTGTCCTTTTTCTATACTCCTATACTGCCTGTTTGGTGCTTGTTTGCTTAAGCCTCCTTGCCAGGTTTATCTCTTCCAGGCTCCAAGCCATCAACTTCCAGATGACTACTCAGACTATGTACCCCTTGAATGGCACCCACCATGGCAGGAACAGCTCTATGCCCCTTAACAGCAGGAAGCAATTTCAGAAGCTGAGACCTACACTCTTTACTCCAAAAGAATTTGGGTCCCATTTGTTTGAGAGGAGAATGATGTGGTTTAGACTGTGGGAACCCCCTTAGACCCCAAAAGAATTTGGGTCCCATTTGTTTGAGGGGGGAATGATGAGGGTACAGTCTCTGGGAGCCCCCTTGAACTCTCCTTGAACCTTCCCACTAGGTCTGGCCTTTCCCTAAGGCCATGAGCTTTTCATGCCCAAATAGCCTAGCCTAGCCTTCCATTGTTTGGTTACCTCTGGATTGCCTTCTGGCTGTTTCCCACCCTTGATCCTGATCAAAATATCTATACCCTAGTTCTGTTACCCTTAGCTCTCTTATTGTCTGTCATCTCCAGGTATCCTTCAGCTATTTCCCACCTTGGAGTCTGACCTCATCCCAGTCCTATCAAGCTCCTATTTACGCTCCTCCTTAAGACCCTCCCTAAACCCCTCCTCTCATCGCCCCAGGACCATCCTAGATCCCTCCTACAATCTTTGTGTATATAAGTTTCATCTTGCCTCCATGAAGGAGCTCAGGCTGAATCTAGCTCAGATTGAATCTGGCCCGCTTGAGTCACAAAGGATGGGATTTCTTAAGACAATCCATTATGGAGAATCTTTAATAAACTTTGTCTTTTTTCCTTGGTTGAGAAGGCTTGGGTGGAATTCATTCAGCAGGACCCAGTGTGTCAGTGGTTTGGGGTCTTGAGCACCCCTAGAAACCTATGGTTCCTTACCATCATCATTTTTCTTTAACCTCATCATTTTGGTTCCCTGAAATTCGGGAATACTGCTAATCTCAAGTTCTTCTAAAGCCAAGACTGGATGGTATGTAAGCCTCCCCCTCTCCCAATCCCCTTATCACCCTCCAAGCGTTTTGGAGGTGCTTTTTGGGCCAGACTTCCCAGGTCCCAGTAGGTCAGACAGCTGCGAGGCTGTTTTGGACTCAGCCTGACACTCTCAGGTTCTCGGTCCAGTGGTTATGTTCAAGGCCATGGACCTGGGCTCAGCTTCTGAAGCATAGAGGACAAGGATGGGTACCCTATCTAGAAGTGCATGCCCAATTTCTCAAATCTCTCAGCACTAGGGAATGGGAAAACCCCAGGTTCCTTTTTGTGTTTGTTTTTTTCTGTCTTGTTTTGTTCCTTTTTGAGGCTTACTCCCAGATCCTCCTTGAGGAGGAAAGGACTTCCAGCCCCCCAAGCCCTTAATGGGTCAACCCTCTTCAATCCTCAAAAATTCGCCTTTGGGTTATCTTTACAAAATTGGAAAAAATTTAGTTTCTCTAAGCAACTTAAAAAGAAAAAGCTAGTGTTCTTTTGTAACACTGTTTGGCCTCAGTATCACCTAGAAAGCCAGGAATTGTGGTCCATTGGGGGGACTTTACAATATAATACTCTTTTGCAGCTAGAGTGGTACTGCCGGTGAGAAGGAAAATGGAGAGAAATTTCCTACCTAATGGCCTTCGTTGAAGCTCTCTCAGAACTCCGTTCTCAGAAAAGATTGTAAGATGCTCATAGCTAGAGTCGCTCTACAAAGGGACAATGGGAGTCAACGGTACATTTTGGATAAGCCCCTCCTTATGGCCCCCAGGGCTTCAGCCCCAGCCCTTCCTGCTCCCCAACCTCCCTGGGGCACCCTTGTTTCTTGTATTCCCCCTTACTTGACCACCCACTCTTTCCCTTGGATTCCTGAAGTGCAACCCCCCTCTTTTCCTGCCTCCTTCATGGTCCAAGTCTCCTACCCTGCATCTCCTCCCATAGCGCCCCCCCCCCCCCCCCCCCCCGCACCGCCTGCTGAGGTCCTAGCCAAGGGTCTTGTTGAGGTGCCTCCCTCTGGCTCCTTCCCCTAAAGGGACCCCTACTCAGGTTTTGGACTGACCCTGCTGGGAAGATGACACTGTATAGTCAGAGAATTCCCTCAGGCCCTACTTTCAAGTCCCTAGGCATCAGGCCTATGCTGGTAAATGTTTCACAACCAGCTTTCCAGGAAAAAATGTACCTTTGACAGACTTTCAAGTTCAATCTACATTATCAATGTTTTCTCCATGACTTTTAAAAGTCTATACAAACCACAAAATAATAAACCAAACCCAGATTTTTAGGGCTTTCTTGAAAAATTAACAGCTGGTTCTGGGTAGCTAGCGAGAGCTGGCTCTAGGATGTATCTCTGCCAGGCACAAGGTAAACTCTTAATAAAAGTTTTATCTCCGTAAGTCAGTGTCTGATAAACTAGTTCACACTAAAGAGTGAATGACTTGGGAACAGTTTCCTGGAGAGTAATTCTCATCCTAGAGGAAGACTTGCTTAGCCTTCCTTTGGAGGAAACTTTTTGCTTGAGTGTTATGCCCTGCCCCCCCTTTCAGTTTCTCCATCTTGCCCCAGCTCACCCCACTGTTTTTATTCCCATCTCCACAGACCCCACTGTTTGTACTCCCATCTCCACGGACCCCACTGTTTGTGTTCCCTTCTCCATGGAAATAATCCTACCTCACTTTGTCCCACTGTTTGTGTCCCCATCTCCACAGAAATCTAATTGTGTTCTTTCCTTTAAATGCTCTTTCTCTTCTCTTGCTCGGAGCTGTTCGATTTGAGTAATTACTCCGACCAGTCATGCGCTTGAATAAATCCACATCCAAATTTAATATCCAGGTCTCGCTTGCTTTTTTTCGGCACAACATTTCTGGAGGTCCCAGCAAAATTTGGGGGTGGCCTGTGGCACCCCCCCCCCCAGACCTGGGCCAGGTAGTGTCTCCTCGTCCCAATCTCTAGGGGAGCCAGCCTCTGAGATGTTAATAATTGGCTTTTTAGGCCAGATGTCCCAGAGCCCCTGGAGCTCGAGGGGGAGGAGAACTAACCCACCCCACTGATGCCGACCTGCCCTCTATTCGTACTTTTGTGGATCCAGACCTGGGTCGACCCTTCTTCGGGCCTCTCTGGCCAGCTGACCTGAACAAGGTTGCCTTAGGGTTTCAGAAATTCCCCCACCCTCTTTGATGAAGCCCTCCACTGGAATCTCTTGCCTTTCCGGAAATCAAAACCTTCTTGCTCCCTCATTCAGTATGTTGATAATCTCTTGTTAGCTACATCCACTGAGGGTGGTTGCTTTCAAGCTACTCACTCTCTCCTGTCTCTTTTAAATTCCCTCGGCTACTGTGCAGATCTGTTGCACCTCTGTTTACTACCTTGGGTACTGCCTTGAGGCCAGAAATCTCTCTCTCTCTTAAGCTCATATCCAGGCCGTCCTAAACATTCCTGTTCCTACTACCAAGAAGCAGGTCTGTGAACTGCTGGATCTTTGGGTTTGCTGACCTTGCTAAACCCCTTTACTCTTCTGCTGGGTATGGCCCTCTAGTTTGGACCCTGGTGGAACAAAAACTCCCTTGACTCCCTAAAAAAGGCCCTCGCCTCTACCCCTGTGTTTGCTCTCCCTGGCATCACTAAGCCCTTTCTTCGTTTTGTGGCTAAGTCCTCTGCCCTTAACCCTGCCACGCTCCTTCCTGACTCCAACGATTTTTCTGTCTATTTACAAAGAACCGGGCCCCCTCACATCTTCCAGTAGGACAGTGGGAGGCAAGAGGGAGATCCTTGCCCTCCTGAACTCTGTTTGGCTCCCCTTTCAAGTTTCTCTTGTCCACTGCCTGGGCCATCAACTCAGCGACTCCCCTGAAGCAATTGGCAACTGCCCAGCCAATGCTGCTGACTGGGCAGCATCCCTTTTGGAAGCCACCCCCCTTCTTCTTGTTTCAGACCCCCTCCCCTCTGCCACCCTTCCTCCCTCCCATTCACCCTCGGACGATTCCTTCCTGGCCAAAAGAATAAAAAGAGGGGGGAAGAAGGAGTCCAGGTGGTGGGTTTTGGGAGATGGCCAAACTTTTGTAAAGAAACTCTTGAATGAATTGATCCCCTGTTTTGGCCTTCCCCTTAGCATTGTCTCAGATAATGGCCCTAGCTTTGTTGTCAAAACTTCTCAGGGTGTGGCTAGAGCCAGAGCTCTGGTCAGGTTGAACAAGCAAACTGCACCCTTAAAGAGTTTCAGGAGAACTGGGTCACTCTGCTCCCTCCCGTCCTGCTCCGCAGCCAATGCACTCCTAATAAACTAGGTTTGACCCCTCTGAAATTCTTTTTGGGTGGCCCCCTCCTATTAACACTTCCCTCATTAAGTTCCTACAGGGTCTGTAACATACCCAGTCTCAGCTTCATAAATCTGTCTGGGAAGCCCCGCCTACTCCAACTTCTGACCACCTCCACCGCTTCCAGCCCGGGGACTCCGTCCTAGTCCAAAAACATACGGCCTCTGGTCTTGAGCCTAAGTGGAAGGGCCCTTACACTGTCATCCTGACCACCCCATCTGCATTCAATGTTAACTCCATTCCTGTCTGGCTCCACCACAGCCATGTGAAAACAGCTACATCTGCACAATGGAAGGCAGAGCCCCTCGAGGACTCCCTAAAGCTAGGACTGTTCTGATCCCCTTCTTAATGTTCCTTTAACCCCTTCCATGGTCCCTGGCAATCCCCATGCCCCCAAGCTAAGCTCTACTTGGGTAATCACTACAGGGAACAAACAGTCCTGGACTTTCCAAAGTCACGAAGACATATATCTCCCCCTCAATACCCTTTTTGAGGGCCCACCAGCAGACGCAGGCTACTTGCTCTGTTCTACTTCAGGATGCCCAACCACATGTGCCTGCCCTTGTGTCACGGCCTACAACCTCCCCTCAACTGACCCTAGTGACTCCCTGTGTGTCCCAGCAGGCAGCATTGGGGGCTCGAACCTGTTACTCCGTATCCGTACAATCAGGTCTGACCCCTGGCACCCCAAATTCGATCTTATTGTCCTAAATCCTTTTGACCCTGCCTGGAGAAGCCTGGTCTCTCGGGTACTGGGACTCATTATTATCCCTTGGGAGACCATGGGGTTGCCACACGTGGGAGAGACGGTGACCCTGACTGTGACCAAGAAGCCATTACCAGGTCCCCATCCCATTGGCCCAATAGGGGACCTGGCCATCCCTGCCCCATTAGGGAACCTAACCATCTCTGCCCCAACACCTATTACTCAGGAACCCCACACCTATTAGGTTTCCTTGCTTGCTCTTTTATCGGCTGTTCATAAGACACTTAACAGTTCTAACCACATACTGGGCAAAAATTGTTGGATCTGTGTTAAGCCCCAGCCTCCCTACTATGTAGTGGTGGCACTAAATGCCTCCATCACCCCTATCTCCAACACAGAGAACTGCAAATGAAACCAATCACCGCTCACCCTTGGGGATGTGCAGGGAACAGGACTTTGCCTTACATCATCTAACACCACTTTATCCAGGTCTCAGTATGGCTCTATTTGCAAACAAACTCAGGAGATTCAGGCCTCCAGCTCAGACTACTTCCCGGCCCCTCCAGGAGCCTGGTGGGCGTGTCAGGACGACCTTGCCCAGTGTGTCTCTGCTACTGTGTTCCTCAGACACTGACAACATCCCTGTGCATCTTGGTGGCCATAATTCCCCAGGTTCCCTCCTCTCGGGTGAGGAAGGCTGGCACTATTTTTCTCCCGAAGGGCAACCAAGTTACCGTCAATGGCGAGCAATACCACTCCTCATCCCCATCTTAGTGGGCCTGAGGCTTGTGGGCTCTGCCGCCACTGGGACAGTGGCTCTAGTTAAAGGGGATCTCAACTATAAGGCCTTAAGTGCACAGGTAAACACTGACCTCTCCCACATAGAGCAGCCCATCTCAGTCCTAGAAAAACAAGTAGACTCATTGGTGGAGGTGGCCCTCCAGAACCGCAGAGGCCTTGACCTTCTTTTTCTCAAGCAGGGTGGCCTATGTGTGGCCCTGGGAGAGGCTTGTTGTTTCTATGCTAACAACTCTGGGGTGGTGCGGGAAAGCCTGTGGTTGGTATGCCAAAATATTGCCAATAGACAAAAGGAGATGGAAAACTCTGAGAACTGGTACCAGTCCCTGTTCTGTACATCCCCTTGGCTTACTACCCTGGTGACGACCCTGGCTGGCCCCCTCCTCCTCTTCATTAAAGCTCTGGTTATAGGCACCTGCCGCATTACTTGTTTTCTGCAATTTGTTAAGTCCTGCATAAACTCTGTTAAACTGCTATTGATTAGGGATCTCCTCTATCGATTTGCAAATCCCAGTCCCCCTGATTCTTGTGACAGATCCCCTGGGAATGTGTCAAAGACTGACATGCCTTGAAAAAAAAAGTGGGGAATGTTATGCCCTGCCTCCCTTTCAGTTTCTCCATCTTGCCCCAGCTCACCCCACTGCTTGTACTCCCATTTCCACGGACCCCACTGTTTGTACTCCCATCTCCACGGACCCCACTGGTTGTGTTCCCTTCTCCATGGAAATAATCCTCCCTCAGCTTGTCCCACTGTTTGTGGCCCCATCTCCATGGAAATCCAATTGTGTTCTTTCCCTTTAAATACTCTATCCCTACCCTTACTTGCAGTTGCTTGATTTGAGTAATTACTCCAAACAGTCACGCTCCTGAATAAATCCACATCCAAATTTATATCTTGAATAAATCGACATCCAAATTTATATCCGGGTCTCGCTCATTTTTTTCCGGCACAACATGAGGAGATTTTAAAAAGTACAATATTTGTGTGTATGGGGGGAGGGGGGATGGAGAGCAATGGCCAGATCACCCACCAGGAAGGTCAGAGTAAGGAAGGGCAGTCTGAGCTGGCTTTCTGCTCTTTCTTTGGGGAAGGCTAAGTAAATCTTCTTTTAGGATGAGAATGTAGCTGGAAGATACCTGGAGAAAGCAGTGCTTACCACAAAGAAATAAATGTCTAATGGTGAGATAGGGATTTCGAACAAGTATTTGGGGACAGGAAAAGGCAAAAAGGGACCTTTTTGGGAAACTGAGGCTTGCCTTTCACCTATAATACTCAGGACACCTCCTTTTCTGACTAAGGGTGATGCTGCCTTCCCATTTTGGGGTCATGACTTTCCCCAAAGCAGGCTGTGTAAGATGGACAGGTCAGGCCAGTAGACAAAGCAGGGAGCCCACCCACCCAAAGAGGCGCCACCAAACTCACCTGCCCAAATAAGGCACTGTGGCTTCTTCAAAATGTACAGCCTTCTCCCTCTTCCTTGCACAGCTGAGCTCTGGAGTCAGTGTTGGTGTGGGGTGTGCCTGGAGTCTGGCTCTGTGTGAGCAGCAGAAGGCACATTGAAAAACAAAATGGCTGGCTGCTAGAAAATGAAACCACCCATTTCCTGGAAATGGGAAGATTTAAAGAAACAGATGTCCAAGGTCACCTGACTTATCAACTGACTGGGTGGGCACAAATCACTCCTGTGGACTAACATGTAACCAGCTCTTAATTACTGGATCTTTGGATTAACTGGACCTTTGCTCACTCTATCTCTCTCTGCCTCCCTTGGTACTTACCTCCCTTTGCACCATTTTCCTCCTTGCTCCCCTGACCATTATATTCAAGCTCCTCCTTCCCCTTCCACTAAAACCTTCTCATAAATAAGCCTTCCTCTTTCTTTCACCCTGTAAGCTACACTGTCCCTTTAAGGCCCCTTTCACATGGAGCAGTTTGGTGATGAAAAGAAAGTAAGGGAATTTGTGTGTAAAAGAGAAGACTTAACTGTTAAGGGAGGTAAGATATTGCCAGTGTTAACAGATGAAACTTTGGATGCCCAAAAGGAATAGGAAAAGAACTTTGTTTTATTTAATAAAAACTCTTGTAGAATGCATGTGTAAAGGAATTGCTTTCACATGGAATTTGAGCAGTTTCAGGTAGAAAGTTTACTGTGGTATCCATGTAAAGTTCTCCAAAGTCTCACTGGATCCTGCCATCCCAACTAGCTCTCTTCTACCTGGTGGCTGAAATTCTTGAAAGAGTTGGCTCCAATCAGTGTCTCCCCTTCCTTTTTTCCTATTCTGTTCTCTTTTAGCATGTAAATTTTTTTTTATCTTGAACTCAAGTACTAAAAAGTAGAGCATTTCAATATATGCAGCAAAACAAAAGAGACCCTTGGATCTGGAATTGTGAATGCCCATTCTATACTGCTATTTTTAGGAGTACAGACAGTTCTCACTTTGCGTAAATTTGCATTGACTTCATTTAAAGAACTCTTTTTATAACACCATGGAGTGTCCTTGTCATCTCTGCAGTAAGATCTCTAATTACTTATTCATTAATTGACCTTGTAGTTGATAACATGAAGGCTCTTGTGAGCCTGGTTAATATTGACCAGGCCATGAAACTTGGATTACACCCAGCTGAAATAATTCAAACCAGTTTCTGAAAATGGACTGCTAAGGCCCAGCCTCTGGTCAGGGTATTTTCTCCCTGCAAGCAGATCAGAGCTTTTGAGATCTCATCACATATCATCATTATCCTTTTTTGAATACTGCAAGTTAGATGTGAAGTCTACCATTAGTCACCCTGATAGGATCTGAAGGACCCTCTAAGCCTCATACTCAATGTGGGTATTGACTTGAATGAGGGGACCTTGACAGCAGTCATCCATCATCCCCAGTTGGAATAGCCTGCACAGAGCTGGCTCTTCACCCTTTTCCCAGACTCAGACAATCTGGGCTCTTTCCTTTCTCTCTGATGGTATTCTTCAGGAGAGAAATAGGGAACTCCCTGATACCATCTCCTCCTTCCCCCCAAAGCTGAACATTTTCTTCAGGCAAGAAAAGAGCTTCTTAGTGATCCTCCTGGCCTGATTCTGTAACCCTGAATCAAGCAGCCCATTCAGAGGACACCCATGTCCAAAATGCTTCCAGTGTAAGGTCATCCCAGACTGAGTTTATACCTGGCCTTCCTAGACAGCTAAATCCACTCTAGGATATGGGATGAGGTCAGGAGCACCCCACACTTGGAAGGTCCTGTCAACCCAACTCATATGAATGATACAACTCCCACCAAATGTCACTTCTCCACTACAGATGATTGTGGGTATTGACATGATTTTAGCTACAGTCCTGCCAAAGGCCCTCCTCAGATGGATGAGTTGGTAAAATACAACAGGAACTCCCAACTGGCCCATAGTCACTGGAAGTCTTCTCAGATACTGAAAACTCTTAGTTCAGTATTTTCTGGGATGGCAGAGAGGGAGTGGGGCAGCTGGGATTTTGAGGGGATGGGTAACCACCACCCTCCTCCTCACAAGAAAATAGGCCAGGATTGGAATAGTCAGAGGAGGGAAACCTCATGAGGAGTGGACAGCCTTCAGTTCAGGGAATCTGAGAGATACATACATTTGTTGGATATAATTTGCATTCTAGGCAATGGTTCTGGCAAGCTTGGTCTCTGAGGGACTGGGTTCAGGTCTATCCTGCTGGTCCTCAGGCATAGACCTTCTTTCCTCAGTGTGTCGTTCCTGGTGAGTACTTGTTTTCTGCAATAAAAATGTTCAGGAATACTTAGACTTCATGTGTCATGTGTAAGGCTAACTCTTCTCTCTTACCCAGAATCCAGTATGGACCTGTGTTTCCTGTGGGGGGTCAGTGGTCACTCACTGAGTTCCCAAACTGCCCTCTCTGAAACTGTCTGTTCCCTCCTCAAATTACATCTCCCTTGAGATTTCCAGAAACTTCCAGGAGGCTGGAAGACATTATCTCCATAAGAAAATGCTTATTTCCTCATTGTTTAACCAAACTTTTAAGCTTTTGGGGTATGTAAACATAAAGAGAAAGAGACAGACAGTCAGATAGAGTCAGAGGCTCATATATCCAGAGGGATCTTGGAGGTCACATGGTCCAACTTTATGTAACTTTTAAGGAAACTGAGACCCAGACAAGTTAGATTACTTGCCCACACTCACACAGTTAGTCAATCTCACATGGGTTTTCTGTTTCCTCCACAATTCTTCTCTCTGAGTTTCACACCAAATAACATAATGTCTATGAAAGTGACTTGTAAACTTGTAAAGCCTTTGTAAATACCAGCTGCTATTATTATGACAAGGTGTGATGTGGCCTCCAAATGTCTTCCCCACTGGCCTGCAGTGGCCTCATCTTCTCCTCATGTCTGGCGTAAAATCCCCAAATCACTTTATTTCTCTGGGTCTTAGTTGCCTGACCTATGAATTGAGGGGGTTGGACCGCACAACCTGACCCCCCTAACCCTGGTGTGCTAGAGGCAGCTCAAGCATGCTCAGGAGAGCTGACTATTGGATTCTCAGTATGAGCATCCCTCCCTCTCAGACTCCCTGCCCTTGGCTCCTGGGTCTAGGTTTGTTTTGAGGATGAATTACCTGCATTCACCTCCCCTTTTGTTTAGTGATCTAAGATTGGTGAAAAAATCCAAGTGTTTGCTGGTAGTTTCCTAACCCCTATTTAACTTTGCTCTCCTAGCCCCTCCTTCCTCCCCAATTTTCTGGTGTGGGCTGAGGAGAAGGGAAACATCCTGGGAGCTGGAACTGAGGCTTAACACTGCAGCTAGTGGTGGGAACAGCAGTAGCAGTGGCTGGTGTGGCAGCAGGTTCCCACTGCTACACATCTGGCCCCAAAGGGACGAACCTGCCTCTTTCTTGTCCCTGTCCCAGGTGCAGGCCCTATCCTCCCTTCTCCTCCTCAGCAACTCTAGGCAGAGGTCAGGAGCAGAGAGAGTTGGAAGAGTGTGTTCAGACAGAGCTTTGATCACCTGTGCCCCATCCCAGCTGTCTCGTGCTCAGTAGAGATCAGTGATTTGTACTTCAATGGATGCTATGAATGTTCAATAAATCTGGACACAAATAATTTTACTGATACCTTTTGTTTTTTTCCATCACCATGGTTTCTGGATCTTATCCCCTCCCCCACCAGGGAGCACTCCCTTGCAACAAAGAGTGAAAGGAAATAATTTGAAACAGTGACCTTGTCTAACCAGTGCATCTTTTTGCCCTTGGTGTCTCTCTGGCAAGGGTGGGGAATGTATCTGTTCCCTGGGGACCATTACTATGTTTTGCAATTACTCAGAACTGTTTCCTTCTGGCCAAATCAACAAGGCCACAAGCACTTGCTAAGTGTCTACTATGTGCCAGCTACTGCACTAAGCCCTGAGGTCACAAAGAGAGGCCAAACCATGCCCAGTCCTCAAAAGGCTCACTCTCTACTTGAGTCTATACTATGGGCATAAATAATTAAATAAAAGGTAATTGGAGGAAGAGATGGGGTGTGGTATAATAGAGATCAAGGCTCAGCCAGGGACACCTGGATTCCAGTCCTACTTCTGATACTGGCTGACTTTGGGGAAGTTACCCTCTCAGTGACTGCCCTAGGATGCTCTTTTTTCCATTCTTTTTTTTTTTACATATTTAAAAAATGTTTAACACTAACTTTTAAAATTTTGAATTATAAATTCTCTTCTTTCCTCCATTCCATACCCCACCCATTGAGAGGGCAAGCAATAGAATACCCATTGTACGTGCAAAGCCATGTAAAACATCCCCATATTAGCCCTGTAGAAAAAAAAAGGTGTAGGGGGCTAGCTCTGAGATGGTCCTTGGTGAGAGAGGTAAATGACGTTTTCCTTTCAGCCTGAGCCTGCTTTAGCTACCCTTGAGGATGTGCAGAGCAGCATGTGGAGATCCAGCTATATTTTGGTAAACCTCCTAGGCCTGTGCAAGGCAAGACTATGTAAGGTAAGAGGGCGTGGGTCTGGAACCACCCTCGCTGCTGTGATCCTCATGAGAAAGAACAGAAATGTTTCAGTATGGGTATCTGCAGGGGAATGATCAGGAGTGTTGCAATATAGTGAGCATGGTGTATCTATGCTACATGGGCTATGTGAGACCCGTGGCAGGATGTCTCAGTAAAGTAACAAAGCAATGCATTAGGTAATGGTTAAGAAACAGTATAAAAGTCTGTTGCTTGCTTGAATAGAGTTGAGTTCTGATTCAGACTGTGCCCAACTCCTGTCATTTCTCCACGGAGCACCTGAAGCTGCTGGTGAATTTCAAAAGGGCAAGAAAAATAGAGTGAAAACAAAAAGCTTCAATCTTAACTCAGAGTTCATCAGGTCTCTCTCTGTGCTTTGACGGCATTTTTCATCATGAGTCCTTTGTGATTGTCATGGATTATTGTATTGATCCGAGTAGCTAAGTCTTTTACACTTGATTTGTGTTATAATATTGCTGAGGCTGTGTACAAGATTCTCCTGGTTCTGCTCACTTCACTTTGCATCAGTTCATAGACTTCTTCTCAGGTTTTTCTTAAACCATCCCGTTGTGATAATTCTTAATCCAATATTTTATATTTTATTTCCACTTTGTGATTGATTCCATTCTGCAATCATATTCTGCATTCTTTATAACAAACCTCTGCCTGTTCTTTGTCCTGAAGTGAAGAAACATGACTTCAAGAGTTCAGTCATCTTCTCTCACAGTTAGGTGTCAAAGTCTATTCTCCCCATTAATTATTTTTAATTAAAGAAAAAGTCTGAGCTAAATTCAGTACTCTCATAAAACACTTTCTCTCTAAGGGAATAGTTTTCCTAGCACCACCTGCAAATTGTTTTGTGTTAAGGAAGCTTGTTATCTCTGATAATTTCAGCTTCTGAGAAATTCCATAACATCTGTGTGCTGTCCTTGAGAGTGGATAACCTGACCTTGTCCCTTCTTAGTCTTATCATTGCAAAGATAAAAATGATTATACCCCATCTCCAGGTGCCACTGAATCTGGTAACCCTGGTCCACCATCAGTGGTCTTGGGATGCAGCTAACCTATTCTTTTAAAATAGAGAATGTTGGCCCTATTCTCGTGTGTGTGTGTGTGTGTGTGTGTGTGTGTGTGTGTGTTTAAATGCCTTCCCTCAGTGTAACCAATCAGGATTCCTCACCCTGGTGGTGTTGCCAACCCCATAACCAACTGTATGATGTCCTTACCTAATCTGTTCTGTTCATTGTTCTTTGCCCATAAAAAGGAGTTGAATCTTCAATTCTTTGCCTTTAGCTAGAAACTGAGGCAAGACATTAGACCTGTTTGTATCAGTAAGGCAAGATTCACAATATCAAAGGTGATCATGAATATGCCTAAATGGTTCAGAATCTCAAAATATAAGAGACTCTCTATGTAGAAGGCCAAAGAAGTAAAACATTTATTCAGACACTAGAGGATCAGATCCCCCAACCAATAATTCCAATTTGACATAGCAACAACTGTATCCCCAAACCAGTAAGTCCACTTCAATGTAACAGCAAGGAAATTAAAACACAATATTGCAACAAAGAACCAAGTCATCCTGCAACCTTCCCCTCTGCTAGGGCCTTCCCCTAAATACTCACTCACAAATCTTAACTCTCTGCTTGCCTCTTCCTCTCTTCCCACAGTTCTGAAAGCTTGTGGTTCTGAAAGCCATTGCAGTTCTCTCTGTCTCTCTCTCTCTTTTCATTTCTCCATCTCTCTCTCCTTCTCCTTGGGCTGAATTTTCCTTCTGAATTCTGATTTCTCGATTCTGTGAATTTTCAATTGTCACCTTAATGGCTATCCTAAGAACATATATATATATATATATACATACATATACACATACACATACATATATAATATATGTATATGTATATATATACACACACACACACACACACACACACACACACACACACACACCATTCTTAGTGCCCAAGGGCTTTATACCTAATCAGCAAAAGGGTATGGACCTGGGGTGTCACACCTAATCAGCAAAAGAGTGTGGGCCTTCCTACAAACAAGTCTCCCCTAATCAAGCTTCCCTTAACTAGCTCCATGCGAGGCCTATTAAATGGATGGGAACTATCTTTAATCACATCAACACTGCACTACTTTATTAAGAGGTAGCACCCCTGATAATGAACTGTTATATTTCTCAGAGAGATAGTGCCTCAGTCTAGCTTTTCTTGATTTTCATTTGTAACACCCTTCCTCATTTCTAACTGCACAATATTATTCCATCACCACCATATATCACAACTTATTCAGCCATTCCACATTTTCCAATTCTTGAGGCATATAAGTTGCAGAAAAGTTGCCAGCCTGTCTTGGTAGAGAGAGTTTATTGCTCAGAGATCTCTGTACTGTGAAATCACAGATTCAGTCCATTTTGCTGTCCTTGGGGAAGGAGAAAACACTGACAACTTTGGGGGAACAAGGAAGGCCACACGGAGAAAGTGTCACCTGAGCTGAGCACTGAAGGAAGGTGAGGATTCTACTAGGCAGAGGTGAGGAAGAAGTGTAATCCAGGCCTAGGGGATGACCTGTGCAAAGAAGAGCTTTGGTGAGGAAATGGAATGCCAACTTCAGAGGACACTAAGAAGGCCATTGGGATGCAATGTGGCGTAAATGGAGGGGAGGAACATGAAATACACATGTAAAGGTAGAATAGAGCTAGATTATGAAGGACTTTAATCTCTGGGGTAAAGAATTTGAATTTTCCCCTAGAGACAATGAGGAGTGTGAAAATTGTAATTTGTATATTGTTTGATGTTATGGTTATAATGCTAGAATTCCAATATGGAGTCACTTGGGCTCAGTGGTCCTAAGTCCCTTAAAACCTATAGTGGAAGTCAGATGAGGTTGTACTTCTCCACTATTCTGACCTGTGTTAACCTTGTGTCAGGCAAGTATTATTATTCCAGACTTCTGACTGGATAAAACTTGTGAGCAGCTGCAGCCATAGCAGGGTCTGGGTTCACTTTGGGGGATTTCTCCTGTGTCTCAGAAAACCTGGACACTGTACCATCAGATACCTTTCCGCAAACACATGTAAAACTCAAAGAAGGAAACATTTACAAGTCAAAAGAGAACAAACAGGAGCCAAGATGGCCACATGAAAACAGCGTCTTACTGGAGCTCTCTCACAAGTTCTGTCAGATTCCTATTAAAAAGTGAACTTGAGCAGATTTGAGAGAGTTAGAAACTGCGAACCGTCTGAGTGGGGCAAATTTCCAAGCCAGAAGAGTCTGAAAGGCTGAAGGAATTCATCTGTAGGCTTAGAGAGCACTTGGCATAAGGAGCTGCTCCAGACAGCACCAAAGCGGAAGTGGCCGGCCAGGAAACCCACATGGGAGACAGGCTGGAAGAAAGCTGGGCACCCGAAACCAGCAGAGCTCCCCAGGCCTCCCAACACAGGATGACAGTCTGTGGAAGCGACAAGAGGCAGCACAATGGCACTGGCTATGAGATATCAACTCCTGAGGCTTGCAGCCCAAACATATGAAACCCGTTTTCTTGAACTTCCAGGAGACATAATGGCCAAGTAAACGAGTCTAATCTCTCCCCTCCCCACCCGGAGAATTCCTCGGAAAAAGATGCTGGAATAGAGGAGACAGAAATGGAGCTTCAGTGGCTGAGCAGTAGGATTTCCTGAGTCCCAGGGGGCAGAGAAAGCAGGGGTCAACACCGAGAACCCAGACATACTCTTGCTCCCCCAGGGGAAGTGCCAGACACCAGCTTGAACAACAAAGAGCTGAGACCGTTGCTGAGGAGCAACAGTGCTGGAGAGCAACCCTAGGGGAAGAGACTTCAGACAGCCAATAACTAGACTCACAATCCCCAGAATAAGAAAGCTGGGACAGAGAGCCCTGAGCCCCAAAAGAAGAAATTTATTGTAAAGCCAGGAAAAGGCTAACCAACATGAAAAAGAACACAAAAAACCTGAGGACCATTAATTCTTTTTATGGAGAGAGGCATGATCAAAATACCAATTTGGAAGAGGATAGCAATGACACTATACCCACATCTGATACCTCAAAAGGTAATGTGAACTGCTGTCAGGCCCTAAAAGCATTACTGGAAGACCTAAAGGAGGATAAACCAAATTAGGGAGGTAAAAGAAAAAATGGAAAAAATGGAAAAAAAAATCCACTGACGAAATCAAGTCCCTAAAGAATAAGATTGGCGAAATGGCTACGGAGATTCAGAATCTAAATAGAGAAAAAGACGCCATGAGAGGTAAAATCAACCAACTGGAAAAGGAGACTCAAAAGCAAAATGAAGACAGTAACTCATTAAAAATTAAAGTTGAGTAAGTGGAAGCTAATGAACCTATGAGGCATCAAGAAGTAATAAAACAAAATGTGAAAAATGAAAAAATAGAAAAAAATGTGAAATATCTGATTGGGAAAACAACTGACCTGGAAAATAGATCCAGGAGAGACAATTTAAGAGTTATTGGTCTACCGGAAATTCACAATGAAAAAAAGCTTTGACAGTATCTTCGAAGAAATTATCCAAGATAACTGCCCAGAAGTCCTAGAACCAGAGGGAAAAATAGTCATTGAAAGAATTCACTGATCACCCCCTGAAAGAGATCCCAACCTGAAAACACCAAGAAATATTATAGCCAAATTTCAGATTTACAACGTCAAGGAGAAAATACTGCAAGCAGCCAAAAAGAAACAATTCAAATATCATGGAACTACAGTCAGGATCATGCAGGATCTCTCAGGTTCCACTTTAAAAGACAGGAGAAATTGGAATATGATATTCCAAAGGGCAAAGGAGCTGGGACTACAGCCAAGGATCAACTACCCAGCAAAACTTAGCGTACTTTTTCAGGCAAAGAGATGGACATTCAATGAAATAAGGGAATTCCAGACCTTCCTGATGAAAAGGCCAGAGCTCAATGGAAAATTGGATCTCCAAATACAAAACTCAAGAGAGACATAAAAAGGTAAACAGGGGGAAAAACCCGACAAATCTTATTAATCAATAAGGGTAAATTATTTACATCTTTATATAGGATTATATCATCTTGTGTATGTTTCATATATATGTCAGTCTTGAGAATAGTACAGCTATTATGACAATTGAAAGGGATACACATAGACTGTGAATGTCTGTACAAAATAACTGATAAAGGATAAAAAACATAATTAAGAGACGTAAAGGGAGGGCTATGAGAGAAGAGGTAAGGTGGTAGTAGAAAAGGGTAAATTACACCAAATGAAGAGGCACAAAAACACATTTTAGTAGAGGGAAAGAAGGGAGAGAGAAGAGCAGTATTTGATTTTTACTGTAATCTGATCTGGTTCAAGAAGGGAATAACATACACTGATAAGTACAGAAATCTAACTTGTCCTACAGGAAGTAGGAGGGGAAAGGGGGAAAAAGGAAATGGTAAGATAAGGGAGGGGAATAAAGAGGGAGGGTAAACTGAGGAAGGCGGCAGTAAAAAGCAAAATTTTGTTGAGGAGTGGAAGGGGAAAGGGAGAAATAAAAGCATAAACAGAGGGAAATAGGATGGAGAAAAAGACACAGATAGAAATCATAACTGTGAATGTGAATGGGATGAATTCCCCCACAAAACAGAAGCAGATAGCAGAATGGATTAAAAACCATAATCCTACAATATGCTATTTACAAGAAACACATTTGAAACAGGGGGATACACACAGGGTAAAGGTAAAAGGCTGGAGTAAAATATATTGTGCCTCAGCTAAAGTAAAAAATGCAGGTGTAGCAATCCTAATCTCAGACAAAGCAAAAGTAAAGATAGATTTAATTAAAAGAGATAAGGAAGGACACTACATCCTGCTAAAAGGCACCATAAACAATGAAGCAATATCATTGTTCAACATACATGCACCAAGTGGTACGGCACACAGATTCTTAGAGGAGAGGTTAAGGGAGTTACAGGAAGAAATAGACAGCAAAACTATAATATTGGGAGACCTCAACCTCCCCCTTTCTGAACTTGATAAATCTAACCTCAAAATAAATAAGAAAGAAGTTAAGGAGGTGAACAGAATTTTAGAAAAGGCACATATGATAGACCTCTGGAGAAAACTGAATGGAGATAAAAAGGAATATACTTTCTTCTCAAAAGTACATGGCACATACTCAAAAACTGACCATGTATTAGGGCATAAAAACCTCACAATCCAGGGCAGAAAGGCAGAAGTAGTCAAAGCATCCTTTTCAGATCATGATGCAATAAGAATTATTTGTAACAAAGAACCATGGAAAAATAAGCTAAAAATTAAATGGAGACTAAATAATCTAATTGTAAAGAATGAGTGGGCCAAAGAACAAACCAGAGAAACAATTAATAACTTCATTCAAGAGAATGACAATGACGAGACAACATACCAAAACTTATGGGATGCAGCAAAAGCAGTTCTTAGGGGAAGTTTTATATCTCTAAATGCTTACATGAATAAAATAGGGAAAAAGGAGATCAATGATTTGGGCATACAACTGAAAAAGCTAGAAAAAGAACAAATTGAAAATCCCCAAATAAATACCAAATTAGAAATACTGAAAATAAAAGGAGAGGTTAATAAAATTGAAACCAGGAAAAGTATTGAATTAATAAATAAAACAAAGAGCTGGTTTTATGAAAAAACCAATAAAATTGATAAATCTTTGCTCAATTTGATTTAAAAAAAGAAAGAAGAAAATCAAAAAACCGGTATCAAAAATGAAAAGGGTGAATTCACCTCTAATGAAGAGGAAATCAAAACAATAATTCAGAATTATTTTGCCCAATTGTATGCCCATAAATTTGACAACCTTAGAGATATCGATGAATATCTACAAAAACATAAATTGCTCAGGTTAACAGAAGAGGAAGTAAAATTTCTAAATAACCCAATCTCAGAAAAAGAAATTGAGCAAGCCATCAATGAACTACCTAGGAAAAAATCTCCAGGGCCAGATGGTTTTACATGTGAATTCTATCAAACATTTAAAGAACAATTAATTCCTATACTTTGTATATTATTTGGGAAAATAGGTGAAGAAGGAGTTCTACCAAATTCGTTTTATGACACAAATGTGTTACTAATACCCAAACCAGGTAGAGTCATAACAGGGAAAGAAAGTTATAGACCAATGTCCCTAATGAATATTGATGCAACAATTTTAAATAAAATATTAGCAAAAAGATTTCAGCAACTTATCACGAGAATAATACACTATGACCAGGTAGGATTTATTCTAGGAATGCAAGGCTGGTTCAATATTAGGAAAAGTATTAGCATAATTGACCATATCAACCACAAAACTAGCAGAAACCATAAGATCATCTCAATAGATGCAGAAAAAGCTTTTGACAAAATACAACACCCATTCCTATTAAAAACACTAGAAAGCATACGAATAAATGGAGCCTTCCTTAAAGTTATAAATAGCAACTACTTATTATTATAAGTAACAAGCATTATATGTAATGGGGATAAGCTAGATGCATTCCCAATAAGATCAGGGGTGAAACAAGGATGTCCGTTTTCACCCCTACTATTCAATTTGGTACTAGAGACGTTAGCTGTAGCAATAAGAGAAGAAAAAGAAATTGAAGGAATTAGAATAGGCAAAGAAGGAAAAAGACAAAGTTTATTAGGGATTAGCTATATTGGCCAGATCCTCAAGAAGCCACACCATAGGCTAGACTCTTTTTTTTTTAAATTTATTTATTTAACATATTTAGTTTTCAGCATTGATTTTCACAGGAGTTTGAATTACAAATTTTCTCCCCATTTCTACCCTCCCCCCCACTCCAAGATGATGTATATTCTGGTTGCCCTGTTCCCCATTCAGCCTTCCCTTCTGTCACCCCACTCCCCTCCCATCCCCTTTTCCCTTCCTTTCTTGTAGGGCAAGATAAATTTCTATGCCCTATTGCCTGTGTATCTTATTTTCTAGTTGCATAAAAATTTTTTTTTTTGTTTTTGAACATCTGTTTTTAAAACTTTGAGTTCCAAATTCTCTCCCCTCTTCACTTCCCACCCACCCTCCCTAAGAAGTCAAGCAATTCAACATAGACCACATGTGTATCATTATGTATAATCCTTCCACAATACTCATGTTGTAAAAGACTAACTATATTTTGCTCCTTCCCAACCCATCCCCCTTTATTGAATTTTCTCCCTTGACCCTGTCCCCTTTCCAAAGTGTTTGTTTTTCATTACCTCCACCCCCATCTGCCCTCCCCTCCATCATCCCCCCCTTTTTTATCTTCTTCCCTCTTCTTTCCTGTGGGGTAAGATACCCAATTGAGTATGTATGGTATTCCCTCCTTAGGCCAAATTTGATGAGAGCAAGGTTCACTCATTCCCCCCTCACCTGCCCTCTCCCCTCCTCCCACAGAACTGCTTCCTCTTGCCACCTTTATGAGAGATAATCCACCCCATTCTATCTCTCCCTATCTCCCTCTCTCAATATATTCCTCTCTCATCCCTTAATTTGATTTTATTTCTTTTATATATCTTCCCTTCATCTTCAACTCACCCTATGTCCACTCTCTCTCTCTCTCTTTCTCTCTCTCTCTCTCTGTCTGTCTCTCTCTCTCTAAATATATATATATATATACATACATACATATATACATGCATGCACATTCACTTATATATATATATACACATAAACATATATATATATGCATATTCCTTTCAGTTACTATGATATTGAGGTCTCATGAATCATACACATCATCTTTATATGTAGGAATGTAAACAAAACAGTTCAACTTTAGTAAGTCCCTTGCAATTTCTTTTTCTTGTTCTTTTTCTTGATTACCTTTTCATGCTTCTCTTGATTCTTGTGTTTGAAAGTCAAATTTTCTATTCAGCTCTGGTCTTTTCACTGAGAAAGCTTGAAAGTCCTCTGTTTTATTGAAAATCCGTATTTTGCCTTGGAGCATGATACTCAGTTTTGCTGGGTAGGTGATTCTAGGTTTCATTCCTAGCTCCATTGACCTCCGGAATATCGTATTCCAAGCCCTTCAATCTCTTAATGTAGCAGCTGCCAGATCTTGAGTTATTCTGATTGTGTTTCCACAATACTCAAATTGTTTCTTTCTGGCTGCTTGCAGTATTTTCTCCTTGATCTGGGAGCTCTGGAATTTGGTGACAATATTCCTAGGAGATTTCTTTTTGGGATCTATTTGAGGAGGTGATCAGTGGATTCTTTCAATTTCTATTTTGCCCTCTGGCTCTAGAATATCAGGGCAGTTCTTCTTGATAATTTCTTGAAAGATGATATCTAGGCTCTTTTTTTGATCATGGCTTTCAGGTAGTCCAATAATTTTTAAATTATCTCTCCTGGATCTATTTTCCAGGTCAGTGGTTTGGAATGAGATATTTCACATTGTCTTCCATTTTATCATTCCTTTGGTTCTGTTTTATAATATCTTGATTTCTCATCAAGTCACTAGCTTCCACTTGCTCCAATCTAATTTTTAAAGTAGTATTTTCTTCAGTGATCCGTTGGACCTCCTTTTCCATTTGGCTAATTCTGCCTTTCAAGGCATTCTTCTCCTCATTGGCTTTTTGGAGATCTTTTGCCATTTGAGTTAGTCTGTTTTTTAAGGTGTTGTTTTCTTCAGTGTATTTTTCAGCATTTTTTGTGTCTCCTTTAGCAAGTCATTGACTTGTTTTTCATGGTTTTCTCGCATCCTTCTCATTTCTCTTCCCAATTTTTCCTCTACTTCTCTAACTTGCTTTTCCAAATCCTTTTTGAGCTCTTCCATGGCCTGGAACCAGTTCATGTTTTTCTTGGAGGCTTTTGGTGTAGGCTCTTGCACTTTGTTGACTTCTTTAGGCTGTATGTTTGATCTTCTTTGTCACCAAAGAAAGAATCCAAAGTCTGAGACTGAATCTGGGCACGTTTTCACTGCCTGGCCATATTCCCAACCAACTAACTTGACCCTTGAGTTTTTCAGCAGGGTATGACTGCTTGTAGACTAAAGAGTTCTATGTTCCATGTTTGGGGGGGATGCACCAGCTCTGCCACACCAGCACTCCTCCTTCCCCAAGAACCCCCAGCCCGGACTGGGCTTAGATCTTCAGCAGACTGTGCACTCCTGCTCTGATCCGCCACTTAATTCCTCCCACCAGGTCAGCCTGGGGCTGGAGCTGCAGCTGTAGCTGCCCCACCCCGATGCCTTGGGGGCAGTGTTGGAACCTCAAACTCCTTCCACCCCCAAAGCTTTTCCCACTAACCTTCTCTGTTGTCTTTGGTGTTTGTGGGTTGAGAAGTCTGGTAACTGCCACAGCTCACTGATTCAGGGTGCTAGGGCCTGCTCTGCCCGGCCCCTGGTCTGGTTGGTCTGAGCCTCTTGCACTGGGTTCTGCTCTGCTCTGCTCCCAGCTCCCAGCTCCCAGTTCCCAGCTCCATGTGGGATAGACCTCACCCAGAGACCATCCAGGCTGTCCTGGGCTGGACCCCTGCTTCCCTCTGCTGTTTTGTGGGTTCTGCAGTTCTAGAATTGGTTCAGAGCCATTTTTATAGGTTTTTGGAGGGACTCAGTGGGGAGCTCATGCTGGTCCCTGCTTTCCAGCCACCATCTTGGCCCCGCCCCCCCCCCCCCAAGTCCCATAGGGTAGACTCTTAAGGACTCTGAGTGCCTTTTTGGAAGCCAGCTAAATTATCACTTTTTGCAGATGATATGATGATTTACTTAGAGAATCCTAGAGAATCAAGTAAAAACTACTTGAAATAATAAACAACTTTAGCAAAGTTGCAGGATATAAAATAAACCCACACAAATCCTCAGCATTCCTATACACTACTAACAAAGCCCAACAGCAAGAGATAGAAAGAGAAATTCCATTCAAGTTACTGTAGACACTACAAAATATTTGGGAGTTTATCTGCCAAGACAAACCCAGGGTCTATATGAACATAATTATGAAACACTTTTCACGCAAAGTCAGATCTAAGGAAATGGAAAAATATCAGTTGCTCATGGTTAGCCTGTGCTAATATAATAAAAATGACAATTTTACCTTAATTAATCTATCTATTCTGTGGCATACCAATTGAACTACCAAAAAATTGTTTTATAGAGCTGGATAAAATAATAACAAAATTTATCTGGAAGAACAAGAGGTCTAGAATATCTAGGGTATTAATGAAAAGAAATGCTACAGAAGGTGGCCTAGTCATACCAGATATTAAACTGTACTGTAGAGCAGCAGTCATCAAAATTACCTGGTACTGGCTAAGAAACAGAGTTGCGGATCAGTGGAATAGGATAGGTACACAAGATGGAGAAGTCAATGACTATAGCAATCTACTCTTTGATAAACCCAAAGAGGCCAGCTTCTGGGCTAAGAATTCACTATTTCACAAAAACTGCTGGGAAAATTGGAAAATGGTAGGGCAGAAACTGGGCATAGGCCAATATCTTACACCATATACCAAAATAAAGTCAAAATGGGTTCATGATTTAGGAATAAAGGCCGAAGCTACAAGGAATTTGGGAGAGCAAGGTATAGTTTATCTATCAGTTTTATGGAAAAGTAAAGAATTCATGAGCCAACAAGAGATAGAGAACATTACAAAATGCAAAATGGATAATTTTGATTATGTTAAATTGAAATGCTTTTGTACAAAAAAAGCCAATGCAACAAAGATTAGGAGGGAAGCAGAAAATTGGGAGAAAATTTTTACTACTAGTATCTCTGATAAAGGCCTCATTTCTAAAATATACAGTGAACAGAGCCAAATATATAGGAAAACAAGTCATTCCCCAATTGAGAAATGGTCAAAGGATATGAACAGACAGTTTTCAGAGGAAGAAACTAAAGATATCTACAGGCATATGAAAAAATGCTCAAAATCACTACTGATTAGAGAAATGCAAATCAAAACAACTCTTAGGTACCACATCTCTCCTGTTAGATTGGCTAAAATAACAAAATAGGAAAATGATAAATGCTGGAGAGGATGTGGGAAAATTGGAACATTGTTATATTGCTGGTGGAGTTGTGAACTGATCCAGCCATTCTGGAGAGCAATTTGTAACTATGCCCAAAGGGCGATAAAATGTTCATACCTTTTGACCCAGTAATACCACTTCTAGGGTTGTAATCCAAAGAGATCACACAAGTGGGAAAAGGACCCACATGTACAAAAATATTTATAGCGGCTCTTTTTGTGGTAGCAAAGAATTGGAAATCAAAGGGATGCCCATCAATTGGGGAATGGCTGAACAAGCTGTGGTATATGAAAGTAATGGAATACTATTGTGCAATAAAAAATGGGGATGATATGGATTTCATAACAACCTGGAAAAATCTACATGACATAATGCTGAGTGAGCACAGCAGAGGCAGGAGAACATTATACACAACCACAGATATATGCACTCTGTGAGGACTAAGCCTGACAGACTTTGCTCTTCTCAGCAACACAAGGTGCAAAGACAACTCCAAAGGACTCATGATGGAGAATACTATCTATATCCAGAGAAAGAACTATGAAGTATGAAGGCAGATTGAGGCACGCTTTATGCTCACCTCCCCTCCCCCCCTTTTTTCTCTCTTTTTGTTCTTTGATTTTTTTTTTGGTTCTGTTTCTTCTTTCTCATGATTCATTCCATTGGTCATAATTCTTCTCCATAGCTTGACTAGTGTGTAAATTAATTCAATGCGAAGTTATACTTGGAAGATATATGGGATTCCTTGCCATCTTGGGGAGGGAGGCGGGGACGGAGGGAAGAAAATCTGGAATTCAAAATTATATAGAACCGAGTGTTGTAAACTAAAAGTTAAAAAAAATAAAAATTATATGTATAAAAAAAGAGAGCAAACAGAACTTGTATCAGAGCTCATCAAAGAGGTTGCCCCCTGACAGTGGGTCCTTCCCTAGAGCCCTGAACAGCCTTAATCACTTACTGTTCTGTGGGTTTCCCAAGTCTAGAAGCTTCAGCTGTTCCTAAATTGATTTAGGTAGAGGTCTTTGTGCTTCCCCTAGTGGGTCACTTCTGCAGATCTTCCCAGCTTCCAGCAGCAGCAGCAGCAGCAGCAGCAGCATTGCTTCCTGCAATTCTCTGGCCTCCTTGCTCTGCCTTTGTTTCTTTGCAGTATCCAGCAGGTAATAAAGGTGTTCATTTCCCCCCTCTCACCTCTTCTGGGGTGTCTCTCTGCCACAGAGAGACATATTTTAGAGTTTCCTTGTTGCATGAGACACTGCTTTTTCCTATGTAAAGTTCAAACATAGCACCACACCTGGATACCTCTATTCTAAAGCCACTCCCTTGCATTGGTTCCTATATTTTGTCCCCTTATGATACTTCTTCCCCCAACTCTACCCCTCACCATTAGCTCTGGAGTCAGGAATACATCCTACCCTTCTAATTCCTGAACTGCATTCCATTCCACTTGGTATCAAGATGGGACATGGACTCTTGTCCATTTCTCCTTTGGCATTCAATAACATGTTCCCTACCCTCCCCAGCACTTCCTTGCCTTGAGAAGTGCATATATTTATTTAGTTTTAAATAGTATTTTTTTTCCAATTATCTGTAAAGATAAATTTAAATATTCTTTTTTTTTTTTTACCAACACTGAATCAAGGTTTCTTTTAATTTCTTAAAACATTAATGTTTAATTTTCATTAAACCACTCCCCGACAAGTAACATTTCTCATACTATATTAGTCAACATTTATAACTAATCACTATTTAAGTCCAAACATCAAAAATAATAAATATCCAATCAAAAAGTAGTGACTGACACCTAACAAATTGCTAATCACAAGTAAAATACAAAAAAGCTTCCAGATTTCACAAATGTTATAACAGTAAGATAAGTGATTCAAATAGAAGGCTATTTTAAAGCTATTCTGACAATAAGCATGGGTGCATGTTGTACTTTATAATCACTTGCTTTAAATCTTTACTTTGTAAAATCACTAACATTTTATTACAAGACAATAAATTATTGGGTTTGTGATTAAATGTCACTTAACTATTAAAACAGGGAAAATAAAAGCAATAATGCCATGAACTCATTTGTTTTGTCAAAACAAGTCCTTCACAAAGTAATCTGAAACACTTTATTTAAGTGAGTCATCCACTCATTCTCCATTAGTTTTTGCATTTTTGAAAAAATAGTAGTTTTCCTCAAGGGATATCATTGTTTATGAGCCTTAACTTTTCTTTTTCTTTTAACATTCTTTGAATGTCTACTCCTGAACATTTAGATCTTTAAGGCACTAAACAATGAAGTTCCCTTTAAAGCAAATTAACAACAGTGATTTAGGGATGGCTAAGATCTCTTCTAAATTCTCTTTTCTATTTTGGTTTATAAAGTAGAGCCAATCCATTATTAAAGGCCTAAAGCCAATCACATTCAAGTACATTTTCTTTTTTCTTTTTTTTCAAGTACATTTTCTTAAAAATACAATGTTTGTAATAGCATTTCTTTAAAAAAAAAAGAACTTGTGAAAAATACAGGTGTTTTTTTAAAAAGAGGAAAAGCACATGAGATTAAAAGAAGATTTAAAGAAAATGTTAACCTATAAACTCTCTAAATCCTTTTTCAAGTTACCAAGTGTTAGAAACAGACTTAGTCTAGCAATAAACAATACTCATTGGAAAGCCAGGAAGCTTTTGATTATATTTTACATTTATTCATTCTGAAGAAGTGGGTATGTCCCCCTGAATGGAGTACAGGATAGTACCAGGATGCAGACGAATGCCAGTTCTTTTACTGACTCCCAGTTCGAATCTCCTGCCTGGTTCTTCATTGGCCAGATGCAAGCCCCTGACTTCCTATGTCATGCTCTCCTCAAACAGCTTGTTAAGCAAGTGTACAAGGCTCTAACCCTTCACCCAATCAGAAGCCTGGTTTAGGCAAGATCACAGATTAGAACCAGCCACCTGACTTACATTCTGCTTAAACTAGGAGGGAGGGTGAGTGCTTTTAATCCTGTGGAAACAAACTCCTCCCACCATTTCTCACAATTTCCCTCTCTTTTCTTTTATTCAAATTTTTGTTTCCACATCTTTAATACTTCCTTACTCTCTTTCTCATATGAATTCTTCACCTTAATCATCACTCCTTTAAGTAAATATGGGAAGGGGAAAAGGTTGATCTACACATTGAGAAATTGAAAGGGACAGTCCCCTTTATAAATACAAATACAGAGACCCAAAAGAAAACAATAATGCAGTTGTCCCTTTAAGATTCAAAAATCTCTGATAGGTAAATTATTCCTTGTTCTCCCAAATTGCTTATAGTATTAGCCTTTATTCCTAAATCATGAATGCATTTTGACTTTATTTTGGTATATGGTATAAGATATTGGTCTATGCCTAGTTTCTGCCATACTATTTTCCAGTTTTCCCAACAGTTTTTGTGAAATAGTGAATTCTTATCCCAGAACCTGGACTCTTTGGGTTTATCAAAGAGTAGATTACTATAGTTTTTGACTACTGTGTCTTGTGTACCTAACCTATTCCACTGATCCACCACTCAGTTTCTTAGCCACTACCAAGTAGTTTTGATGGCTGCTGCTTTCTAATACAGTTCAATAACTGGTATGGCAAGGCCACCTTCACTAACATTACTTTTCATTATTCCCTTGATATTCTGGACCTTGCGTTCTTCCAGATGAATTTTGTAATTATTTTTTCCAGCTCTGTAAAATAATTTTTTGGTAATTTGATTGGTATGGCACTGAATAAGTAAATTAATTTTGATAAAATTGTCATTTTTATTATATTAGCACAGCCTAACCACAAGCAACTTATGTTTTTAATTTATTTAAATCTGACTTTATTTGTGTGAGAAGTGTTTTGTAATTGTGTTCATATAGGCCCTAGGTTTGTCTTGGCAGGTAGACTCTCAAATATTTTATAGTGTCTACAATAACTTTGAATGGAATTTCTCTTTCTATCTCTTGCTGTTGGGCTTTGTTAGTAATGTATAGGAATGCTGAGGATTTATGTGGGTTTATTTTATGTCCTGCGACTTAGCCAAAGTTATTTATTATTTCAAGTAGTTTTTTACTTGAATGTCTAGGAAGCTCTAAGTAAATCATGATATCATCGGCAAAAAGTGATAACTTAGTTTCTTCTTTGCCTATTCTAATTCCTTTAATTTCTTTTTCTTCTCTTATTGCTAAAGCTAACATTTATGGTATTGAGTTGAATAATAGGGGTGATAATGGACATCCTTTTTTCACCCCTGATCTTATAGGCAATGCATTTAGCTTATCCTCATTACATATAATGCTTGCTGATAGTTTTAGGTAAATGCTACTTCTAAATTTAAGGAAGATTCCATTTATTCCTATGCTTTCTATTTTTTAGTAGGAATGGGAGTTTTATTTTGTCAAAAGCTTTTTCTTCATCTATTGAGATAATCATATTGTTTCTGCTAGTTTTGTTGTGGATATGATCAATTATGCTGATAGTTTTCCTAACATTGAACAAGCCCGGCATTCCTGGAATAAATCCTACCTGGTCATAGGGTATTATTCTTATGATAAGTTGTTGCAATCTTTTCGCTAATATTTTATTTAAAATTTTTGCATCAATATTCATAAGGGATATTGGTCTATAATTTTCTTTCTCTGTTTTGACTCTTTCTGGTTTAAGTATTAATACCATATTTAAGTCTTCTCTTTTACACAAAAATTGCTTTATTTTCTTTTTCATCACAACTCAACTTAGTACCTCTCTTTAGAGAATGGATTGGTCCACTCCCTTCTGGTTTACAATCTTCCCTATATGCCCCCAACATGCAACTCCTTGGTATGTTCCCCCCATATGTACCATGTTCAAAAATGTCATATATCCCATTTTTTAAATGGAGGAAAACTCCTCCTTGTGGGTGTGTTAGGTAATATTCAATTAGCCAATTAAGCATGCATGGTAGCCATCTGACCCAGTTTTCTCTTCAACCCTGACCATCTTGTGGGGAGGGGGGTGTAGACAAATTTTCCTAACATCCTGAATCTGTGGTTTCTTCAAAACCACAAAGTTTTTGTGGCTGGGGACCCCCATCCTAGTTCATTTTTATTCCCTTCTTTGTTCAAGCTGACAGTTCATTAACCATTCTGTGGAACTCAATTAACTCTTCTGTGGAAACCTAACTTCCCATAACTTTTACCCATCTCTCACAACATTTTTTCTCTGAATCTCCCCATTTTCAGCTCAGTCCCTAGGTCAGACAACTTTCATTTTCTGTCTCTCTCCTGCTATTTATTATACATATTCTCCAGGCACACTCTATATCAACATTAATCCCAAAATTCAGCTTTGTGAGGAGGAGGCAGAAGGCTGTTCATTTTGGTAAAGCCACAGTGCCCAGACTGGCTAAGTGAGAGTTTGGTGGCACCTCTTCAGGAGGTTGGGCTCCCTGTTTTGTCCAGGGCCCTGACCTGCCCCTCTAAGGCAGTTTACTTTATTTCTCTGCTTCCTCAAAACCTTGGCTTTGGCTCTTGTTAGGTGGAGGTGAAGTATATGTGTGATGTCTGAGTCCACACTCCCTCCAAGAGCTCCAGGGCTGTATGTATAGAATAACTTTACATATATGTGTGTATGTGTGTATACATGTAGGTGTGCATAAATGCACATATGTGTATGTGTGTATGTATATATGTGTGTGGGTATGTATATATGTATACCTATTTCTATCTAATGGTAGCCATGTCAGGAGAATGGGTGAGGGGGGAAGAAAGAAAAAAAGAAATTTACATGACTTATTATACACTTAAAAGGAATAGCAAGTTGTGTTTGATAGATTTGCAGTTTCATGTTCAATCATCCTTTTAATTATACTATATCATAGAAATGCTTGTTTTATTCCATAAATTAAATTTTTTTACAAAAGAGAGAAAGGATAATTCTGAATCCTGAACAAAATTGGATAGCCTTAAATCAGAGAAAGTTCTCTGCAGACAGGTAGAGCTTTAGGGTGCTGGGTGTTCCCAACAGTGCTCTGGACAAAAGAAAGTGGGAGAAAAAAGAGGCCATGGGGCACCAAAAGCAGACTGAGCTCACTTCACCATTTGCTGCACTCTGCAGTGAGCCAGCTAAGTGTACCCAATATGGCTGCTGTGATACCCACACAGAACCCCTGAAATGAGAGGCAAGAGCTGTGTCATGGAGCTGGAAAGGCCCGGCAGAAGCAGCTGTGTGGGGTTCCATGGCTCCATTTGTCCAACCTAAGATGTGTGTGTCTGGGAGGGGAGGGGGGAAAGGAGTGGAGATGAATGGCCAGGGCAGCCACTAGGCAGGTCAGGGGAAGGAGGGGCACCCAGAGCTGTCTCTCTGCTACTTACACTAAACTTGGAGGCCTCCTTTATTACTCTTTCCCTCCTCTCGCTATGAAGACAACTTTTAGGTATTGTCTCTGGGAATTCTGTGAATATACAGTGTCATCTCCCCAGCAGGGTCACTGTCCCAGTGAAAATGACACCTGAGTGATTTACCTATGGTGGCCCCAAGCTCCCCTTTCTGTACTTTTCTCCATGAGCTTTGGCTAGGAAAGCATCTCTTCTTCACTATGAGCCCAGCATCCCAATGCTGCCTTGTTTCTTCTGTCAGAAAATAAATTCTTCTTAAAAAAAACTCCCAGGTAACTGCTACAAAATATTAATGCTGCAGGGTATTATCATCCTGCCCATAAAGCCTTTGTCCTCTATAAGAGGATCTCAGGGAGGAGGCAATGCTTAACCCAAAAGAAAAACCTACCAAGAAGAGAATTTCATGAAGAGTAAGGGAGACATGAGAGGAGAAGAGGTTTGCTGGTTGCCTTTCCTCCACCGTGAATTTACTGGTCACCTGGCTGGTCTGATTTTTTGTACAATTTAACAGTATGCGTGAGCAAGGCTTATTTCCAGACCACCAGCTCCTGAAAACTGGTTGCACAGGTATCCAAAAGTCAAGCAAAGGTGTAAATGTTGCCTTGCAAACCTACTCTAAAATTCCCAAAGTCTTCATAGGATTGTGATGAGTTATGGGAGAACTATCTCCTCTCCGAGTCCCTGTTGTGGGTAACTGCTGCTATATGCATATTTATCACTGGGCAGATATTAAAGAGGTAAAATCCTAGGTTTTATTATGATGCTCAAATATAGATTCAGGCCTCAGAGAATTCCTGAACCGCAATTCACACTCTAATAAGGCTTCTAACAGACAAAATTACATCGGACTGACAGAGAAACGATTCTGTTACATATTGCAATCTGGGACATTCCTCTTAGGCCATGAAATTGAAAGAGAAGATAAGATTCCTAATCCCAGACTTCCTTCACTGTTATAAAAGTTGAACAAACTTAATTATTTGTCACATATCTATGTGTTTTGGTCTAAGAACACTGCACTATCTATGAGCAATGAGTGCCATTTCATATGTAGTCTTACCCAAAAGAGGGAAATGAAATATGTGGAATGCTGGATAGAGAGCTGGCCTCAGAGATAGGGCACAAGGGAACAAGGAGACAAGGAATTCTGGCCGAAGGACACAAGGCCCATCTCTGACATGTACTGACTATGTGACCCTGGGTAAGTCATGTAACTTCTCAGTGCCCCAGGAAAAGTACTACAGCTGTGAATTGCAGAGCAGGTGCTGACTTTTACTGGAAGAAGGAGATTCCACGTCAGGAAATCTCTAACCCCAATGGAAACTATTGATCCAGTTGAAAAGATACAAGGGCAAGATGGTAAGCGCCAGGCAATGTTAAGACATCTCCTCATGCTGTCATTTGCCCTCTTTGAGAAAGAAGGATGAAAAACAACAAACCCAGATCTCTTTCCTAGGACAGAGATTAAACAAGGAGTTAAAGCACTGAGGGGTTCAAAATCTCAGTGTACCCTTTCTTCTAGATTGGGGGAGGGGAAAACAGAGGCAGGGCCCTCAGGGCTGGCCAGAGGCTCAGCAGCAGTTCTTGGCAGGCCATTTCTGACCCTTGGGCAGGTACAGATGAGAAAAGGGAATGAGGCCAGGACATGGCCTGGCGCAGGTGGCTAAATGTCAGGTGATGGGAACACTTGAACCCAGCCCCAGCTGACTGCTCAGTCCGCTCTCTCTCTCCCCAATCAGCCTCTCCAGATTGGGTTTTGTAGATATAAGAGAGGGAGGCTCTACCCTCAGCTCAGTGGAGGTAATCACTGGACAGAATCACAGAAGATTAGGTATCAATGTGTTAAAAAATTTAGTTAACATATTATGCTCTCAGGATAATTTCTTTTTTATTTTTTAGTTTACAACACTCAGTTCCACAAGTTTTTGAGTTCCAAATTTTCAATTATTTCTTTAAGAATTGTAAACATCTTTTATTGCTGAAATTAGAGGGAGGGAAGGAAGGACTAAGATTCCCCGATAGAGGAAGTGCATTTTTTTAATCCCTAAGACAAATAAAATAGAGATACAAGAATGAACGTCTTTATTTCATAGTAAAACTATAATATCTGCTTGTTAACATTTTAAGTGGAAATGTAGGAGAAATTTTAGTAAAACAATAAAAATTGTTTGAAAATCCTTGTGTCAGTCAGGAAACATACCTGGTCCTTCCAGTGATAAAATGCTAAGATTGCCAACAGTGGATGCAGCAGGAGCCAGGCTTGTATGAGGTCACTTGCTGGAGTGTGACCCCTGAAGACAGGAAAGATTAATCTCTACAGCTCACAACCCCACTCTCCTCCTCCCCATCCCTGACCACCTTTTCCTTTGTAGAGCAGCAGATACTCTATCCAGCAGCTGGAGAGTCATTTCAAGAGAATTCCAGACACATTTGAGGAAGCAGAGACACAGACTCTCCAGGGAGAGATAGACAGAGTGAAGCCATAGACCCAGAGCAAAAATAGCTTCAAGGAGTGGGATCTCTGCCAGCAGAAACAAGAACCAGCTACCAACTCAAGGGGAGTGTCCAGAGTGGGATGGTGAGTAAGGGGAGACTGTGTGAGGCCAGGGGAGTGATCAGTCAAGCAGAGATGCTGAATCCAGGAGAAAACTTTTGGAGGGCTCTATAAAGAGAGGTACAGGCAGCTGGGTGGTGCTGTGGAGACAGTGCCAGGCCTGGAGTCAGGGAGACTCATCTTCCTGAGTTCAAATCTGGCTTCAGACACTTCCTGACTGTGTGACCTTGGACGTCTCTTCACCCTATTGGCCTCAGTTTCCTCATCTGTAAAATTAGCTGAAAAAGGAAATGGCAAACCATTCCACTATCTGCCAAGAAAACCCAAATGGGGTCACGAAGACTCAGACACCATTGAACAGCAACATGTAGAGAGGAGAGGAAGGACATTCCAGGAGCAGTTGCCCTGTTTAAGTTTGTTCCAATCTCACCTTCTGACACCACTCACTCAGTGATTCCTGGCCAAACATCCAACATTCCTGTCTCCCTAGAAGCCCCAACAGGGCAATGATACCACATTTTTGCCCCTGTATAGAAGGCCTTACTGAAGGGCTGCCCCCTTCTTCTCTGGAGCCTTGATGAAAGCTCCCTCTTACCTGCACCCAGGGATGCAGAACTGCCACCAATTTAGCTAAGAAGCCCCTTTAGTTCAGGTGAATTGACTTTGCCCATAATTGAACAAAAACGGTTTCCCCTCTGCCATATAATTAAAAAGCAAAACATTTCCTAACATGTCTACACCTTGGTCCCTCAAACCCTTTCTAAGAAGCAGCTGGCTGAGTTATCCTGGGGGAGAGGAATTCTAACACTTAAGAGAGACCTGAACCACTCTCTTGGGTTGCATAGACACTTCTGAGGAAGCAGAAACCTCAAGGCCCAGGAGACTGCCTACAGGGTATGGAATAAGGTAGGGGTGTCGAATGTCAACTAGACCTGACTAAAAATGGTCCCTCTGTCTAGGTCCATTGAGGCCAGATCTAAAAACCTACTAGAATGAAGAGCCTGCCCCCCATGAAGGGCAGTGCTGATTCATCAAAGAAACAGCTTCTCAAAGCTGGGACACATAATGCTGATTATCATGGGAATTATAGTGGAAGTGATGCTTTAAGAGGCCATTCCAGCATTCAACAGTGCCAGCTGCCCAAGAGGAGGACAAGAAAGGGAGATCTCAGAGAACATGATGAGAGGGGGCCCAGCCTCCAACCTGCTCTGCAATCAAATGAATGGCCTGCTCAGAAGCAGTGGTCCAGCAGCCCCCATAAGGAAGAAGACTGTGCTATCAGGGCTTGGATGGTGGCTGCCACAGGGGGCTCATCATTGACATAACAAGGCCACATCCTGAAGAAGAATCACTTGCTGCAAGGGCAAGTCTCTTGCTTTGAGTTTGGGGAAGAAGGCCAAGGTCACCAGTCTGCTAGTCAGAGGCAGGTTGATAATCACTTGGAATCACGTAATACTGATCTTTCAAAGGCAGCTGCCCCAATTCAGATTCCAAGCAGCCCCTCATCCACTGATCTCTCCATTCCCCTCCATTCCCCTCCATAAACCACCTTGGCTTGTGTAGATGGACCCTCAGGGCAGCAGTCAGAACAGCCAGAGCCTGCAGGGAACCCTGGCTCTCAGGCTAGACCAACTCATCTCAGTATTCCCTGGCTCCAGAGTCTGGATGCAAAGGTTGGGGTGATTTGGAAGAACTGAATGTTTAGGGCATATTTACATTTTGCTTTTGCTGATGATCAGCTTTTCAAAAACCATTAGGAAGAGCCAAAGAACATCTGCTCATGCAATACTACAACTATCTCTGGAAGGTCCCCATAGACTGAGGTCTTGATGCCTCGGGCACTAAACCAAGGCCAGGGTTCAAGGATGATTCCACCAAAGGTAGCCTCCTTGTTCTCTTAAAGTGAACCCAAATCATCTTTTGTTTCTACCTTCACACTAGAAGCAGCTGGGTGGTACAGTGGTTAGAGGGCTGAGCCTGGAGTCAGCAAGACCTGAGTTCAAATTCAACCTCAGACACTAACTAGTTGTGTGACCCCAGCCAAGTCATATGCCCTCTGTTTGCCTCAGTTCCCTCAGCTGTCAAATGGGGGTGATAACAGCACCTACCTCCCAGGGTGGTTGTGAGAACCAACTGAGATAATATTTGTAAAGCTCTCTGCACACCTTCTAGTGGCACATATTTACTTATTCCCCTCAACCAAACTGGTCCTTCTGGTTCCTCCCTAGCTCTGCTTCTGCCCTTTGACCTTGCTCGTTCCTAAGATTCTCTCTAAGCTCAGCAGCTCACTCCATGGTGTCTGGCTCCTTTGTGGCCTCCATACAATAACGATGCCTTTCCATCCCAGGACAGTCACTACCTTCTGCAGGATTCCAGGCAAACAGAGATTGGGGGAGCTTGGGCTGAGGATTTATGGTTGGAGCCTGCTGGAAAGTGAGTTCCCTGATAACTGCCCTATGCCTCAATTTTCTTTCCTTAGGGAAATGGCAGGGAAAGAACTTCCAAGCAGCCTGACCTTGAAGTTCACCAAAGGAGATCCAGGCTCATGGTGTACCCTTGCATGTGGGAACAGGATATGGCTGCAGCTCAGGTACCTTCATCCCTGGTAATTACTCTCTTGAGTACAAGGCCTTGTTTCAGATGTCAGGAGAGGGCAGTGTTATAAAAGAGTCCTTTCTAGGTGGAAAAAAAATGATTAGTGTAAGTCAGATTCACAGAAAGTCTCAGGGATTAGAGTCTCACTTTTTATTTCTCCAAGTTAGAAGCCACTCAGATCACCTTGTTCTTATGGGAGATGCTATGTGATGGCAAATCCCAGGTAGGAGTGACTGGAGAGATCTGAAGACGGCAGGGTAAGGAGAGGCTCATTCCACCTGGAATGGTGGAGGTAAGAAAAAGAACCAATTTTTAAAATTCTAACAAAGAGAAGACTTGATTTTTTAAAAATACTTTTATCCAGAGAGGGGTTCAGAGCCTTAAATCAGACACAGTGTTGGAAGGAATGCTGGGCAGATTGTCTTACACACACATACACACAGACACAGACACAGACAGACACACACACACACACACACACACAGACACACACACAGATACAGACACAGACACACACACACAGACACACACACAGATACAGACACAGACGCGCACACACGCAGACACACAGACACAGACATACATACACACACACACAGACACACACACATTTAACGTGCATATTAACCAATCTGGTTAAAATTAAGTGGAAAGGCAGCCTTGAAGGAGAAGCAAGACCTGATGGTTCAGAATGAGAGATTTGGGGGAGGTAAAAGGGCAGGCAGTCCCATCACTTTCCCTTCATAAGAGTGAGAGCTTCAGGTTGTTTGAACATACATTGGATTTTGATCTTTACCAGCATTGAAAAGAGAAGGAGCTGGTGCCTCAGTAGACAGAGCACTGGACCTTCAGTCAGGAAGACCTGAGTTCAAATTCAGCCTCAGACACTTCCTAGCTCTGTGACCCTGGGCAAGTCATTTATCCTCTGATTTGCTGACAAAAGGATCCGAAGGATCCATTGGAAAAGAAAAAGACAGTCACTGCAGTATGTTTGCCAAAAAAACCCCATGCACAGTTATGGTCCATGGGGTTAGGAAGAGTCAGGACCTACTGAAAAACAAACAAGTATCTAGAAGAGCCACTTAATTCTATCCCTGTTACTGTCTTCCTGAGTCACCTTGAAGGAGCCAGCTAGTACTGTGCAACTAGGTGGTGCAGTGGGTAGACTTGAATGGACTGGATGTGAAATCAGGAAGACCTGAATCCAAATCCAGGCTTAGGCACATCCTAGCGGTGAGACCCTGGACAAGTCACTTAACCTTGTCTGCCTTAGATTCCTCATCTACAAAATGGGAATGATACTTATAGCACCTGGGTCCCTCTGAAAGACTTCATTGGTTTTTAAAACATTTCTGAGAATCCATTTATTGTGGGGGGTGGGGTGGATCAAGGCACTTCTTGATCAATCAAATTCTCTCCTCCCCCTCCCAGAAGAATGTCAGGTAGCTAAGATATCTGCCAATTCAAATTATTCCATTAGGTGTCTGAAATTATTAGCATTGAAAATCACACCCACGAAGATGGCGGCTGGTAAGCACGGACGAGAGTGAGCTCCGTACCCGAGTCCCTCCAAAAACCTATAAAAAATGGCTCTGAACCAATTCTAGAATGGCAGAACCCACAGAACAGCAGAGGGAAGCAGGGCTCCAGTGCAGGACAGCCTGGATGGTCTCTGGGTGAGGTCTATTCCACACGGAGCTGGGAGCTGGGAATGGAGTGGAGCAGAGCGCAGCCTGAGCAGCGTGTACCATCCAGACCAGAAGCCGGGCGGAGGGGGCCCTAGCGCCCTGAATATGTGAGCTGCGGCAGTTACCAGACCCCTCGACCCACAAACACCAAAGACTGCGGAGAAGGTTAGTGGGAAAAGCTGCTGGAGTGGAAGGAGTTCGTGGTTCAGGTTCCATCCCCAGGGGCAGCGGAGGTGGGGCAGCTACAGCTGTTGTTACTTCCGGCTCCAGGCCCACCTGGTGGGAGGAATTAAGTGGCGGATCAGAGCAGGAGTGCAACAGCCTGCTGAAGATCTAAGCCCAGTCTGGACTGGGGGTTCTTGGGGAAGGAGTAGTGCGAGTCTGACAGAGCTGGCAACTCCCCCCCAAAAGTGGAAAATAGAACTCGTTAGTCTACAAGCAGTCATACCCCACTGAAAAACTCAAGGGTCAAGTTAGTGGGTTGGGAATATGGCCAGGCAGCGAAAACGCGCCCAGATTCAGTCTCAGACTTTGGATTCTTTCTTTGGTGACAAAGAAGACCAAAACATACAGCCTAAAGAAGACAACAAAGTCATAGAGCCTACATCAAAAGCCTCCAAGAAAAACACAAACTGGCCGCAGGCCATAGAAGAACTCAAAAAGGAGTTGGAAAAGCAAGTTAGAGAAGTAGAGGAAAAATTGGGAAGAGAAATGAGAAGGATGCGAGAAAACCATGAAAAACAAGTCAATGACTTGCTAAAGGAGACCCCAAAAAATACTGAAAAATACACTGAAGAAAACAGCACCTTAAAAAACAGACTAACTCAAATGGCAAAAGATCTCCAAAAAGCCAATGAGGAGAAGAATGCCTTGAAAGGCAGAATTAGCCAATGGAAAAGGAGGTCCAAAGACCACTGAAGAAAATACTACTTTAAAAATTAGATTGGAGCAAGTGGAAGCTAGTGACTTTATGAGAAATCAGGATATTATAAAACAGAACCAAAGGAATGAAAAAATGGAAGGCAATGTGAAATATCTCCTTAGAAAAACCACTGACCTGGAAAATAGATCCAGGAGACATAATTTAAAAATTATTGGACTACCTGAAAGCCATGATCAAAAAAAGAGCCTAGATACCATCTTTCAAGAAATTATCAAGGAGAAGTGCCCTGATATTCTAGAGCCACAGGGCAAAATAGAAATTGAAAGAATCCATCGATCGCCTCCTCAAATAGATCCCAAAAAGAAATCTCCTAGGAATATTGTTGCCAAATTCCAGAGCTCCCAGATCAAGGAGAAAATACTGCAAGCAGCCAGAAAGAAACAATTTGAGTATTGTGGAAACCCAATCAGAACAACCCAAGATCTGGCAGCTTCTACATTAAGAGATCGAAGGGCTTGGAATGCGATATTCCGGAGGTCAATGGAGCTAGGATTAAAACCTAGAATCACCTACCCAGCAAAACTGAGTATCATGTTCCAAGGCAAAATATGGATTTTCAGTAAAATAGAGGACTTTCAAGCTTTCTCAGTGAAAAGACCAGAACTGAATAGAAAATTTGACTTTCAAACACAAGAATCAAGAGAAGCATGAAAAGGTAATCAAGAAACGGAAATTGCAAGGGACTTACTAAAGTTGAACTGTTTTGTTTACATTCCTACATGGAAAGAAGATGTGTATGATTCATGAGACCTCAGTATTAGGGTAGTTGAAGGGAATATGCATATATATATATATATATATGTTTATGTATATATATATAAGTGAATGTGTATGTATGTATATATCTATGTGTATATGTATGTATGTGTATGTATGTGTATATATATGTGTTTATATATATGTTTATATATATATATATGTAAAAGAGAGAGAGCAGACACAGGGTGAGTTGAAGATGAAGGGAAGATATCTAAAAGAAATAAAATGAAATTCAGGGATGAGAGAGCAACATACTGAGAGAGGGAGATAGGGAGAGATAGAATGGGGTGGATTATCTCTCATAAAGGTGGCAAGAGGAAGCAGTTCTGTGGGAGGAGGGGAGAGGGCAGGTGAGGGGGGAATGAGTGAACCTTGCTCTCATCAGATTTGGCCTGAGGGGGAATATCATACATACTCAGTTGGGTATCTTACCCCACAGGAAAGAAGAGGGAGGAAGATAAAAAAAAAATAAAAGGCAGGGGGATGATTGAGGGGAGGGCAGATGGGGGTGGAGGTAATCAAAACAAACACTTTGGAAAGGGGACAGGGTCAAGGGAGAAAATTCAATAAAGCAGGATGGGTTGGGAAGGAGCAAAATGTTGTTAGCCTTTCACAACATGAGTATTATGGAAGGGTTATACATAATGATACATGTGTGGCCTAGGTTGAATTGCTCGGCTTCTCAGGGAGGGTGGGTGGGAAGGGAAGAGGGGAGAGAATTTGGAACTCAAAGTTTTAAAATCAGATGTTCAAAAACAAAAAAGTTTTTGTATGCAACTAAAAATAAGATACACAGGCAATGGGGCGTAGAAATTTATCTTGCCCTACAAGAAAGGAAGGGAAAAGGGGATGAGAGGGGAGGGGGGTGATAGAGGGGAGGGCTGACTGGGGAACAGGGCAACCAGAACATAAGCCATCTTGGAGTGGGGGGTGGGTAGAAATGGGGAGCAAATTTGTAATTCAAACTGTTGTGAAAATCAATGCTGAAAACCAAATATGTTAAATAAATAAATTTAAATTAAAAAAAAAAAAAAAGAAAATCACACCCACTTGACAGTAATTCCCCACATTTTTCTGAGCTATGGTTTTTATTCCAGGTGTAAAACATATGGGCTGTGACATATATCTATCTGTAAAATGAAAGTTAGCTTAAATTGCTTTACTGGAGAATTTCATGACAATCTTAAGTATAACACTAATATTGTATAGTTGAAAGGAGTCATAGAGACTCATCTCTTCTGAGCCCTGGATGCATCCAAACTCATCTCTACATTTCCTTGGGGAGCCGGAGACATCTTTCTCTTCTCCACATACAGGGTTAGCTCTTTGGAGGCAGTAGGAATACTCCCCTTTCAATATTCCTCTCTCCTGTGCACAGTGCTCTAGGCATTCACACAGATTTTTCCCAGAGGCAACTGGGTCTTGCAGTGAATACAGAGCTGGACCTGAAGGGGAAAAGGCTTATTATGAAATTTAGCTTCAGACCCTTACAAGCTGTGTGCTCTTGGGCAAATCTCAACCTCAGTCAGCCTCAGTTTTTCATCTGTAAAATGGAGCTCGTAATAGTACCTATCTTCCAGAACTGATGTGAGGATCCAAGGAGATAATATTTGTAAAGCACTATGTGAAACTTAAAACAGTACAACTTCCCCATCGTCTTTTTCTCTCATTAAAATGTGGTAGTCAGACTTCCTCCTGTCTGGAAAACAGCAATTTCTAAAGGTATAGCTGATATTAGTAATATTCTAAGTTGAGCCCTTCATGGAATCATGGGAGTTGAAAGCACCTTTAGAGTCTAACATCCTATCAGAAGAAAGAATTCTTTTTATGATATTTCTAACAACTGTGGTCACTTCCAGGGATGGTGAGCTCACTCTCTTCCAGCTCATTCCATAATGGAGGTAGCTCCAATTGTTAGAACATTCTTCCTTTTTAATGGAGCTGAACTCTTTCTCCTTGTAACCTACATTTTTGGTACCAGCTTTGCTTTCTGGGGCCAAGCAAGATGACTGACTAATCCCTTTTCTTTCTGACATCCCTCCAGATCCCTGGGGGCAGTGACCATGCCCTATTCAAGGCTTCTCTCCTCTAGTCTAAACATCCCCTATTGCTTGAATTCTTCCTTCTGGGCCATCATCTCCACACCTTCCTCCTTCCTCACTGTCCTCCTCAGCATGAGCTCCAGCTGGTCCTGTAGGAAGAGATGAGAATAGAAATCAGAGGACCTCAAGTCAAATCCTGACTCTGTCTTTTGGCCTCCATGACTTTGGGCAAGTCACTTAGTTGCTGTGAGACTTAGTTTTCTCATTTGTCAAATGAAGGATTTGGACTTATACAACCTTACTGCCTCCTCCTAGATCCCAAACCCATGAGGCAAACTTCTGCAATTGTGGTGCCTGAATTGGAACATGCTGTTGCACGTGGGACCTGACTAATTTGAGGTACAGTGGGGCCTATAGATGCCCGCTGCAAAATGATGTTTTTAAAAGAATAAAATCAAATAAGAGATCATAAAAGAAACCAATTATATTCAAATACAATTATGAAAATAGGTATATTTTAAAACAACTCTACAAGTTCATGGATCCCAGGTAAAGACACCTACAATTCAGGGATTTGTTGGAAGTGCCATGAGGTTTAAGAGATTTTACCCATTCTCACATGGGACATGAACCCAGGTCTTCCAGACTCCAGGCCATCCTGCTACCCATCATCCTACACTGCCTCCCTCAAGCTTCTAGACAGTTTGTAAGCACCAGGTCTTAATAACTGATATCACTAGAGACCCTGTATGGCACAGAATTGACCTCTTGGGTAAGAAACCTAGGCCTCTATGATTCTATTTAAGTAACCTGACATTCCATGAGGGTTTCAGCTGCCATGTTCTCTTGATGCCTCATTCAGGCCCAAGGTGGGTAGCCAACTAAAACTTCTGGGCTATGAAGAGTTTTTTAGTCTTAGCCATCTTTTCTCTGTTTGCATCTGGTAGAACTCTCCCTGAGGACAGAGACTAATTTTTGTCTTTGTTTCTCCTTTAAGCCAATTTCCATCAATTAAATTTGTTCAGGATAAAATTGTTCAGATCTTGTTTTTTTTTCTGTTGGCTGGAGCCCTATTTCCCTTTCCCTTTCCCCACATAACCCCTATGTTCCCCCACCACCCTGGGTCCTCTGACTGGGCCCAACCCTTAAAACTACACTAAGATTTTTGGGACCCTCAGTATGTATTCTGTCTGCTGGAGCCCTATTTCCCTAGCCCTACCCCCCCCCCAACTTCTCCACCACCACCACCCTCAGCCCTCTTACTGGGCCCAAGGCTCTTTCTGGCTAGTGGCTCAACATTTAACAGAGGAAGCAGAGTTTTGTTCTGGAAGGAGGATGGCATGAAACTAGCAAAGTGGCATCTACTACGAACTAAATCCCATTATTTTCACAGAAACATACACACCCCTGTTCTTCCATGTCCATGGCTCCACTCCTACCTCCAACGACTCCTGTGTGATGCTCTTGCCCTACACTTCCCTACCATGGACCTGAAGTCAGGCTACTCACTACAGAATCCTGAGTGAAGGCTCTGTCTCAATTCAGGGAGTTTAGAAGTGAGGACGCTTGGTCAGTTCCTCAAACCCACTTCAATGATTGCACCAGGAGGAAAAGGCCAGTGATTGTGTGATAATGTGTCTTCTCTACTAGGAAGAAGAACCTGAGGGAGACTCAGGTGTCCAAAAAAGATCTCTTAAAGGATATTCCTTACAGCTGGCTAGAGATGGAAAGGAGAATTGCTGTTAATTAACCCAATAAAATGAGAAGTATTTACTAAGTGCTTCCTAAACATCTAACTCTGTGCTTGGTGCTGGGTGATACAAATACAAAGAAAGAAGCAATTCCTTCTCTCAGGGAGGTTACATTCTCCTGGGGAAATCTTACATTCTAATGAAGGCCTTGGCTACCAAATTGGGAGTCATGGTGGTGGCAGTTCCTCCTAAGATAGCTTCCTATTTTTCCCCTTCTGTATAAGAAAATCCCTTTTCTGTTGGGTGTAAGGTATGTGCTCTTCTTTTGTGATCAGGGAGGGGAGAAAGTTACAGTGTGATAATTGATGGGAGAAAAGGTGATATCTGCCACTTTTGCTTCCAGATCTATATGCTGGGATCTTTGATCACTGTCATAGGTGAGAAGGACATGCATTATAGGACTGGAATGTTGTCCCCACTTACTTGAGGTCATCTAAGAAAAGGCATGTGGATTTTCATATTTATGAATCCAAGGTGCTCATGTGGACACTCATGTATAAAATCCTAATTGGGGAGAGAGAGGGAGACCTCAACTAGGGCTACTCAGTGGCAACAATTAGACCAAGAGATTGAGGAAGTGCTTTTTTTTTTTTAAAAGGAAGAAGACTCATTCAAGGTATCCTACCTATTTCCTTCATTTGGTTTTAAACGTCCCTCCCAATGAATGATTATATGGTAATTAATCCAACCATAAAGTTTATATGTCTAAAAATGATTTATTAAAAGTTACTTTTACGTAGCTTCTCAAGGCCCAGGAGTGCTGTAGGTCAGAATGGGAAGCTGTAATGCTCCAAATCTGCATCTGAATTGGGGTAGTGTGGAGGCTCCAAAAATGACTTTTCATTTTCTCTTTATTGTATATAAAAAGTCCCTGCTCTGATCTCAGCTAGAGTAGTCTAATTTGGGTTGGGTGGAGATTCCAAGCTGCTGACAGATGAGGATAAAGGTGTTATTTGCCACCTCATTTTCCAGGTCTGGGTCTTGGAGTCTAGGAGCACAGAAACTGGTTGAGGAGAAGAGCATACAGAACTGCAAGATTCCCTAACTTATTCAAGATTAGTTGACCAGGGAGCTGTTGAGAAACTTATCTGTGATGGCTGGTGATATGGGCTATCCAAGCCTAGATGGGCGCTTATCAATGAAGTTAATTGGACAACATGGAGGTACCTTCTTGACTGGTTTTAGAGGCAATAGCAAAAACTAATAGACAATCCTTAAAGGAAACTTGCCAATTATCTATGAAGTGCTAGGAAAATGGCCTTGGGTTGTTCCTATAAGTGAGGATTCAGAGATTTATAGAGGTGCTTACATTTGTTTGTATTTTTTTCTGGGGTTCTACACATTTATTGCTAATTCAGAGTCTAGAGGAGATGGGAAATAAACTTACTTTTTTGCATTTTATTTATTTCATTAAATAATTCCTAATTACTTTGTCCCTTTTTAACTAATTTTTTTATTTTGAGTTCCAAATACTCAACCTCCATCCATCTCTAACCCAACCCATTGAAAAGACAAGCAATATGACTCTCATTATACATTTGAAGTCGTGTAAACCATATATCTGTATTTGCCATGTTGCAAAAAAAGAAAAAGAAAAAGCAAGATTAAGTGAAAAAATATGTACTTCTATCTGCACTCATAGTTCAGAGGTTATTATAGCTTTTCTTTTTTTTTGGATTCTCACTGTGAAATTGTCCTTCAGATTCTTTAGGGAATGGAAGAATAAACTTCCACATCACATGAAGATCCTAACATAAGAAGAGGCCTCAATTATTAATATAGCTGGATATAATATGGCTATGAATAACTGTGTACATGCATGCATGTGTTTTCCAATAAGCGATATTAATTCATTTATTATATGCCCCAGAAGAAGGGTTGCATTTGAAGTTATATAAATCTAAGAAATTCCATCTCCTAACACTCCTCAAAAAACAGTCACCTGGTGGTGGTAGCCTCCCTTCTGATGAGAGGGATCTGTGAATTTCACTAAGACAATACAGAGCCATGCTTAAAGCTTGTCCAGATTATTGGGACCCTTCTCAGCTTATGCTCTGTTGGCATAGACTTCAAGAACCTAAGGGTCATCTCCTTGTCATTCTGAGATTTCTGAGCAGGGCTTTATTACAATCATCTACAAAACCCAGTCATTCATTCTTCTCTCTTACTTGTTTTCTACAGACCCAGACAACAGCGGAGGAGACTCAGGGGAGCCAGAACTCAGAATTGTCCTTGTGGGGAAAACAGGAGCTGGGAAAAGTGCAACAGGAAACACCCTCCTGGGCAGGAGAGAGTTTGAGTCCAAGGCTTCAGGAGGGTCAGTCACCAAGGTCTGCAGGAAAGCCAGGACCAGATGGAATGGGAGGGACATTGCTGTTGTTGATACTCCAGGCATTTTTGACACTGAGAATGAGGCGATAATATATTGGAATGAAAGATCTCACTTCATTACAGTATCCTCTCCAGGCCCACATGCAATACTCCTGGTGTTGCAAGTGGGTCGTTTCACCCAGGAGGAGAAGGCAGCCATTGAACAGCTTTATCTTATTCTTGGAGCAGAAGCAGTGAAGTTTCCCATCATTTTATTCACTCGGAAAGAAAACCTGGGAGAAGCAAGTGTAGGGGAGTATGTAAGAACCATTGATGACTCTTATTTCAAGGAGTTGTTGGAGAAGTGTGAAAACCGATGCTGTGCATTTAACAATTATGCTAGTGCAGCCCAGAGAGAGGCCCAGGTTTCAGAGCTTATGGCTATGATTGAGAAAATGGTATAAAATAATGGGGGCACCTACTACATCAACGACAGATATATAAATCTGTGGAAAGGTTTCTCCAAGAAGACACATTGGCTTGTCAGCATTGCAACAATGAGCAGTTTGATAGGGAGAGAGAAGAATTAAGACAGAAATATGAGAAGATGTTTGAAGAATTCGAGAAGGAAAAGGAACATGGAAAGAGGAAAATGAAGAGTATAAGGAGCAAAAGGAAGAATTTGAGAAGAAAATGAAGGCCTTAGAGGAGCAGTTTAAGAAAAAAACAGGAAAATTCCCGAATGGAGGCTGAGAATGATGAAAGCCTGCTTGTTAAAATTATAACTTATATTGTAAAAACTATTCTGTTATGGTTTACTACTTAGCCCTTCTGACAACCAGAATCATTTCATATCTAGTTTCTGCTATGTGAGCTGCTAACACAAAGTCAGGTTAAGTAACAGAGATCACATGGTTAATAATGGATTCAGACATTAGTTGAACCCAAGTCTCCTGACTACAAGTCTAATGTTCTTTCTGGTCCATCTCACTGTTTGCCAAAGAAGAATGTATCCTGATATTTTACAGTACCAGAAAATAATTTTCTAATTTCTCATGTTCAGACTATGGGAACAGGCAGCTAGGAACAGCCAGGAGAAGGCAAGAATTTAAAACTCATTTTGTACTATTAGGAACTAATTAACAGCGCCAATCTGGGCATTTTTCCATCTGAAAGAATTTCCTGTTTTCTTGGCCATCACTCCCATAATACTCCAACTGGCTAAAAACATATGGCCTCTCCCCAAACCTTCCCTACCTATGATTCTTTTCCAGTCTGATGATGCCTGTTCCAGAGAGCCAAAGTGCTACAGACTAAAGCCATCCATTACGCCTCTTCACATGCTCACAGTCCCTGATTCTTGTAACTGCAAAGTAAACCAAAGTACAACATTTGTGTTCCCGTCATACTAACTGACTCTGTACCCTGCTGTGAAACAGTCAACTTGGAGACTATTCCAACAGAATTCAGGAACACTTGCATTGTCCATCCATGAGCCTGCAGTGGGAACTGCTACTCAGGACCCAAGATTGATTGTGTTGTAATCAATCCCTTCCCTCATTAATGTCCCCCCCACCCCCGCCCAGGCTTTATCTATACAAGCACTGCTTTTGCCTCAATATGTGAAGCCCTCATTCTCAGGAGGATTTCTGCTTGTAAGAACTGCCTCACTTCAAAATTAAACTTCTGTTTTGTGTCCTGACTCTCCTGCCTCTGGCCTGCTTTCTGTGGCTCCTGCTACCCAAGGTTAGAGGCAACTTCTGGTTTGGTTAACATTACTTGGTGTCAGAAATGTGTTTGGACATGGAACTGGGTCATTGGACTCTACAGTACCAATGGGAGTGAACTAGGTACCAGAGATTTCTCCAGAGTCCATCACACCCCCAGCCCCAGTCCAGTGAGTCCTCTTCCCTTTGTTCCTGCACAAATCTCCCAAAGTCATTCTTGATTGAGCTCATCTTTCTTTGGGAGGAAAATTTTGGGGCCCCACCCTTGACTCAGTTTTGTAAACGACATCCTGTGTACACCCCTGTTTTCTGCCTGCCTCTATAAGTTTGCTGCTGTGTGCCTCTCATTTTTTCTGCATGTTTCAGAACCCTGTGACTCCACTAACCAACTGCTCTGGTCTACTCTGTTAGGCTCCAGCTATTCCCAGGTTAGAGGTCGTCTGGAAGCATTATATGTAATGAGGACAAACTAGAAGCTTCCCCAATAAGATCAAGGGTGAATCAAGGATGTCTATTATCACCACTATTATTCAATATAGCACTAGAAATGTTAGCTTTAACAATAAGAGAAGAAAAAGAAATTGAAGGAATTAGAACAGGCAAAGAGGAAACAAAACTATCACCCTTTGCAGATGATATGATGATATATTTAGAAAATCCTAGAGATTCAACTAAAAAACTTTAGCAATGTTGCAGGATATAAAATATGCCCCCCAAAAGCATCAGCATTTCTATATATTACCAGCAAAGTCCAGCAGCAAGAGATAGAAAGAGAAATTCCACTTAAAATTACTGTAGACAATATAAAATACTTGGAAATCAGCCTGGCAAGAAAATCCCAAGAATTATATGAACACAATTACAAAATACTTTTTCCACAAATAAAGTCAGATTTAAACTATTGGAAACATATCAATTGTTCATAGTTAGGCTGACACAATAAAATAAAAATGACAATTCTACCTAAATTATTTTACTTATTCAGTGCCATGTCAATCAAACTACCCAAAATTATTTTATAAAGCTAGAAAAAAATCCTAACAAAATTCATCTAGAAGAAGAGAAGGTCAAGAATATCAAGGGAATTAATGAAAAGAAATGCTAGGGAAGGAGGCCTAGCCATACAGTATATTAAACTATGTTATAAAGAATCAGTCACCAAAACTATCTAGTATTGGCAGAGAAATAGAGTGGTTGATCAGTTGAATAGATTAGGTACATAAGACATAGTAGTAAATGGGCATAATTATCTACTCTTTGATAAACACAAAGAACCTAGATTCTGGGATAAGAACTCACTTGACAAAAACTGCTGGGAAAACTGGAAAACAGTATGGCAGAAACTAAGTATAGATAAACATCTTACACCATATACAAAAGTAAGGTAAGGTCAAAATGGATTCATGATTTAGACATAAATGTTTATACTTTAAGCAAATTAGGAGAGCAAGGAACAGAATAGTTTACCATCAGATCTATGGAGAAGGGAAGAATTTATGACCAAACAAGAGATAGAGAGAGAGCATTATGAAATACAAAATGGATAATTTTGTTTATATCAAGTTTAAAGGGTTTGCACAAACAAAACCAATGCAACCAAGATTAGAAGGAAAGCAGAAAGTTGTGAAACAATTTTTACAACCAGAGTCTCTGATAAAGACCTCATTGCTCATATATATGGAGAATTGATTCACATTTATGAAAATAAGAGCCATTGCCCAATTGGCAAATGGTCAAAGATATGAACAGGCAGTTTTCAGAGGAGGAAATTAAAACTATAGCCATATGTAAAAATGCTTGAAATCACTATTGATTAGAGAAATACAAATGAAAAACACTCTGGCGTACCACCTTACACCTATCAAACTGGCTATGACAGTATGACAAATGTTAGAGAGGATCTGGGAAAACTGGCAAGCTAATACACTGTTGGTGGAGTTGTGAACTGATCCATCCATTCTGGAGAGCAATTTGGAATTATGCCCAAAGGGCTATAAAATGTTGATCAAGCAATACCACCACTACTACTACTATATCAAAGAGATCAAAAAGAGGAGGGAGAGGACATACATGTTAAAAAAAATTCATGGCAGTCTTTTTTTGTGATAGCAAAGAATTAGAATTGGAGGGGAAATGGCTAAACAAGTTGTGGCACATGAATATAATGGAATACTATTGTGCTAGAAGAAATGATGAATGAAGTGATTTCAGAAAAACCTGGAAAGACTTACATGCACTGACGTGAGTGACTTGAGCAGGACTAGGGGCACATTTTTACACAGTTATACAGATATTGTTCAATGATCAGCAATGATCGACTTAGTTCTCACCAATACAATGACCCAAGACAATTCCAAAAGGCTCACAATACACATTACATCAATGTCCAGAGAAAAAATTAATGGAGTCTGAATGCAAATCAAAGCATACTATGTTTCACATTCTGGGTTTTTTTTATTTTTCTTTTCTTTTTTTTTCTGTTTCTTCTTTCACAAGATGACTGATATGGAAATGTATTTTACGTGATCGCACACATATAACCTATATAAAATTGCTTACTGTCTCAGGGAGGGGAGAGATGAGGGAGGAAAAATATTTGGAACTCAAAATTTTGTTTAAAAATGAACATTTAAATTTCTCTTTACAGGTAATCGAAAAAAATACTGTTTAAAACTAAATAAATAATAGAGCATCTAGACGTAAAGGGAGGGTGGGGACCTGTTGTGGGATACCTAAGGGGAAATGGACAAGAGTCAGTGTCCCATGTTGATACCAAGTGGAATGGAATGCAGTTCAGGAAGTGGAAGGGTAGGATGTATTCCTGACTACAGAATTAGGGGTGGAGTGGGGTGGGGTGGGGGGAGAAGAATCAATAGGGGGCAGAATATAGGAATGGATGCCAGGGAGAGGCTGTAGAACAGGTATCCAGGTCTGGTGCTTTGTTTTAAGACTAACATGGGTGGAAACAGTGTCTCATGCAACAAGGAACCTTTAAATTGTACCTCCTTAGAGGCAGAGAGATCCCCCAAAAGAGGTGAGAAGGGGGAAATGAATAGTTTTATTGCCTGCTAAGCACTGCAAAGAAACAAAGGCAGAGAAGGAGGCCAGAGTATTGCAGGAAGAGCTGGGAAGATGTGCACCAGTGACAGACAAGGAGAAGCGCAAAGACCTCTCCCTAACCCGACTTCGCAGCAGCTGCAGCTTCCAGACTTGGAAGCGTGGCAGAGGCTGCTCAGGGCTCTGGGGAGGGGCCACTGTCGGGGGGCAGCCTCTTTGGTGAGCTCTGATACATATTCTGTTTGTTCTCTCTGTCTTGTAAATGTTTCCTTCTTCTTTGAGGTGTGCATGTGTTTGCAGAGAGGTGTCTGATGGTGCAGTGTCCAGGATTTCTGAGTGGGAGTAAAGAGTCAGACACAGGAGAAATCCCCCCAAGTGACTAGACCCTCCTATGGCTGCAGCTGCTCGGAAGTTTTATCCAGTCAGAAGCCTGGAGTATTAACTGTCTGACACAAGGTTAACACAGGTCAGATCAGTGGAGTTCAACCTTAGGACCACTGAGCCTAAGTGACTCCACATTGGAGTTTTAGCATTATAACTACAGCATCAAACAATATAAAGATTACAGTTTTCACACTCCCCATTGTCTCGAGGGGAAAATCCAAATTTGTCATGCTGGCGATTAAAGTCCTTCATAATCTAGCTCTATTCTACCTTTACATGTGTTTTCATGTTCCTCCCCTCCATTTACTTCACATTCCACCCAAATGGCCTTCTTAGTGTCCTCTGAAGTTGGCATTCCACTGCACCAAAGCTCTTCTTTGCACAGGTCTGTAGTACCAACAGCGAGCAAGACACGCCACAGAGTAAAAGTTAAATGGAGAATTTATTAGCCGGCATCCATTCAGGGGCAATTAACAGCCCAAATCAAAACGGCCCTGGGTTGGGGTGAAGAAGTAGTATTTATACAAAAAAAATCTAGGTACAGTGGTTAATTATCTCTTGAAACTTACATATGTTATTTTTAGCAGGCTTGGCAAGCCTTTCTTACTTCACTTTTATGATCATGATACATGAAGAGGAACCTCCTGAACAGATTGTAAATACAGCATATCAGACAACTGATAAAGTGTCAACTGAATTACAACCCAGGATCTCTATGTCCAATTTGCCATACATCCCGCAACATGACTCATGAGATAAGAGCTAGGAACAGTCATGTAATTCAAGAGAATGTCTGGGGCTGAGGCTTTCATCCTACAAGGCCATAGACAGACCAAGGGATGCTCCAGCTGGGTTTGTTGATACAAGATAGAGACATCTCTCAGCCTGCTCAGGAAACAAACCGAGATTGCTAGCATCAGGTCCCTCCCTGGCCAAGCAGTCCATACTTCCCAGAATAGTCTCAGTGGCGGCTGGGGGTGGGTGGGGCAAGGACACCTGTTGAATGCCAAATGGCAGGAACTAAGTCTGTTTTTTTCTTATGCAAACTGGGGTTTTTTAGTTAGGGGCTGGGGGAAGGGTTTTTTTTTAGCAATAGCTGGCTGTTCAGGTATCACAGGTCATGCCCTAGGACTGGAATACACTTCTTCCTTATCACTGCCTAGCAGAATTCTGACCTTCCTTCAGTGCTCAGCTCAGGTGACACTTTTTCCATGTTGCCTTCCTTGTTCTCCCAAAGCTGTCAGTATTTTCTCCTTCCTCAGTGACAGCAAAAAGGACTGAATCAGTGATTTCATTAGTACAGGGAACTCGCAGTGAATAAACTCCCTCTATCAATGCAGGCTGCCAACTTTTCTGCTACTTACATGCCTCAAGAATTGAAAATTGGGGAATGGCTGAATAAGCTGTGGTATATGCTGGTGATGGAATACTATTGTGTTGTTAGAAATGAGGAAGGGTGTCACAAATGAAATTCAACAAAAGGTAGACTGAGGCACTATCTCTCTGAGAAATATAATGGTTCACTATCAGGGGTGCTACCTGTTAATAATGCAGGTCTAATATCTTGCCACAGTTTCTGTCTAAAGGCAAAGAACTGACGATTCAACTCAGTTTTATGGGCATAGAAAAAAGAACAGAACAGAATAGATGAGAAACTCATACAGTTGGTTATAGGATTGTCAACACCATGGGGGTGAGGAATCCTGATTGGTTACATTGAGGGAAGGGGTTTAAACACTCTCACACACACACACACACACACAAACACACACACACACACAAACACACACACACACAAACACACACACACACACACACACACACACACACACACACCCAGAGGCCCACCTTTCTCTGTTTTAAAGACATAGGTTAGCTGCATCCCAAGGCCACTGATAGTGGACCAGGGTTGGCAGACTCAGTGGCACCTGGGAATGAGGTATGACCAATTATAATTGGGCAATGATGGGCTAAGATGGAACAAGGTCAGCTTATCCACTCTCAAGGACAGCACACAGATTTCATGGAGTTTCTAAAGAGCTGACATTATCAGGGATAACAAGCTTCCTTAGCACAAAATTATTTGTAGGTAGTGCTAAGAAAACAGTTCTCTTAGAGAGAAAGTGTTCTATGAGAGTACTAAACTTAGCTCAGAGTTTTTCTTTAACTAAAAGCAATCAATAGGGAGAATAAACTTTGACATCCATCTGTGAGGGAAGATGACTGACCACTTGAACTCATGTTTCTTTCCTTCAAGACAAAGAAGAGGCAGAATGCAGAATGTGGTTGCAGAACAGAATCAATTACAGAGTGAAGTAAAATATAAAGTATTGGATCACTAATTAATTCTGACAAGGGGATGGTTTCAGAAAAACCTGGGAAGAATTCTATGAACTGATGCAAAGTGAAGTGAGCAGAACCAAGAGAACGTTGTACACAGCCATAGCAACATTGTAAGAGAAATCAATTGTGCAAGACTTAGCTACTCTGATCTGTACAATAATCCATGCCAGTTGATGAAAACTGCTATCCAACCACAGAGACAGAACTGATGAACTCTGAATAAAGATTGAAGCTTATTTTCACTTTATTTTTCTTGCCTTTTTTTTTCAACAGAGGCAATATGGGAATGTTTTACATGATTTTGCAAGTACAATGGGTATCCTATTGCTTTGCCCTCTCCATGGATGGGGTAGGGAATGGAGGAAAGGAGAGAATTTGGAACTCAAATTTTAGAAAATTAATGTTAATTTTTTTAAATATGTAAACAAATGGAAAGAAAAGAGTGTCCTAGAACACTCACTGAGAGAGTAACTTGCCCAAGGTCAGCTAGTATCAGAAGTAAGACTCCAGTCCAAACCCTCCTAGCTTTGAGCCTTGATCTCTATTATACAACATTCCCTCTCTTCCTCCAACTGGCTCCTATTTAGTTAGTTAAGCACATACTATAGCCTCAAGTAGAAGGTGAGCTCTTTGAGGACAGGGCATGGTTTTACTTCTCTTTCTGTCCTCAGGGCCTAGCACAGTAGCTGACACACAGTAGGCTCTTAGTAAATGCTTGGTGACTTGTTGATTTGGACAGAAGCACAGAGTTCCTCTTGTTTCCCAGTGAGCAGATGCATTCCTCTCCTTAAGGGACAGAGAGATGACAAGGACAAAGGGATCCAGGCCTTGGACAAGGTCACTGTTTCAATTCGATATCAGTAAAGCAAGTTTCATGACCTCAAGGATGACCATGAGTATGCCTGTATGGTTTGTAATTGCAAAGCATGAAAAACTCTCTAAGTAGAAGGCAGAGGAAGTATAACATTTATTCAGACAACAGAAGATCCAATCGCAGGACAAATGGCTCCAATTTGATATAGCAGTAATCATATTCCAAAACCAGTAAGCCCACCTCAATGTAGCAACAAGGAAATTAAAACACAGCATTATAGCAAGGAACCAATCATCCTGTAACCTTCCCCCCTGCTAGGGCCTTCTCCTAAACAATCACTCACAAATCCTAACTGTTTGCTTGCCTTTGTCCTCTCCCCCAGTTCTGATGGCCCTTGCAGTTCTCAGGGTCCTTGCAGTCTCCTGGATTCTCTGGATTCTCAGCAATTTGACCTCCCCAACTCTCTTGTTTGCACTCCCTGCTTTGCAGTCTCTCTGGATACTGGCTGCCTCAAAGTCTTCTCAATTCTCCTTCTCTCAATTCTGCTGCTCTCAGTTCTGCTGCTTTCAGTTCTTCTGCTCTCGGTTCTGCTGCTCTCACACTCTGGGATCTCTTTATATATATATATATATGTATATATATGTATATATATATGTATATATATGTATATATATGTATATGTAAACACACACATGTGCACAATCCTAGCTGGCATCTGATTGGCTGAACTCAGTGCACACACAATTGGCTCTGGTCTTAGCACTTCTCCTTAGGACCCTGAAGGTTTCATACCTCTAGTGACCTAAATAGCAAAAGAATGTGGGCCTTGGGTCTTGTACCTACTAAGTAAAGGGTATAAGTAAAGGCCGTATTGAATGGGCAGGGAAGATCTTTAATCACATTAATACTACACAAGGGACTGCTCCCTGGTGGGGGAGGGGATAAGATCCAGAAACCACTGTGATGGAAAAAAAACAAACAAGAGGTAATAACAAAATGATTTGTGCGTAGATTTATTGATCATTCATAGCATCCATTGCAATAAGAATTCCTGATCTCCATTGAGTACAAGACAGACAGGAAGGGGCACATGTGATCAAAGCTGTCTTTGAACACACTATTCCAGCTCTCTTTGCTCCTGACCTCTGCCTGGAGCTTCTAGGGAAGAGAAGGAAGAATTGGACTTCTACCTGAGACAAAGACAGGAAACAGGCAGGTTTATCCCCTTGGGGCCAGATGTGTAGCCACTGGGAAGCTGCAGTTGCTGCTGTTCCCACCCACCCACCTCCTCCCCAGCCCTGGCTGCAGTGTTAAGCCTCAGTGCCAGCTCCCAGGATGTTTCCTTTCCCCTCAGTCCACACCAGAATGCTGGGGAGGAAAGATGGGCTAGGAGAGCAAAGTCAAACAGGGGTTAGGAAACTGCCAGCAAACCCCTTGACTTGTTCACCAATCTTAGATCACTAAAGAAAAGGAGAGCTGAATGCAGGTAATTCACCCTGGGAACAAACACAGACTCAGGAGCCAAGGGCAGGGAGTCTGGGAGGGAGGGATGCTCATACTAAACATCCAATAGTCAGCCCTCCTGAGCATGTTTGAGCTGCCTGTAGCACATGATGGTTAGAGGTGGTCAGGTTGTCCTGTTATACCAAGAGTGAGTGAGACACTCCACAGAGTATAAGTTTTAAATGGACAATTTATTAGCCGGCATCCATTTGGGGATAATCATCCCAAATCAGAATGGCCCCGCATTTTTGAGTGAAAAAGTAGTTTATATAGAGAATACAGGGTGCAATGGTTAATTATCTCTTGATATATTATTTTGCAGACTTGGCACACCTGTACCTTTTATGACCATGATAAAAGGAACTGCCTCAATAGATTGTAGATACAACATATCAGATAGCTGACAAAATGTCAATTGAAATTACAACCCAGGATCCCTGTGTCCAACTTGCTATAACTCCCACAACAAGGAAGGCTCAAGATAAGGCAGAAGTCATGTAATTCAAGACAATGTCTAGGGCCGAGACTTTCATCCTTAATGGCCATAGACAGACCAAGGGATGCTCCAGCTTAGTCTGTTGACACAAGATAGAGACATCTCTGAGCCCACTCAGTTAGACAAAGGAAGACCATTAGGCATCAGGCTTTTTCTGGTAATTAGCTTACATTCCTTGGAAAAGTCTTGGGGGCCCAGGACACTTGCTGAATGCCAAACGGCAGGAAGTCAGTCTGTTTTTCTTATGCAAACTGGGGTTTTGAGTTAGGGGCTGGGGGCAGGGCTTTTCTAGCAATAGCTGGCTGATCAGGTATCACAGTCCAGTTAAACCCCCTTGATTCATACGGGAGGAAACTAAGACCCAGAGAAATAAAATGAGAGAGAGAGAAGAATTGTGGAGGAAAGAGAAAAACCTATGTGAGTGTGGGCAAGTAACCTAACTTCTCTGGGCCTCAGTTTCCTTAACAGTTAAATAAAGTTGGACCCTGTGACCTCCAAGGTCCCTCTGGATCTATGAGTTTCTGACTCTATCTGCCTGTCTGTGTCATTCTCTTTCCATTTCCCTATACCTAAAGCTAAAAAGCTTCATTAAATCATGAGGATATAGGAAGCATTTTGTTGTGGAGATGTCTTCCAGGCTCCTGGGAATTTCAAGGGAGATGTAATTTGAGGAGGGAACAGATAATTTCAGATAGGACAGTTTGGAAACTCAGTGAATGCCCACTGAGTCCCTGCAGGAGAGACTGGTCCCTACAGGATTCTGGGTAAGAGAAGGGAGTTAGCCTTACATATGATACATGAAGTCTAAATACTCCTGAACATTTTATTGCAGAAAACAAGTATTGACCAGGAATGACACACCTAGGAAAGAAGGTCTGTGCCTGAGGAGCAGCTGGACAGACCTGAACCTGGTCCCTGGGAGACAGAGCTAGACAGAACCATTCCCATGAATGCAAATTATATCCACAAGTATATGTATCACTCAGATTCCCTGTCCACTCCTGATGAGGTTTCCCTCCTCTGACTATTCCAATCCTGGCCTATTTTCTTGTGGGGAGGAAGGTGGTGGTTACCCACCCTTCAAAATCCCAGCCGCCCCACTCCCTCTCTGGCATCCCAGAAAATACTAAGCTAAGAGTTTTCAGCATCTAAGAAGATTCCCTGGGAGAATGGGGCAGCTGGGAGGTCCTGTTGTATTTTACCTACTCGTCCATCTGAGCCAGGCCTTTGGCAGGACTGTAACTGACAATCATGTCAATATCCACAATCGTCTGTAGTGGGGTGTGATGGTAATGAAAATGTGAAGATCTTCCCATCCCTTAATAGGCCTGCGTGACCTGTTGAAGTCATATGGAAGCCTAAGTTACATGAGTTTGAGTCACATGAAGCCTGTGGTGGGAGGAGCTTACTGAAGGGGTGGGGCAGGAAGGGTGGAGCAAAGCTGAGAGGAAGGTGGTCAGAGCAGTCAGAGCTGGGAAAGGGAGAGCAGGCACAGGAACAATCGTGAGTGAGAGAGGAGTTGGTTTGTGGGAAGGCCCTAGCAGAGTGAAGGCTTGGGTATTCAGGTGCTCCCTGCATTGCTAATGTGTATAGATTTCTTTGTTGCTGTGATGGGTTTGGCTTTCTGGTGTTGGAATAAATGTTTTGGTTTTGTCTTCCACGTAGAGAGTCTGTTCTATTTTCCAATTCAGTACCACGCCAGCATATTCATAACAACCGCAGACGCTGTGAATATCACATTGGTGCTACGTGGGGACATGAGGGTTGGGAGGAGACATACCATTCCATATGAGTTGGGTTGACAGGACCTTCTGAGTGTGGGGTGCTCCTGACCTCATCCCATGCCCTAGAGTGGATTTAGGAATCTAGTGAATTATAGACTTAGTGTGGAGTAATCCTTACACTGGTACACTTTGGATCTGGGTGACCTCTGAATGGGCTGCTTGATTCAGGTTTACAGAATCAGGTCAGAAGGATCACTAAGAGTCTTTTTTCCTGCTTGAAGAGAGTGTTCTGCTTGGTGGGCGGGGGGGGGGGGTGGCATGGCAGAGATGGGGATGGTGTCAGGGAGTTCCCTATTTCTCTCCTGAAGAATACCATCAGAGAGGAAGGAAAGAGCCCAGAATGTCTGTGTATGAGAAAAGAGTGAAGATGCCAGCTCTGGGCAGGCTATTCCAACTTGGGATGCTGGATGCTGGATGACTGCTGCCAAGGTTCCTTCATTCCAGGTCAATGCCTACATTTGGCCTGAGGCCTTATAGGGTCCTTCAGATCCTATCTGGTTGACTAATGTATAGACTTCAAGATAAAATCTTCGCATCTAATTTGTAGCATTCAAAAAGGGATAATGACAATATGTGATGAGATCTCAAAAGGTCTGGTCCCACTGTACAGGGAAAACACCCTGACCAGAGTCTGGGCCTTGGCGCTATAGTTTCTGAAATTGGTTTGCATCAGTTCAGCCAGTTGTAATCCAAGTTTCAGAGCCTATTAAACAGACTCCAAGAGATTGGTATTATCAACCAGAAAGTCAACTAAATCATATGTAATGAGAGATTTTACTACAGAGGTGACCAGGACACTCCATCATGTTGTAAAAAGTTTAGACTAGAAGGGGTTTTAGGCTGGTACAGCCTCATCTCCTAAGGAGGGGAGTCTATGTGGAAAACACAATGAAGATGGAAAGGTTCCTTGGGAAGCCTGAGACATCTTTCTCTTCTCCATATATAGGCATAGCTCTGTAGAGGCCAAAGGGATATACCTGTTGGAAAATTCCTCTCTCCAGGCCACAGGGCTTGAGGCACCCAGACAAAGTTTTCTTAGATGTAGCAAAATGTCACATTGGGTAGAGAGCTAGATCTGGAGATGAAGGGATAAGTTCAAATGCAGCTTCAGATCCTTCCTAGATGTGTGACCCTGGGCCAGTCTCTTGCCCTCTGCCTGCCTCAGTTCTTTCATCTGTAAAATTGAGATGATTATAATAATACCTACCTCCCAGAACTGCTGTGAAGGTCCAAGGAGACAATATTTGTAAAGCAATTTGCAAAGTTTAAAGCAGTATTACTTCCCGATTAAATATGTAGTCAGGTTTCCTCTTAACAGGAAAGCAGCAGTTTCTAATGTTACAGCATATATTTGTTACATTTGAAGTTGAGGCCTTCAGAGAATCATAAGATTTGGAAGCAACTTTAGAGTCCAACATTCTACCTGAAGAATGAATCCCCCTTGTAATACCTCTAACACTATTGCCACTTCCCATGAGGGTAAACTCACCCTCTCAATCCATTGCATGGTGGGTGCAGTTCAAATTATCAGGACATTCTTCCTTTTCACTTGAGCTAAAATCTTTCTCCTTATGACTGACACCTGTAGGCACCAACTTTGCTCTCTGAGGAGAAGAAGGCATTCAATTCCTTCTATGTATGACATCCCCCCATATATCCAATGAGAGTGACCATGCCCTTCCTAAACCTTCTCTCTTCCAGCCTAAACAACCCTTATTCTTTGAATTCTTCCTTCTGGGCCATCATGTCCACAACTTCCACCTTCCTCATCATCTTCCTCAGCATGAGCTCTAACTGGTCCTGCAGCAGAACAAGATGAGAATTGAAGCCAGAGCATCTAGAGTCAAATCCTGGTTCTCATTCTTTTGGCCTTCATGACTTTGGGCAAATTTAACCACCATGGGGTTTAGTTTCTTCCTGTGTCTAATGGGGGGAGGGAGTGGACTTAGATAACCTCACAGATTCTTCCTCACTCTAAAACCCAAACTTCTGAAAACAAGGGGCCTAAGGTGGAACATGAGATTGCACATGGGATCTGACAAGTTTGAGGTACTGTGAAAATATCACTTCCCACATAAGACCATCACACTCCTACTGATGCAGCCTAAGATTTTGTTAGCTTTTTTGGACAGCTGACCTCATATTAAGCTTTTATTTTTGGTTTGGGCCAGTAACACTGTCACAGTTTCTTGGGAAATTCTGATGATGGAAACTCCTTCTGTGGAGAGTAGTAACTCCTTTGTAAATAATGGTTAAGAAAAGGAGTTCTTAACAGTTTTTTTTTTGTGTCCTGGACTCCTTGACAATATGGTGAGGCCTATGGATCCCTTTGCAGAATAATGTTTTTAAGTATATAAAATAAAATACAGAAAATTATGTTCAAATGCAACCATCATTTTTTTTTTCAAAACCACTGTACAAGGTTATGGATCCCAGGGTAAAGACAGCTGTAATTTAGGGATTTGTTGTAAGTACAATAAAAGGCTAAGGATCTTTTTCCGTCATCACATAGGATTGGAACCCAGGTCTTTCTGACATGAAAGCCAGTCCAATATTATATTTCACCTTTTGCTTATCTTTCTTTTTCACTTCACCCAAAACCAAAAACTGTCACATATGTGTCATCATCTGTGTCTTCTTGTAGAGCAGATAATGTCTGCTTTATGAATCTGGATACTAAGGCACCTGGAGAACATATTTTTTTTCTTTTCCTGATATAGGTTTGTTGTCTGTGGGTATTTTGGGCATAATATCATTTTCTTTTCATTGTTGTTGTTCAGTCATTTCCATGGTGCCCAACTTTTTATGATTCCATCTGGGGTTTTTTTGGTAAAGATACTGATGTGGTTTGCCATTTCCTTCTGTAATTCATTTTACAGATGAGAAAATTGATGCAAAAAGAGAATAATTGACTTGCTTAGGGTCACACAGATATTAAGAGTCTAAGGCTGGATTTGAATCCAGGTGTTTCTGACTCCAGGCCCAGCACTCTATCTACTGTGCCACCTAGCTGCCCCATGTTTTCCTTATTAAAATCAAAGGTTTGAAAAATAGAAGAAAATGTGAGGTATCTCATCCAAAAAACAACTAATGTGAAAAAAAAATCGAAGAGATATCATTTAAGAATCTTTGGCCATTGAAAATCATTGAAATCCATGACCAAAAGGAGAATGTACACATTACTTTTCAGGAAATTTTAAATGAAAAGTGCCAGAAGTACCAGAGGCATAGAAACACTCCACTGGTCTCCTTGTCAAATAAACTCCAAAAGGAAAAATCACAGGAATGTTATAGCTAAAGTCCAGGGCTCCTATATCAAAGATAAATTACTGCAAGCATTGCTCCCAAAAGAGTTGTTCATTGTGAAGGATCCACAATCAAGATCACACCAGACATCACAGGTGCTAGCATAAACTAGAGGAGATCTTGGAATGCAATATTCTGAAAGGGAAAAGATAGAGTCATATTCAAGAAGACTTTACCCTGCACAGTAGAATTTAATCATACTGGCCAGACATGGATTTTTAATGGAATAGAGAACTTTCAAGCATTTCCCATGAAAAGACTGGAGATGTCTAAAAACACTGCAGTAAAAAACCCAGAGTCAACAGAAACGAGAAAAGTTGACTTTCTTTGAACAAGTTAAGTAGCTACATGGTGTTGGAGTGCTAACATTCTAATGGGGATATGTGTGTATGTGAGGAGGTTGTAACAAATTTCTCCTCAGAACCTTAAAGTTCTCAAGGGATACTGAGAGCATTAAATAAGAAAAATAGAGGCTGTAGAGGTGGATTGGTTCTGTTCAAAGGATTTGAAGAGGGGGAAAAGAAGATAAAGTAAAAGGAATATATTAATGTAGAAAGGAGAAACTAAGAAATGGCTGGAGCCTAACAGCCTAACATGCTGGAACAGTCAGAGGCATAGGGCTCTGAAGCATGAAGAAAAAACAACAAAAACCAGAATCATATAGAAACAAATTTATAGAGGCCAGCAGAAAACAGAGGTGTGCATAGGATATCCTTTCCAGAACTGGGTCAAAGTAGGGGCCCTTGAGTTTTCCTCATAAAGAAAGATAAGCTCAATCAAGAGTGAGTTCAGAAAACTGAAGTAGGCATAAAGGGAAGAAGACTCACAAGACTGGGAGGAGGTTGGACTCTGGAGAAATCTCTGGTGGTACCTAGTCCACTTCTACTGGTACTGCAGAGTCCAATGAGCTGGTTCCATGTCCAATCCCATTTCTGACACCAATTAATGTTAACCAGACCAGAATCAGCCTCTAACCTGTGGGTAGTGGGAACCACAGAAAGCAGGCCAGAAGCAGGAGAGTCAGGACACATATAGAAGTTTAATTTCAAAGTGAGGAAACTTTCATAAGCAGAAATCCTCCTCATGAGGAGGGCTTCACACGCTGGAGTAAAGGCAGTGATTATATAGATAAAGCCACAAGTTGGGGTGGGGTTGAGGGGGGGAGTAGGAGATGAGTTGGATCACAACCCAGTGACTCTTGGGTCTCAAGTAGCAGTTCCCACTGAAGACTTCTGCTTGGACAATATAGGTGTTCCTGGGTCTTGTGGGAACAGTTTTCAGGTTGATAATCTCACAGTGAGGTACAGAACTAGTTAGTGTGATGGGAACAGGAGTGCAGTACTTGGTTTGGTTTACTTAGCAGTTACAAGAAACAGGGATTATAAACACGAGGTGTAATGGATGGCTTTAGGCTGTAGCACATTGGTTCTCCTGTCCCTGGGAAAGAGGGGGCAGTGAACGAACACCTGGTGCTGGTCAAAGCAATATACTTTGCCAGAGGGTGAGATCATCCAGAGTAGGAAGGATTGTTGTTATTCCAAGCTCAGGGCACAGCCTTCTTGCTCAGCCTTAGCTCTGTGAAACAAGGTGTCCCCAAATATCTTGACAGGTTAAATTGTGTGCATGACTATAATGGAAAATAATTAATAAATAAAAATAATTATAACAGAAAGTAATTAAATAATAATAATCATCAGAGTGGGAAAGGATCATAGGTAGGGAAGGTTTGGGGAGAGACCATGTGCTTGTAGCTGGTTCTTAAAGCAGGCGTATGATTGGGAGTGATGGCCAAGAAAATGGGAAGTACTTCTTGGGGGGAAAAAAGCACAGAATGGAGCTCAGACAATTAGTTCCTAATTGTACACAATGAGTTGTGAATTCTTGCCTTCTCCTGGCTGTTGCTATCTACCTGTTCCCATAGCCCAAACATAAGAAATTAGGAAGTTATATCTGCTACTGTAAAATATCAGGATACATTCTTCTGAAAGGTATTGCTCTTTAGCAAGCAGTGTGATGGACCAGAAAGAACATTAGACTTGTAGTCAGGAGACTTGGGTTCAGCTACTGTCCGAATCCTTTTATTAACCATGACCTCCATTACTTGAGCTCACTTTGCACCACCTGCTCACATGGAAGAAACTAGATATGAAATGATTTTGGTTGTCAGAAGGGCTACTAGAGAAGTACGATCATAGCAAATAATATAACAATTGGCAAAATAATCTTTACATCTTTAGAAAGTGTACAGTAAAATCTTGGTTTATAAGTAACCTGATTTACGTATACTTCACTGGATGAGGAAAAAGTTTTTGCAAAATTTGTCTTGCAGGACAAACAAAAATTCCCAGTATGAACATCTCACACATCGAGTGAGATTAGGGAGGTTTATCAGATGTGGGGAAAAGTGCAAAATGTTGTTGAAAGACATCACCCAAATAAAGCTGTAGCAATGAGAGCCATGAATATTTTTAACGATAACGCAATGTCACATTCCCATGACGTTCTGAAAAAACGTCAAAAACAAGTGTCGTTAGATAGATTCCTAGTCAGAAGCAAATATAAAGAAAAAAAAATCAGTGACTCGAAACATGAAAGTGATTCTAAAAAACAAATATAAGTGAAGGCAGTAGTTTTATTCTCTCTTTTAGTGAAAGTAGCTAAGAGAGAACACTCTGTTAAGAATCTCCTTCCAAGCAATAACCCTTCCTCCTCCTCCTGTCTCTCATCTTCCTCATGCTAGTCACAATTCTTCTGAAAGGTAAAGTGCAGGTTAATTTGTTTTATTTTCAGGTTATATTGTGTACTAATCATTGCTATTGTATTTCAGGTGCATTAGGGACAAAAAACTTCCTTAAAATTATAAATAATTATTTTTATATGGATATTTTTGGGGGTGTGGTCCTGATCATCTGACTTTACATTATTTCCCATAGGAAAATTCACTTTGCATTATTAAAAAATTGCATAATGGACAGAATCCTAGAAGGAATTAAAGGTTCTACTATACGGTAATTATGCTCGGCTTCGCTTCGGGCACTTTGATAATTTTTCTCATAAATCAGCTCTAATTTCTTTAATGCTTCCTTCTCCTTCTCCTCAAAGATCCTCTTTTTCTTCTCAATATTTTCCTTTTGCTTCTCATAGTGTACACTTTCTTCTTTCAGCTTTTCCTTTTCCAATTCTTCTTTTCGCTTCCCATATTTCTGTCTGATTTTTTCTCTCTCCCTCTCAAACAGTTGCTTGTACTGTTGCTGACGAGCCTTCGTGTCTTTCTGGAGGAACTCTTCCACAGATTCATATGTGTTGTTGGTGTAGTGGGTGCCTCCATTAGCTTGTAGCATTTTCTCAATTATGGCCATCAGCTCTGAAACCTGGGCATCTCTCTCAGCTCCACTAGCTTTATTGTTAAATGCACAGCATCGGTTTTCACACTTCTCCAACCACTTCTGGAAATCTGGGTCATCAATGGTTCTTATATAATCCCCTACACTTTCTTCTTCCAGGTCTTCTTTCCGAGTGAATACAATGATTGAAAACTTCACTGCTTCAGGATCTAGAATAAAATAAAGCTGATGAAGAGCTGCATTCTCCTCCTTGGTGAAACGACCTACTTGCAACACCAGGAGTAGAGCATGTGGTCCTGGAGAGGATAGTGCTACTAAGTGAGCCAATTCAATGAAGTTTGGTTTCTCTTTAGCATCAGTATCAAAAATGCCTGGAGTGTCAACAATAGAAATGTCCCTCCCATTCCATCTGGTCCTGGCTTTCCTGCAGACCTTGGTGACTGACATGTCTGAATACTTGGACTCAAACTCTCTCCGGCCCAGGAGGGTGTTTCCTGTTGCACTTTTCCCAGTCCCTGTTTTCCCCACAAGGACAATTCTGAGTTCTGGTTCCCTTGAGTCTCCACTGTTGTCTGGGTCTGTAGGAATAAAGTAAGAAAGAAGAATGAATGACCGGGTTTTATAGATGATGGTACTAAAGCCCTGCTCAGAAATCCCAGCATGGCAAGGAGGTGACCCTAGGGTTCTTGAAGTCTATGACAGCTATGACTAGCTGAGAAGGGTCCTAATAATCTGGACGAGGTTTGAGCATGGATGACTCTCTATTGTCCTAGTGAAATTCACAGATCTTTGTCAGCAGAAGAAAGGCCACCACTGTTGTTTGAGGTCTCTTAGGAGATAACATTTCTTAAATTTATATAACTGAAAATTCTACCCTTCCTCAGGGGCATATAATGAATGAATCATTATTGCTTGTTGGAAAACACATGCATGCATGTACACATTTATACATAGCCATATCATACCTATTTATATTAGTAATTGAAGCCTTTTCCCATGTTAGGATCTTTCTGTGGTATGGAAGTTTATTCCTCCCTTCTCTAAAGAATCTGAAAGATTATTTCATAGTGAGAATCCCATAAGAGAAAAGCTATAACCACCTTTGAATTCTGAGTGCAGACAGAAGTATGTATTTTTTCATGTTATTTATCTTGATGTTTCTTTTTTTTTTTGCAACATGGCTAATATGGATATATGATTTGAATGACTTTTAATGTGTAATGGATCCTTTCAAAGGGTTGGGTAAGGTATGGATGGAGGGAGAGTATTTGGAATTCAAAATTAAAAAAAAAGAATTTAAAAAGATACCAATGTAAATAGGAAATAGTTAACAAAATAAAATATGAAAAAGGAAGTTTATTTTGCATCCCCTCTAGATTCTGAATTAGCACTTCACAGGCAGAATTGCAGAGAAAATACAAACAAACATGAGCACCTCTATAAATCTCTGATTCCTCACTTAGGAGAACAACCCAAGGCCATTCTCCTGTCACTTGACAGATAATTGGCAAGTTTCCTTTAGGGATTGTCTATGAGTTTTTGCTATTACCTCTAAAACCAGTTAAGAAGGTATCTCCATTTGTCCAATGAACTTCAGTGATGAGTGCCCATGTTGGTTTAGATCGCCCATATCACCTGATTTGTCTGTGCTAGATAAGTTTCTCTATAGCTTCCTTGTCAGCCACTTTTGAATAAATTGGAGAATCTTTCTGCAACTTACATTCTCCTCTACCAGTTTCTGTGCTCCTAGATTCCAAGACCCAGACCTGGAAACTGAGATAGCGAATAACATTTTTGTCCTCATCAATCGGCGGCCTGGAATCTCCACATACCCCTCTCCCCACCCACCCAAATTAGACTACTTTATCAGAGAAGGGACTTTTCATATACCATCAAGGGAAACTGAAAAGTCATTTTTGTTACCTCCTCACTAGACCAATTCAGATGCAGATTTGGAGCATTACAGCTTCACATTTTGGTCTACAGCCCTCCTGGACCTTCAGAAGCTATATAGGAGTAACTTTTAATATAAATCATTTTTGAATATATAAGTCTTACATTTGGATTGTCTTTTCCCCCTTCCTAGTGTAGACACTTGAGTTGCCACATCATCACTGATTGGGAGGAACATTTGCTACCAAATGAAGGAAACAGGGAGGGTACCTTGAATAAGTTTTCTTCCTTAAAAAAAAAACACTCAAAAAAAAAAACCCCCACCAAACTTCCTCAAACTCAGGAATCCCTTATTCTAATTGTTGCCAGTGAGGAGCCCTAGTTGAGGTCTCCCTCTGTCTCCCCAATTAGGTTTTTATAGATAAGTGTCCACATAAGCCAAACCAACTTTCTAGCACCTAGGATCATAAATGTGAAAATCCACATGCCTTTTCTTAGCTGACCTCAAGTAAGTGGGGACAACATTCCAGTCCTATAATGCATATCCTTCTCACCTATGACAGCGATAAAAGGTCCCAGCGTATAAGTCTGGAAGCAAAACTGTCAGATAGCACCTTTTCTGCCATCAATCGTCACCCTGTTCTCCCCTCCCCCATCTCAAAAGAAGGGCACATCCCTTACACCCATCAGAAAAGGGAATGTAAGCTGCTTGCAAGCAGGAATTGCTTTTTTCTTTGTATTTGTATCACCCAGCACCAAGTACAGAGTTAGATATTTAGGAAGCACTTAGTAAATGCTTCTCATTTGATTGAGTTAATTAAGTGAAACTGTCCTTCCCATCTCTAGTCAGCTGTAAAGAATATCCCTTAATAGATCTGTTTTGGACACCTGAGTCTCCTATGGGTTTTTCTTCTTAGCATAGATGCTACATTATCACACATTCACCGATTTGGAAAGGCCATTTCCTCCTGGTCTAATCATTGGTATGGGTTTGAGGAACTGACCAAGTGTCCTCACTTCTAAACTCCCTAAACTGAGACAGAGTCTTCACTCAGGCTTCTGCAGTGAGTGGTCTGACTTCAGGTCCATGGTAGGGAAGTGTAGGGCAAGAGCATCACACAGGGATTGTTGGGGGTGGGAGTGGAGACATGAACATGGAAGAACATGGGTGTGTATGTTTCTGTGAAAATAATGGGATTTAGGTGGCAGTAGATGCCATTTTACTAGCTTCATGGTATCCTCTTTCCAGAACAAAACTCTGCTTCCTCTGTTAAATGTTGAGCCACTAGCCAGAAAGAGCCAGTAAGAGAGCATAGGGTGGTGGTGGAGAAGTGGGGGATGGGGCTAGGGAAATAGGGCTCCAGCAGACAGAATACATACTGAGGGTCCCAAAAATCGTAGTGCAGTTTTAAGGGTTGGGCCCAGTCAGAGGACCCAGGGTGGTGGGCAAGGATACGGGGCATGGGGGGGAGGAAAATAGGGCTCCAGCCAACAGAAAAAAAAAAACAAGATCTGAACAATTTTATCCTGAACAAATTTAATTGATAAAAATTGGCTTAAAGGAGAAACAAAGACAAAAATTAGTCTCTGTCCTCAGGGAGAGTTCTACCAGATACAAACAGAGGAAAAACAGTTAAGACTAGAAAATTCTTCATAGCCCAGAAGTTTTAGTCGGCTACCCACCTTGGGCCTGAATGAGGCATCAAGAGAACATGGCATCTGAAGCCCTCATGGAATACTAGGTTGCTTAAATAGAATCATAGAGGTCTAGGTTTCTTACCCAAGAGATCAATTCTGTGCCATACAGGGTCTCTAGTGATATCAGTTATTAAGACCTGGTGCTTAAAAACTGTCTAGAAACTTGAGGGTGACAGTGTGGGACAATGGGTAGCAGGCTGGCCTGGAGTCTGGAAGACCTGGGTTCATGTCCCATGTGAGGATGAGGATGGGTAAAGTCCCTTAAACCTCAGTGCACTTCCAACAAATCCCTGAATTGTGTCTTTACCTGGGATCCATGAACTTGTAGAGTTGTTTTAAAATAGACATTTTGATAATTGCATTTGAATATAATTGGTTTCTTTTGTGATCCCCTATTTGATTTTATTCTTTTAAAAACATTATTCTGTAGAGGGCATCTATAGGCTTCACCACACTGCTAAGGGATCTAAGACAGAAATAACAGCAAGGACTCCTATTCTTAAGCCATAAAACACTATGAGGTCCTGCTCTGCACAGAATGAGGTTCTATTGTGGGATTTTTCCATGAAACAGTGAAGATATTACAGGTCTAGGCTGAAAAAACAACTTATTGTGAGGTCAGCTGTCAAAATAGCTAACAAAATGTTAGACAATAGCAATAGGAATAGAAGGATTTTATCCTGGGAAGTGACAGTCCCACTGTACCTTAAACTAGTCAGGTCCCATGTGCAACAGCATGTTTCAATTTAGGCGTCACATTTGCAGAAGTTTGCATACTGGATTTAGGAGTTAGGAGGAGGCTGTAAGGTTGTCTAAGTCCAGCTCCTTCATTTGACAAATGAGGAAACTAAGTCTCAAAGCAATTAAATGACTTGCCTCAGGTCATGAAGGCCAAAAGACAGAGAGTCAGCATTCGACTTGAGGTCCTCTGGTTTCTATTCTCATCTCCTCCCACAGGACCAGCTGGAGCTCATGCTGAGGAGGAGAGTGAGGAAGGTGAAAGGTGAGGAGATGATGGCCCAGAAGGAAGAATTCAAGGAATAGGGAGTGTTTAGACTAGCGGAAAAAGCCTTAGATAAGGCATGGTCACTGCCCTCAGGTATCTGGAGAAATGTCCTACAGAAAAGGGATCAGTCATGTTGCTTGGTCCCAGAGAGGAAAGCTGGTACCAAAGGTGTGGGTTACAAGGAGAAAGATTTCAGCTCCATTAAAAAGGAAGAATGTCCTAACAATTGGAGCTGCCCCCATCATGGATTGGCCTGGGAAAGAGTGAGCTCACTATCCCTGGAAGTGACCACAGTTTTTAGCCATATCATAAAGGGTTTTTTTCTTCTGGGAGGATGTTGGACTCTAAAGTTTCTTCCAATAACCCATGATTCCATGAAGGCCTCAGCTTAGAATCTAACATCAACTATACCATTAGAAATTGCTGCTTTCCTGTCAGGAGGAAGCCTGACTACACATTTTAATGAGAGAAAAAGATGATGGGAAAGTTGTACTGCTTTAGGTTTCACAAAGTCTTTACAAATATTGTCTCTGTGGATCCTCACAGCAGTTCTGAAAGATAGGTACTATTATGAGCTCCATGTTACAGATGAAAACTGAGGCAGACTGACGTTGAGACTTGCCCAGGAGCACACAGGTAGTAAGGGTCTGAAGCTGGATTTCATAATCAGCCTTTCCCCCTCCAGGTCTAGCTCTGTATTCACTGCAAGACCCAACTCTCTCTGGGAGAAATCTGTGTGAGTGCCCAGAGCCCTGTGCACAGGACAGGAATATTGTAAGGGGAGTATTGCCATTGCTTGCAAAGAGCTAATCCTATGTGTGGAGAAGAGAAAGATGTCTCAGGCTCCACAAGGAAATGTAGAGATGATTTTTGATGCAGCCAGAGATCAGAGGAGGTGAGGCTATATGATTGTTTCCAATTCTAGAATGTTTGTGTTGTACTAATAAGTGTTTTGAAATTCTCAAGTAATTTAAGGTGACATTCATTATAAAAATAAATATATGTCACAGACCATATTTTTTATATGTGGAATAAAAACTATATATAGTTCAGAAAAATGTGGAGAATTACTGTCAGGTAGGTATGATTTTCAGTGCTAATAATTTCAGGCACTTAATTGAATAATTTGAATTAGTAGATATCTTATCTACCTGACATTTTTATGAGAGGGAGAAGAGAGAATTTGATTGATCAGAGGCGCCATGATCAACCCCCTCCTAAAATAAATGGACCCTTACAAATTGCAAATAAGTCTCTCAGAGTGTGACCCTCAGCACTTTCGTTGTGTGGTTCGTCCTTCATTTTCAAAGATCACCATGACATCAGGGAGATGAAAATATGACTTGGGATTGAATTGCATTTGAGTGAGGGAGGGCTGTGCAAAGTCACCAGCCTCAGTTTCTCCTCAAGAGCCATCTGGGTCTGGTGGTCAGATATAGATCAGGATGACTAGAGATGGCCCAGGATGCAGTGGGGGACCTTGGCCTTTGAAGCTCAGGTCTTTCCAGAGTTCTCACTTGGAGTGAGGCAACACCCATTAGAATGGATTGTGCAATCAGGGAGAGTCCCCTGATCCACCCCTGCAACACTTCAAACATTCCAGTAATGAGAAACATACTGGTGGATTCTAGTTGCTAAAAGCCCCTTACCAGATATTGTAGCTTCCTCTGTGGTAGAGAGGGTCCTCACTGGGCTACTCTTCTCACTGCTCTCACTGCTCCAGCCTCCATCATACACAGCAGAAACTCGGAATCTGTACACAGTCTGAGGTGTCAGTCCATCAATGTCACAGTACATCTCGTTATTTCCTGTGCTGTGTTCATGCCATTCTCCTTCCTCCTTCTCCTCAGCCTCAGTCTCCTCTCTGTACTCTATTCTATACTCTTTGATCTTGACTCCTGCTCCAACACTTGGGCCCTCCCAGCACAGGGTCACAGACTGTGGTCCCACCACAACAGCTTCTGGCTTCCCAGGAGGGCAGCTTGGGGGAAGTGTCCTCACAGCAAGGCTCACATCACTGCTCTCACTGAGCCCTAGCTCCCACACCTCAGCAAACCTGAACACATACTCTGTGCAAGGCTCAAGGCCACTCACTTTGAATACCTCTGGCTTTCCAGACACAAGGATTGTGGTCCAGTCCTCTTCCCCTACAACCCGGTACTCTCCCTGATAGCCAGTGATCCTCTCTTCCTTCTCACATGCTGGGGTAAGTGTGAGCTCTGCACAGTCATGTGTGACCTCACCAATATGAGGAGGGGGAGGTTTGACTGGTAGCTCAAAGTCAGTGCTGACCAGCAGTCCCTTTTCATAGAGGTAAATGGAGACCCCCTTGTTCTCCTGGTCCGGGACAGATGCCACAATGAATTGAGTCTTCTTAGAGGAATGATTGGCCTTGGCAAATGTTGAAAAGGATTCTGCCAATTGTATTACTTTTCTCCTTGTCTCTCTGTCCTCTAGCCATGAGGAATATGTCTTTTGCTCACAGTCAGGACTGAATGATTCTGGATTCCGTAGCCACTGTTTCCAATCTGCTAAGTAGGGTTCCTCTTGCAAGGAGGTGAATGCAAACACCAGGACAAATCTGTGGGTGGAGCCTAGTACCATATCATCTAACTCACTCTGGTCAGCTATGAGTGGCACCTCCTTCAGAATGGTGAGGTAGGACTTGACCACCTTCATCTCCTGCAGCTTCTGATCCAGGAACTCAGAGAGCCTCCTAGTGCTGAATGGAGACTGGCTTTCCCTGGTTAAAATCCTGGTTAGCTCATCTTCCTCTGCTCTGCCTGCCCGGATCTCAGGTAAGGCCTTGGCTATTTCCTTCTGTAAAAGCTGTCTGTGCTGCCTATTTAGCTCCTGGAATAGCCTGACCTTTTCCCTGATTGTAGAAAAGACTGAGAGTCCTGGTGCCTCCAGCATGTCATTACACCTCTTGTCACACTCAGATAACTTCTCCAGAGTGTCCTGGGCATCCCACACCAAGCTAATGCTGATCCCTCGAACCAGCCTGGCAGCCTTGGAGCTCAGCTTCTCCAGAGGGTACAGCCAGACTTTGAGGGGCACCCCATGTCCCCTAAGCAGCTTAGGAAGGGAGGCATAGACTTTTACTGCATCTTCATAAGTCACTGGGTTGGTCTCAAGGACAAAATCCCCATAAAATTTACACCTGAATTCCTTGGTTGATTTTTTCTCACTGTCCTTTATTTTCCCCTCTCCCTCTACTTTTCCGGATATTCGGGGAATCTTATTTACTTTAGCCTTCAATGTTCCTTCTATATCGTTGACATTTTCATTGTTGGAAACTTTCTGATCAAACACAAAGAAAGCCTGGGCCCCATAGAGCACTGCAGTGACCACGTGAGTGGCTGTTCCATTATCAAACACATCATGGTAAGCAATATTCTGATATCCCAAGTGGTTCATTGTGAGATGGGAAAACTGTGTGGTCATACTGTACTTGAGAGTGACCCGAACTTGCTGTTGGGATGTCTTGGTATCATTTAAATACTTGGCAGAGCCTCCTACTTCAACCAGCCCCCCCAGGACACTTGCTTTCAGCTCTGCAGAGATATTCATGGCATTGGTCTTCTCATCAATAGAATCAGAGGTGATGATGTCAAAGTCAGTCTTGCACTGCTCTTCTGTGGTCACATTTCTCTCAAGGGTCTCCCTGTCCCATAAAGTGATGCCTAGAATGGGACAGAGACATTAGGGAGTAAATGGCAGATTGCAGAGGGAACACAGAATAGGAGAAGTTATGCCTCTGAAGAAGTATAGCTCCTTTTGGATTGTCTTGGGCAGGCCCCTTGTTTTGAGACATTTCATGCTGCTAGCTAATAATGTTACTCCCTAGCATTAATACAGCACTTTAATATTTGCAGAGTATTGGGGAGTGGCTGAGCAAGCTGTATTACATGATTGTGATGGTATACTATTGTGCTATAAGATGAGGAGCACGATGCTTTCAGAAAAGCCCAGAAAGTCTTACATGAGCTGAGACAAAGTGAAGTGAGCAGAACCAAGAGACCACTGTACACAGTAACAGCAGTATTGTACAATAATGGATTGTGAATGAGTTAGCTATTCCAAGCAATACGATGATCTAAGACAATTCTGAAGGACTTTTAGTGGAAAATACTATCCAGTTCTAGAGAAATAACTGACAAAGTATGAAAGCAAAGAAATCTTTTATTTTTTTAACTATTTTTATTGTATTTTTGTCTGTTTTCATTCACAACATGAGTAATACAGATATATGTTTTCCATGACTGCACATACATAATCTAGGTAAAATTTCTTATTTTTCCATAAGGAGAGAGGGGAGAGAGGAAGAGATCTTGGAACTCAATTTTTTTTTAAAAAATGAATGTTAAATTTTGTTTTAAAATGAATATTTTATATGTGATTGAAAAAAATAAAATAAAAGTAATAAATATTTTCAAAATATTTTGCAATATTATCTCATTTGATCCTCAGAACAATCCTGATAGGTAGGTGCTATTATTATCATTCCCATTTTTTGGGTGAGGAAACTAAGGCAGGCAGGGTTAAGTGACTTGCCCAGGGACTTACATATAGCTTGGATGTGCCTAAGCCTGGATTTGTACTCAAGTCTTCCTGATTTCAGATCTAGTCCATTCAGTTCCATCCATTTCACCACCCAGCTGCAAACTACTAGCTGGCTCCTGGGAGGTGACTCAGGAAGGCAATAAGTGGGATAGAATTAAGTGGTTCTTCTAGATCTTTGTTGTTGTTCAGTAGTTTCTGACTCTTCCTGATTCCATGGACCATAGTCGTGCCTGCGGTTTTCTTGGTAAACATACTGGAGTGCTTGCTACTTCCTTTTCTAGTGGATCCTTTTGTCAGGCAATCAGAGGTTAAGTGACTTGCCCAGGGTCAGACAGCTAGGAAGTATCTGAGGCTGAATTTGAACTCAGGTCTTCCTGACCCAAGGTCCTGTGCTCTATCCAGTGAAGCACCAGCTTCTTCTATTCTAGATGCTGGTAAAGATCAAAATCCAGTGTATATTCAAACAACCTGCAATGCTTACCCTTCTCAAGGAAGAGTAATGGGACTGCCTGCCCTTCCACCTTCCCCCAATCCTTCATTCTGAACCATCAGGTCTACCATTGTACTTCAAGTCTACCTTTCAGCTTAATTTTAACTACATTGGTTAATATGCACAAACAATTCAGGTAGGGGTGTGTGTGTGTGTGTGTGTGTGTGTGTGTCACAATATGCATTCCCCACCTCCCAACACTGTATCTGATGCAATTAAGACTCAACCCCTCTCTGGCTAAAGGTGGTTTTGTTTTTTTTTTTTTTTTAAAAAAAAAGCTCAGTCTTCTTCTTGTTTGGTCTTTGGAAGATTACTTCTTTTCTGACCTCCACCCTTCCAGGATGAATGAGCCCCTCTCATCAGATATCTCTCATCACTCCTGGCTAGGATGTGCCATCACACAGCATCTCCCATCAGAGCAAAGTGATCCTGGTAGGTTCTAACTGAGAGAAAAAAGGTGAGACCCTCTAATCCCTGAGACTTTGTTTGAATCTGACTTTCTTACACTGATCATTTTACACCTAGAAAGAAGTCTTTTCTAACACTGCCCTCTCCTGACATCTGCAACAAGGCCTTGCATTCAAGAGAGTAATTACCAGGGATGGAGGTATCTGAGCGACAATCATACAATGTCCCCAGATGTAAGGGCTGACCAAGAGCCGGGATCTCCATTGGGGTCTTCAAGGTCAGGCTGCCTGGAAGTTCTTTCTCTGCCATTTCCCTGAGGAAAGAAAATTGAGGCATAGGGCAGTTATCAGGGAACTCACTTTCCAGCAGGCTCCAACCATAAATGCTCCATTGTTTAGGGACCAAGCTTCCCCAATCTCTGTTAGCTTGTAATCCTGCAGAAGGTAGTGACTGTCCTGGGATGGAAAGACATCACTCTTGTATGGAGGCCACAAAAGAGCCAGACACCATGGAGTGAGCTGCTCAGCTTAGAAAGAATCTGAGGAATGAGCAAAGTCAGAGGGCAGAGGCCGAGCTAGAGAGGAGCCTGAAGGACCAGTTTGGTTGAGGCGAATAAATACGTATGTGTCACTAGAAGGTTTGCAGAGCACTTTACAAATATTATCTCAGTGGGTCCTCACAACAACCCTGGGAGGTGAGTGCTGTTATCATCCCCATTTGATAGTTGAGGGAGCTGAGGCAAACAGAGGGCACATGACTTGGGTCACACAGCTAGGTAGTGTCTGAGGTTGAATTTGAACCCAGGTCTTCCTGACTCCAGGCTCAGCCCTCTAACTACTGCACCACCCAGCTGCTTCTAGTGGGAGAGGAGATACAAAGGCTGAGTTGGGTTCACTTTAAGAGGGGAAGAAGGCTATCTTTGGTGGATTCAGACTTGAATCCTGGCCTTGGCTTACTGCCTGAGGCATCAAGTCCCTAGGGTATGGGGAGCTGGTAGAGATAGTCATAGTGTTGTGTGACCAGCAGTTCTTGGCTCTTATTAATGGTTTATGAAAAGCTGATCATCAGCATAAGCAAAATGCAAATAGACCCTAAAGCCTTTGGTTCTTCCAAACTGCCCAATCTTTGCGTTCAGACTCTGGAGCCATGGAATTCTGGGATGAATTCTCTAGGCTGGGTACTAGGATTCCCTGTAGTCTCAGACTGTTCTGACTGATGCCTTGAGGGTCCATCTACACAAGCCATGGTGGTTTATGGAGGGGAATGGAGGGATCAGTAGATGAGGGCTTGCCAGGCATCTGAATTGGAGCTGCTACCTCTGAAAGATCATTATGACATGATTCCAAGTGATTGTCAACCTGCCTCTGACTAGCAAACCAATGACCTTGGCCTTCCTCCTCCACCTCAAAGCAAGACATGTGCCCTAGTAGCAAGGGATTCTTCTTCATTATGTGGCTTTGTGATGTCAATAATGAGACCCCCTGGGGCATCAACCTTCCAAACCCTGACAGCAGGGTCTTCCTCCTTAAGAGTCCTGCTGGACCATTAGTTCTGAGCAGGCCACTCATTTGATTGCAAAGCAGGTCAGACCCTTTCTAAGGGTTTGGTTCAATTATCCTGGGGGAAAGGAATTCTAACATTTAAGAGGGTCCTGAACCACTTCCTAGACCCTTCTGAGGGAGCAAAACCCTATCAAGGCCCAGGAGACAGCCTATAGGGAATGGAATAAGGGAGGGCTGCAGAAGGTCAACAACGCCTAATTCTAATAATTGACTCACTGTCATCATATTCCCTGGGCTCTCCCTCTCCTGTCCTACCCTTGGGCAGCTGGCACCGTTGAATGCTGGAAGGGCCTTTTAAAGCATCGTTTCCATCATCATCCCCATGACAATCAGCATTATGTGTCCCAGCTTTGAGAAGCTGTATCTCTGATAAATCAGCACTGCCCTAAGTATGGGGTGGGCTCTCCATTGTAGCACCATCTTAGATCTGGCCTCCATGTACTCTCCCTCCTTTAGACACATGGACAATGTTTATTGTTAGGCCCAGTTAACCTTCTGCAGCTCTCCCTTATTCCATACCCTGTAGGCGGTCTCCTGGGCCTTGAGGTTTCTGCTCCCTCAGAAGGTTCTATATAATCCAGGAAAATGGTTCAGGCCCCTCTTAAAGGTTAGGATTCCTTTCCCCAAGGATGACTCAGCCAGCTGTTTCTTAGAAAGGTTTGAAGGACCAAGGTGTAGACATGTTAGGAAATGTTTTGCTTTTTAATGCTATGGCAGAAGGGAAACCCTTTTTATTCAATTATGGGCAGTCAATTCATCTGAAATAAAGTGGCTCTCTTAGTTGAAATGGTGGCAATGCTACATCCCTGGGTGCAGGTAAGAGGGAGCTTTCATCAAGTGTGCAGAGAAGAAGGGGGCAGCCACTCAGTAAAGCCCTCTATACTGGGGCAAAAATTGGTATCATTGCCCTGCTGGGGCTTCTAGGGAGACAGGAATGTTGGATGATCAGCTAGGAATCACTGAGTGAGAGGTGTCAGAAGGTGAGATTGGAATAAGCCTAAACAGGGCAACTGCTACTGGAATGTCCTTCCCCTCCTCTCTTTATGCTGTTGTTGTTCAAGGGTATCTGTGTCTTCATGACTCCATTTGGGGTTTTCTTGGCAGATAGAGGAATGCTTTGTCATTTCCTTCTCCAGCTCATTTTACAGATGAGGAAACCGAAGCCAACAGAGAGAACTGACTTGTTCAGGGTTACACAGCTAGTAAATGGCTGAGGCCAGATTTGAACTCAGATAGATGAGTCTTCCTGACTGCAGGCCTGGCACTGTATCCACTGCGCCACTGCCTCTCTTTATAGAGCCCTCCAAAAGTTTTCCCCTGGGTTCAGTATCTCTACGGGATTGATTACTCCCCTGGCCTCACACAGTCTCCCCTTCCTCACCATCTCACTCGACACTCACCTTCAGTTGGTACCTGGTTCTTGTTTCTGCTGGCAGAGACCCCACTCCTTGAAGCTGTTTGTACTCTGAATCTATGGCTTTTCTCTGTCTATGTCTCCCTGGAAAGTCTGTGTCTCTGTTCCGTCAAATGTCTCTGGAATTCTCTTGAACTGACTCTCCAGCTGCTGGATAGAGTGTCTACTGCTCTACAAAGGAAAAGGTGGTCAGGGTGGGGAGGAGGAGGGTGTGGTTGTGAGTTGTACACATTAATCTTTGCTCCCTTCAGGGGTCATATTCCAAGAAGTGACCTCAGACAGGCCTGGCTCCTGCTGCCTTGACTGTTGGCAGTCTTAGCAATTTAATACTGGAAGGACCAGGTATGTCTCCTGATTGACACAGGGATTTTAAAATAATTTTTTATTGTTTTCCTAAATTTCTCCTACATGTCCAAAAGGATTTAAAATATTGACTAGAAGAAATTATGGTTTTACTGCAAAATTTAAAGGTCTACCCTCCTATCTCTGTCTTATTCACGTTAGGGATAAACAATAAATACCTTTCCTGAATTGAGGAAAGTGAGTCCTTCCTTCTCTCCCTGTAATTCCTGCAGAAAAAGGCTTTTACACTCCTTAAAGAAATAATCCCAGAGGGCATAATGTCTTAACTGCTTCTTAACACATACTTAATCATCTGTGACTCTATCTAGGGATTATCTCCACAGAACTGAGGATGGAGGAAGGGAAGCCTTGCTCTCTTACATCTACAAAACCCCACCAGGTAAGGCAAATTGGGGAGGTAGAGAACTGGTTGAACAGTCAGCTGGGGCTGGGTACAAGTGTTCCTACCATCTGATATTGAGCCACTTCCTCCAGGCCATGTCCTGGGCTCATTGCCTTCTCTGTTCTGTACCTGTCCAAGGGTCAAGATTGGCCTGCCATGCACTGCTGCTGAGCCTCTGGCCAGCCCTGAGTGCCCTATTCTGCTTCCCCCTCCCCCAATTTAGAAGAAGGAGTAGACTGAGATTTTAAGCCCCTCAGTCCTTTAACTTTTTGTTCAATTTCTGTCCTAGGAAAGAGATCTGGGTTTGTTGTTGTTCATTCTTTTTTCTCACAGAGGACCGATGGCATCATGAGGTGTCTTGAGATGGTCTGGCACTTAACCACCTCCTCCTTGTATTTTTTAAACTAAATCAGTGGTTTCCATTGAGGTTAGAGATTTCCGATGTGGAATCTCCTTCTCCCAGTAAAAGTCAGCACCTGCTCTGCAATTCATAGCTTCAGCACGTTTCCTGGGGCACTCAGAATTTAAGTGACTTACCCAGGGTCCCACAGTCAGTACATGTCAGAGATGGGTCTTGTGTCCTTCTGCCAGAATTCCTTGTGTCCTTGTTCCCTTGTTCCCTATCTGTGAGGCCAGCTCTCTACTCACCATTCGACACGGCCTTTCATTTTCCTCTTTTGGGTAAGGCTACATATAAAATGGTACTCATTGTTCATAGATAGTACAGTGTTCTAAGACCAAAACACATAGATTTGTGACAAATAATTTTGTTCAACTTTTACAAGATTGAAGGAAGTACAGGACTAGGAATATGTCTTCTTTCCTTTTTATGCCCCAAGAGGAATGTCCCAGATTACAGTATGTAACAGAATTATTCCTCTGTCAGTCTAACATAATTTTGTGTATAAGAAGCCTTGTTAGAGTCCTAATAGGGGCTCAGGGATTCTTTGAGGCCTGAACGTATGCTTGAGCTTAATAATAAAACCTAGGTTTTTACC